>NC_056666.1:66497671-66813505 GCF_018350195.1 Panthera tigris | reverse complement strand
AAATCCCTGCCTCTGGACCTTATCACAATTAGAGATGACTCCCTTCATCCTCTGAAGCTTGCTTTTGATTCTTTTTTAAAAGAAAGAAGTCAGAAGTTTTGGGACACTGACCAAGAAACCAGTCGTAGAGACAACATAGTATAAGCACTGTTCTCTTTCCAAAATAATGCCAAACAACATTTCGATACCACCCACACAGGTTCAGCCTTCTTCTGGTGAGGTGAAATTTCCAAATTTTCCAAAAAGAATGTATAGCCCTGGACCCCCACAGAGGGAGCACAGTAGACACCGAGGCAGTTGCTTGCAGTTCAGCTCCATTCTTTATGTATCCAACTTAGCAGTTGCTTCAAGTGGACAAAACAGTCTAACCCTTTTTAAATATTTTTTAATGTTTATTCATTTTTGAAAGATAGAGACAGAGCACGAATGGGGGAGGGGCAGAGAGGGAGACACAGAATCTGAAGTAGGCACCAGGCTCTGAGCTGTCAGCACAGAGCCCAACGTGGGGCTCAAACCCACGAACTGTGAGATCATGACCTGAGCCGAAGTCGGATGCTTAACTGACTGAGCCACCTGGGCGCCCCAAGTCTAACCCTTTTTATTACCTTCTACTAGAGAATGATTGGCAGCAGTGGTCAGCCATTGGTCCCTAATCTTCTTTGAGGCACATTCATTGGACAAGTCCTCTTTTTTCTCTAAAGCAGCACTGAAACATTGAACAGGACAATAACTTCTTGACACAAATTTTTCACAGGCATTGTATAGCATTTTATGTTCTATTTGTTGCACTGTGGAAAGTGCATGTGAATTTTGGGCTTACTCGAGCAATCGATTATAGTCACAGTTTGTACTGTCATGTTAATAGGGCCTTAGGCGCATAAAGGGAACTTTGACCAGAATATCCCCCAACAGTTCCAGAAACTGATTATTATTACTTCCCAATGGACTTAGTTATTTCTCATGAAAGAACTAACTTATATGAATGAATGAATGAATGATGAAAAAAGCATGACTTACCAAGCTACTTATTTTATATAAAATTTGTAACAAGTAGTATTAGAATCATTAATAACCAATTTATGCACCTTAATGTACCAAAAACCACACACTCCTGTGTTGTAGTCCTTTATAAACCATACTATCCCTTGCAATTGAAAACAGATTCTGTAACATCTGTCAATACTCTCTTGTTCTGAGATGTCAGGGGACAAGAGATATATTGAATCAATATATCAATTTATATCCTTAGGGAAATTTGCATTTGTAGAGGAGAAAGATGCTTTTACCCAACTGCCTATAATCTGTATTTTAACAGAAGAGTAAGGAATATCATTCTTTCTGATTGTCAACATCGTGAAATAGATAATTCTATCATTTTTGGAAGGCAAACTTTGAAAATTTACTTTAAACTGTGTAGGAGTACTTAATTTGCAGTGATAAACTCAAAGCTTAGCATGTCTTGAGTATTGTATATTATTAGATATTTGATGATACAAATCTGTTTTTCATTCCACTGCTTTTTACTTGTTACATCTAGTATAACTGGTAGTTTTCTCCACATGCATCCATATTTCATAGTTACCCAGTTTTGTGGAAACCTGTTACATTTTGTCATTAGCATTGGTGATTATGTCCGTTTCGTGGTAATTTCATCTTAGAACAATTTTTTTGAAATGATGTACATTAGGACCAGCTTGTCAGTAGATTAATGAAGGCTGTAACTTCCACAGAGGCTTAAAAAATGCACCACTCATTTTTACACTTTATCAGTGTCATAAAGTCATTGCCAGTAGCCTAGTTGAGAATAAGAATTTAACTTTTTCAACTACTTTTCTTTTGTTTGATTTTAACCTTTATATCATAAATCCATGCTGATTAGTCTTGGGAAATCAGTAATAAAAGTTGTTTCATAGAACTTGTAAGGATTTTTTAATATTATCAGTTTTGAAAGCAAAGAAAAATCTTTATGATAATTGATTAATATTTATACAAATGTTTAACATTGTATATTAACTCTGATACTGAACTTACTGATTTTTCATTTTTGTCTTTGTGTGATTAATATGTAGCTGTCATGCATATCTTCACAAAAGCTTAGTGTAAAATAATAAACATTTGAAATTGAAGATAATAATTCAAACAACAAATATTGGTTAAGGTAATCAAATTTGGCAAGGATGTGTATTATCCTCATTCATATATGCTATACAGTTATATATTGCACTGTGAATCAACAAAGACTTAATGAGTGGCAATTGGCATGTACTAATGTTGACACGGTTATAATTCTTTGTTAATTTTCTTTTCATCTTTCACATTGTGTGTCGGGGGGGAAGGTGTTGGTTTACTGTATAGGATAAGAATAAACTTCAGAAATCTGAACATGCTAAATTAATATTCCTGTTCTTTGTACTTAGAATTCCAGTGTGTATACCAAAGTGGTCTCTTATTCTTACATGCACTGACAGTGTTATTTCAGTTCAACTTCAGAAGAATTATAAGAGGAGTTAGTATTGTACTTTTTTTATATCTATTCTATTATTATCTGTAGGCTACCTTATTTTACTTAATACCTAGATTGTTGAGAACCATATATGTGCAATAGAGGAACTCTGTATTTTAAAGAGCCATTTGTCTAATTATCTTTTAAAATAATAACTTTTTGGTTCCAGTAACTATCCATTGCCAAATCTGTTGACTCTCAGGATAATATGAAAGGTTTCCCAAAGTTGGGCAGACAGCATTCCAGATTAGGGAGTAGGATGTGTGCAGAAACAAGAGGAAGCTTAATATTTTCTAGAAACTGCAAGTACAGGATATTTTCTAGTTTCAAGTACGCAATTTCACAGAATCCACTTTTTTCTTTCATTAAACTATGTGCCTTATATATCTAATTTTTTGGAAATGACCTGAGGAGCAGTAATTTAAGCTCTGTCATTTGGGAGCAGAGTGGGGTAGGGTAGGGGGAGCCACTGGCACTAAAAATGTGTACACCATGGAACGGGGCCCGAGAGTTCTTAAAAATGTTTAGGTGTGCTTAGCAGAGCTGCACTGATTCTATAATTCTGATGGGTCTAAAACTGTCTCCTATCCCTTTCTCTTTCTCCCTGTTTCAGTCGTAGGGAGCTTACTGGCATGTAAGGGTCAGTTATCGTCAGTGAGCATCCTTTCCCATGGCCTGACCCAATCACCTTCTCCATCTCCTGCTTCCATTAGACAGATGGACACGTGCCCAGCTTTGCTGGGAGTCATCTGAGTTTGTAGAAGAGAACAGCTAAGGCCCTGCCCCAGAAGTGGCCTTTGCTATAGTGTCTGGGGAAGATAGAGACTCTCCCCACCCCCCAATCCCCCCAGTACCCTTTCCATAGCCCCACTCCAGGTGTCTGTCATAGGCCAGTTCACAAATTTGAAGAACTTGGTTTTTCTAGTCATCTTTCCAGTTCATGTGGCAGAGGGGCAGAAGCCTCTGGAAAGAAGACACTGTCAATGCCCCTAGATCCTAGGGAAGGCTCCTATGGTAGTTCTTCTGTTGGCAGATGTCTCTCACACTTCCAGGCATTGAATTTCAAAAAATGGACAATGCCTATCAATCCATTCTGGAAACGTGGAGTGGGCTTTAAACAAGGTAGGAAATAGGGAATATACCTGAAGAGCCTGTTGGGAACTTAAATTGTAAGAAGTCATATGTACTAGAAATAAGGATTTTGAACTCACATTAAAAAATCTATATGAAACTATATTAGTAAGAATGTTATTATGAGATTTGTATTTTACAAAGATCTTCCTAGCAGCAAAGTAGAAATAGCAAAATAACAAAGTTTTAAGAGCCTAAACTAAGACCCACAGTGAAGGGATGAGATTATTGTCAGATCTTGGTGATGGAATGACTTATAATGTTATTTGTTAATGCTTTTTAAATGTCCAGTTTTCATGGCTTGCCTTCCCAGATAGAAAGTTGTAACTTGAAAGCAGAAAGTATGTTTCTTCTCTTTTTCCCCCCTCTTTGCTTTCTTTCTTAAAAATACCTAGCAACTAACATAAGGTACTTCTACTTGTTACTAAACTAACCAAGTACTGAGACCTGATGTATGCATGACTGTGGTGTTAACTTGTATGTTTCCCTCTGTGACTGCAATAATTACATAAACTGATTTGGAAATCCAGTAAGATATTTTTCTGTCAATCTGATTCCTGCCTCAGCAGATTGAAGGTTCTCCAGCAAGTTCTTTGCAGTACCCTGTAAAGCCTGGATTTGCACTGATAATCCTTACTCTTCAATTGATTAGATTCTTGCATTTAGCTTTCACCACTTGTCTGTTTTGTTCTGATAAACTCAGTGGAAAGACATGAGAATCTAAAGATTTTAAACTGCAAGAATAAAGTAAAATTATATATACTAATAACAAAAAGAAAATAAAAAATAATACCCCCCAGAGAGAATATTTTTTCTAAAAACTTAACAGAGACTTGATATCTAACCAGGAAAACAAAAAGAAGGGAACAGCTATATAATTCTGAAAGTAACTTAAGATCTAAAGCAACTTAAGACAAAAGCAGCAAATTGAACATACAGTAGAACAAGCTAAGAAATTTACACATAAACTAAACTCAGACATGAATCTCTGAGACTCCAAGAGAGAGAAACTTAGTAATTATCCTGTCAGAGAGAAATTGGAGCAACAGAAATTGAGCACTAAAAAAAGAAGTTTAACTGCGCATTTACCCTGTTAGGAAGAGTCACAAAGGAACAATTTACCACCTAACTCAGAGAAGTGCTAAGATAAGATAGATAGTTATGAGCACCTCACAAAAACAGAGTCACAAAGAAAAGTAACCCTGGTAAGGTAGCACACTCACCATCATCATGACCAAGCTCAAGCTTCACAAATAAGAGTAGTCCCCAGCCATAGAGGCTCAGCTGTTCTTGGGTGAGTGAGATTAATAGAGTGAGGCATCAACTCTTGGGATTTTTTTAGGTCCCCTTTCCTCGTGTCCAAGTAGCTTGAAAGAACCAGCTTGCTTACTAAATGCCCTACTCATTGTAATTGAGGCACTGGGGAAGATCAGCATTACTGATTTACAGTCATGTGCACACACACTATTATGGGCTTTTTCCCACTTTTCATTCTTTCACTTGACCTACATTGCTGAATACTATTTACCAATTATTATGCCACCTGTTAAGGAAACCAAGCCCTTGTCAGGAGTTGGCAATATCTTAGATTGGCTTTTATTTACACTTTGAACCCATACTCAAGTTTCACATTTAAAAAAAATTTTTTTAATGTTTTTATTTATTTTTGAGACAGAGAGAGACAGAGCATGAGCAGGGGAGGGGCAGAGAGAGGGGGAGACACAGAATCCGAAGCGGGCTCCAGGCTCTGAGCTGTCAGCACAGAGCCCAACGTGAGGCTCCAACTCACGGAGTGTGAGACCATGACCTGAGCTGAAGTCGGACACTCAACTGACTGAGCCACCCAGGTGCCCCTCAAGTTTCACATTTTTAGAGAAATGTGGGGACTTGAGTAGAATCTGATATGTCAGAATATATTTAGAAGTGAGCAAATATTTGCATTTAAGCTTTGAAAAAATACTTTAGCATTAAATTGTATTTGGCTGTATATAACAGAAGAACTCAAAATAACCATCTTAAACAAGAAAGAAATTTCTTTTACTCCTATGTAAAATAAATTCAAAGGTAGGGAGTTTGGAGAAAATGTACTAGACCTAGTATCATCAGGGATCCAGGCTCCTGTCTTTTTGCTTTACCTACTACACAAGTATTCTTCACAAGTTCACAAGGATGGTCCAAAATGGCTCCAGGAGCTCTGGGCTTGAAGGAAAAAATGTAGAAGGAATAATGCTTCCCGGCTGAATCAACTCCCCTTGATGTCTTCTGGAAAATCCCACACAGTGCTTCTCACAAGCCAGAATGAGTCCTTGACCATTTTTTGGTTGTAATGAAGACTGGGGAATGTATTATTTTATTCTGCAGTTGGAAGAGGAAGGGGGGCCACAGTGTTCCCAGTCAAGAATCAGATTCTCATACAAAGGGAGAAACAAAGAATGGATGTAGGGATAGACTACTAGCATGTTTTGTTACAGCAGCAGAGAGAGAGAGGGAGGGAGGGAGACAGAGACCATATTTATGAGTGGTTTTGCTTGACAGCAGAAAAAATGGATTAATTAGCCAAATAGGGTTCTATCCATTTTCATGGTTTAGTTCTCTTTATGGTGATTAGAAGTCTTAAGGTTAACTTTACAGGGGTCAAGAAAAATGGCTGTCTTCAGTAACTTACCTCCAGCTTTGCAAGAATGAATCATTAAAATCTCTCATCTGTTTTATTTCTTTGTTCGTGTAAGCCAGTCAGATAGCTGTCCTTTGTCATGTTTGTTCAGAATGAATGATTTGAGTATTTTGTTCATCTATTCAAAAGCAGTGGTCATAGCAGCCACTGTTTACAGTCATCATTACGTCAGCTACTGTGCTAAGGGCTTTACATGGAACCTCTTTTCTATCGTTTAGCAAAACTGAGGTAGATGCTGTTTTTTTCCCCATTTTGCCGATTACACTGAGGCTTAGGGAAGTTAAGGGAACATGAGAAGATCATATGGGTTAGCAGACACTAGAACTGGGCTTTAAGAACACAGCTCTTAACCACTACACTATTCATTCTGAAATTACCAATTAAGCAGTGGGATACTCTTGTCCAGAGAGTATGTCACATACCCTTTGGGAAGTGAATAATAATTCCTTATGATCAAATGCCAGTAGGTTTAAAAATTGCTGTGTTTTCACTCATTCACTGAAATTGAGATGCCTTTTCTGAGAAATCTTTTTTGTGAGTTGTAGTCTAAAGTTTTTTGTTTTTTTTTTTTTTTAATTTTGTTCACCTATTTCATTTGCCTGTACTTATTCAGCTCAGAAAATTTTTTCCTGCTGTTTTAAGGATTATCATAGAATGTCTTTGGTATAAAAACAAGTGCTTAAGTTAAAGTAAAATCATTCTAAAATATTTTAAACATTTCAACCACCTTGGGTTCCCTTAGAGCAGATATCTGAGCTACAAAGTTTTGAATATACGTATCTGATCCAAGTTAAGTTGTAGTTTTTATTTTGTTTGGATGAGTGTTGTTACACAAATAGATAAATATGGAAAAAGTAATTGAGAAGCAATTATAGATGAGATGCACTTACAAAGAAATACCCTTTAGACAAATTAGACTGTATCTGTACATTCAGATGAGAAAATGAAGGCCATGAAAGCCATTCTCTTCCTTGTTTCTTCCTCTAGTTATGGAGATGAATTATACAAGAGAACCTGAATATTTTTCTTAAGGAGAATATTTCACGAAGAGAGTATTTTTACCTCTTATCCTCAAAATCACTTAACTGATTCCTATTGGTTTCATCCATCTTCAATTCTTTATAATTTTGTGAAAATTCTGTTAGTGTGGCAGGCTCTACTTTTAAGAGCACTTGAGTACACTAAATGGAGTTGCAGACATCAGAAGACATGATGATATCCAGGGAGATGACTGCAGGGCTATCTTATTTCATCTCTATCACACAGCACAGTTTTCAAATCAAACATCATTCTGGGACTCTGAGAGCTGATTGTTTCTCTCACTCTGCAAGCAAAACTCGCATTGTCCTTGACATTCAAACATATTATTTACTATAAAATAAAGAAACAAATAACCATGGAAGAACTGATAAGCTAATCCATATACGCCAGAATATATTTGTCCTTTTGATTTTGTTGTCTCTGTATGAAGCACTTACAGTATGATAAGCTTAGTGCCAGGTGTTGTAGTATTTGATGAAAAAAAGCAAAACAGACGTCACTATGTTTTTTAGTGCATAAGGAGATACTTGGGTAGTACTTAAAAACAGAACCATCAATTATCAAAGCAAACAAATGAACAAATATGGGACAACAAAAGAGAGGCAGTTTTAAGAAGTGTTTGCACAGATAGTTTAAAAAAAATTAAGCGCTTACGATAAAACAACCTATTTTTTGTGTTCGCAAAAAGAAAATATATTAAAGCCAGTGTGATCATGCATTCACAAAGAATGCAGATACTGTATACTGAAATTTCAGTTTGTTATACTTAAAATAGTGAAAGTTAATAGGTTCAGAATAAAAATTGATTTCCCTTTTCCAAACTTGTAATCTATAGATCATTTGTAACTACTTATCAGGTGTGTTGGATTAATTTGTCTTTTTGATTTTAAAAGTCACAAATTTACATAACTGCATATGAAAAACCCACATCATTGGAGGAAGTTAGGAAGACCCTCAATTCACCTCCTCGCATGGAAACACCAAATCCACACCTACATGTAGAGCAATTTCTCTTGAAGAACTAAGGGCTGATCGATCAGCTTCTGCACAACAAACGATAGAGGGACCTTACAGAGAAGGTTGTAGAGATGGAGACAGAGTAACAACAGGAGCCATACCCCCAACACTGCAAACTGTAGCAGGGAGGGATATCACTGAGTGGCCCATGTGCAGATTTAATCACTCTGGGGCATAGCAAAGAAAAACACAAACAGTGATTTAAAAGGCAACTAGACTATAAGTGAAGAAAATCCATGTACTAACTGTAGAGCATTCACCAAATGGGTGGGGAAGTGCTAGAACTCTCTCTAGGGTCAGAATTGCTGGTGAGAGCCATTTTTGTATTTCCCTTCCAACTTGAAGAGCATGCAGGAGAAGGGTCCAGGCCCTCTAGCTGACCTGCTAGGACTTCCCCTTGGGCCCCACCTTGGGCTTCTCCTCTGCAAGCAATGGAGCCTGCTTGAGATTCTCTCTCTCTTCCTCCCCTCTGCCCCTCCTCACCCTCTCTCTCTCTCAAAGTAAATAAATAACATTTAAAATGGCATCCCAGACCCCTAGCCCACACCAGCTCCAGTCATCCTGCCAAGGCAGTGCCAGATAGTATACTTTGGCAGGCCCCCTGGCCTACACTTGATCCAGCCATCCCACCAAGGTGGCCCCAATATGGCACACTTCAGGACCCACGTACTCCAGCCCCCACTGTCTCACCAAGGCAGCCCTTTCAAAGTTCATACCAGGATACCCTACCCCATTCTCATTCCCCTTGTCTCCCATCAAGGCAATCCCAGAAAGGTATGCCCCAAGATCCTTAGCCCTTGCCCACTTGAGCTCCAGCAGCTTGCCAAAGCTTCCAAACTACACACAGTCTATGCAGGTATCATTTCTATACCAGTCCTTTTTCAATACTGGGAGAGGTAACTGTTCTGCCTCATAAAAACACAGAAAGTCAAACAAAATGAGGAGATAGTAATGTGTTCCAAACAAAAGAACAAGGTAAAACCCCCTATAGGGGTGAGGGTGGGATGGCGGGGGCACCCTAATGAAATAGAAATAAGTAACTTACCTGATAAAGAGTTCAAAGTAATGGTCACAAAGATGCTCACCAAGCTTAGGAAAAGAATGGAAAAGCCGAATGGGAACTTCTGAATCACTATGAATGAATCACCAGCAGATGAAATGTTAGAGAAGAATGGATCAACAATCTGGAAAACAGAGTAGTGGAAATCACCCATTCAAAACAGGACAAAGAAAAAAGAATTTTTAAAAGTAAGATAGGTTAAAGGACCTTTGGGGCAACATCTAGCATACTAACATTCATATTATAAGTGTCCCAGAGGAGAAGAGAGAGAAAGGGGAAGAAAACTCATGTGAAGAAATAGTGGCTGAGAACTTCCCTAACCTGAAAAGGAAATAGAAATCCACGTTCAGGAAGCCCAGAGGTTCCCAAACAAGTTGAACTCAAAGAGATCCACCAAGACATACAATTAAAATGGCAAAAGTTAGGGGTGCCTGGGGGGCTCAATTGGTTAAGCGTCTGACTTGATTTTGGCTCAGGTCATGATCTCACTGCTGGTGAGTTCGGGCCCCACCTTGGGCTTCTCTACTGCAAGCAATGGAGCCTGCTTGGGATTCTGTCTCTCTTCCTCCCCCTCTGCCCTTCCTCACCATATCTCTCTCTCAAAATAAATAAATAACATTTAAAATGGCAAAAGTTGGGGCGCTTGGGTGGCTCAGTCGGTTAAGTGGCTGACTTCGGCTCAGGTTATGATCTCACGGTCCGTGAGTTCAAGCCCCATGTCGGGCTCTGTGCTGACAGCTCAGAGCCTGGAGCCTGCTTCAGATTCTGTGTCTCCCTCTCTCTCTGCCCCTCCCCTGTTCATGCTCTGTCTCTCTCTGTCTCAAAAATAAATAAAACATTAAAAAAAAATTTTTAATGGCAAAAGTTAAAAATGGAGAATCTTAATGGCAGCAAAAGAAAAACAAATAGTCACATATGAAGGAAAACCCCGTAAGTTATCAACTGGGTTTTCAGCAGGAACTTTATAAGCCAGAGGAAGTAGCAGGATATATTTAAAGTGATGAAAGGAAAAACTTATAAACAAGAATATTCTGCCAGTAAGGTTATTCAGAATTGAAGGAGAGATAAAAGAGCTTTCCAGACAAGCAAAATCTAGAGGAGCTTATGACCACTAAACCAGCCTTAGGAGAAATGTTAAAGAGCCTTCTTTAAGTGCAAGAGAAAAGGCCATAACTAGAAATAAGAAAATATATTCAAGAAATAAATCTCACTGGTGAAGGCAAATATATAGTAAAAGCAGTGGATTAGCCTCTTAAGCTAGAGTTAAGGTTAAAAGACAAAAATAGAAATATCAGCTGTAACTGCAATAAATAAATGATGGATACACAAAATAAAAGGTGTAAAATATGACATCAAAAATATAAAATGTGGTAGGGGAGAGTAAAAGTGTAGTGCTTTTATTTATTTATTTTTTTAAGTAGGCTCCATGGCTTGAACTCAACTCACGACCCTGAGATCAAGAGTTGGATGCACTACGAACTGAGCCAGCTACGTGCCCTGCAGTGAAGTGCTTTTAGAACCTGCACAACTATCAGCCTAAAATAGACTTGAATATATATGTTAGTGTATATGAATCTCATGGTAACAGCAAACCAAAACCTGCATTAGATACACAAAAAATAAAGAGAAGACAGTCCAAACATAACAATAAAAGGGGGGGGGGGGCAGAGTGCAAGATGAGAAGAAAGGAAAAGAGAAGAACTACAAAAACAACAAGAAAACAAGTAACAAAATCGCAATATCAGGAATTACTTTAAATGTAAATGGACTAAATCCTCCAATCAAAAGACATAGGGTGGCTGAATGGATTTAAAAACAAACAACCCCCCCAAACAAAATATATTTAAATGCTGCCTACAAGAGACTCACTTCAGATCCAAAGACATAGACTGAAAATGAACGGATGGAAAAAGATATTCCATGCAAATGGAAATGAAAAGAAAGCTGAAGTAGCAATATTCATATTAGACAAAACAGACTTTGTAACAAAAGACAAAGAAGGACAGTACATAATAAAAGGATTATTCTGAGAAGATTTAACATTTGTCAATATTTATGCAGCAAACATAGGAACACCTAAATATATAAAACAAATAGACACAAAGGGAGAAATTGATAATAATACAGTAATAGTAGGGGACTGTAATACCCCACTTACATCAATGGATAGATAATGCAGACAAACTCAGTAAGGAAACATTGGGTTTAAACAACACATAGACCAAATGGACTTAATAGATATATACAGAACATTTCATCTAAAACCTGCAGAATGCACAACCTTTTTTTTTTCTATTTTTTTAATTCTAGTATTAACATATAGTCCTTTATTAATTTCAGGTGTACAATATAGTGATTCAAAAATTCTATACATTACTCAGTGCTCATCATCATAAGTGTACTCTTTAATCCCCATCACCTATCCCACCTACCTCCCCTGTGATAACCAAGAGTTCTCTAGTTTTGTCTCTCTCTCTTCCTGTCTGTCTTTTCCCCTGTTCGTTTCTTAAATTCCACATATGAGTGAAATCATATGGTATTTGTCTTTTCTGACTTATTTCACTTAGCATTATACTATCTAGCTCCATCTGTGTTGTTGCAAATGACAAGATTTCATTCTTTTTATGGCTGAGTAATATTCCACTGTGTGTGTGTGTGTGTGTGTGTGTGTGTGTGTGTGTGTGTACATGTGTACACACATACATACCACCTCTTCTTTATTCATTCATCAATCAAGGGACACTTGAGCTGCTTCCATAATTTGGTGATTGTAAACAATGCTATAGTAAACATAAGGGGGGGTGTGTATCCCTTTGAGTTATTGTTTTTATATTTTTTTGGTAAATACCCAGCAGTGCAATTACTGGATCATAGGGTAGTAGAAAAATTCCCAATAAACAATCTAACTTTACACCTAAATGAACTGGAAATAACAAAGCCCAAAGTTAGTAGAAGGAAGGAAATAAAGATCAGAGTAGAAATAAATAAAATAGAAACTTTAAAAAACAACAAACAAAAGATCAACAAAACTAAGCACTGATTCTTTGAAAAGATAAACAAAATCAATAAACCTTTATCCATACTCCTCAAGAAAAAAAGGGAAGGTTTAAATAAATAAAATCAGAAATCAAAGAGGAGAAATTGCAACTAATGCCACAGAAATGCAAAGAATCCTAATAATTTATAAACAATTATATACCAACAAATTAGACAACCTCAAAGAAATGGGTAAATTTGTAAAAATATACAATCTTGCAAGATTGAATCATGAAAACATAGAAAACATGAACACACCAATTACTAGTAGTAAAATTGATTCAGTATTTTAAAGCCTCCCAACAAACTAAAGTCACGTCCAGTGGCTTCACAGGTGATTTCTACTGAACATTTAAAGAGTTAATACCTGGAGCACCTGGGTGGCTTAGTTGGTTAAACATCCGACTTCAGCTCAGGTCATGATCTCACGGTTTGTGAATTTGAGCCCCACGTAGGGTTCTGTGCTGACAGCCTGGAGGCTGCTTCAGATTCTGTGTCTCCTCCTCTCTCTGCCCCTCCCATGCTCATGCTCTGTCTCTCAATAAAAAATAAGTGTTAAAAAAATTTTTTTAATAGTGAATACCTGTCGTCCTCAAGTCATTCCAAAAAATATTGAAGAGGAAGGAACACTTCCAAACTCATTTTTTGAAACCAGTATTATGGTGATACCAAAGCAGACACACTACAAAACAAAACAAACTACGGGCCAGTGTTACCCATAAACATAGATGTAAAAATCCTTAACAAAATATTAGCAAATCAGATTTTAAAATAACATTTAAAAGGATCATATTCATCAAGTGAAGTGGAATCTATCTCAGGATAATAGAATATTGTATGCTAACCATATTTTATTTAAAAGAAAAGAAAACAGAACAATTAGCATAGCCTTTCAATTCCATTGTTCTGAGAGGTATTTCTAAAGCTTATTTTGATGAAGTCTCCCCATAATATTTCAAGGAAAAATTAACTACATAAGAAAATAAGTAAAGTTTTCCTTCATTTTAACCTGTCAAATGAAGAAAGAATGTAATTTCCAAAATCCATCAGACTCACACCCAGAACTGAGTTTATACCTCCCATGCCTATCTCGGTTCATTAGTCTCCCCCTTTCCACTGTGGATGTGTTCCAAGACCCACAGAGGGTGGCTGAAACTGCAGATAGTACTGTATTCTATGTGTACTATGTCTATTTTCTTATATAGACAGCACAGTAAGAGATGAACAATTACTGATAATAAAACAGAACAGTTATAACAGTACATTGTAATAAAAGTTACATGAATGTGGTGTTTCTCTCAAAATACCTTATTGCACCATACTTCCCCTTCTTGTGATGATATAACATGAAATGCCTGTGTGATGAGACAGCATGAGGTGAATGCCATTGGCATTGTGATACAGCATTAGGCTACTGTTGAGCTTCTGACCATACATCAGAAGGAGGATCATCTGTTTCCAGGCCATGATTGATGGCAGGTAATTGAAACCGCAGCATGTGAAACCACAGACAAGGGGGAACCGTAGTGCACTTGAAACACCACCGAAAACTGGGTACATGACAGAATCCAAATGTGTTTATACAAATGTTTGGTCTTCATGGATACTGAATATAAAATCTCTCAGTAACAGATACCTTGCTTTTTTGAGTACTTAATGTATATTTTATATGTTAAACAAAAGAATGTTATTTCTTCTATTTTTTAAGTTTTTTTAAATTTTTCTTAATGTTTATTTTTGAGAGAGAGACCGAGAGTGGAGGGGTGGGGGCAGAGAGAGAAGGAGACACAGAATCCAAAGGAAGCTCCAGGCGCTAACTGTCAGCACAGAGCCCAACATGGGGCTTGAACCCACAGACCACAAGATCATGACCTGAGCTGAAGTCAGGCACTCAACCAACTGAGCACCCAGAAGCCCCTTTTAAGTTTTTTTTAAACCAACTTTATTGAGATGTAATTTACATACCATACAATTAACTCATTTAAATTGTACAATTCAGTAGTTTTTGTATGTTACAAATTGTCTTTTTTTTATGTTTCAAGTTTTTATTTAAATTCTAGTTAGTTAACATACAGTATAATATTTGTTTCAGGAGTAGAATTAATGACTCATCACTTACATATAACACCCAGTGCTCTTCATGTCAAGTACCCCCCTTAATACCCATCACCCATTTAGCCCATCCCCCCACCCACTCCCCTCCAGCAATCCTTAGTTCTCTATAGTTAAGAGCGTTTTTTATAGTTTACCTCCTCCTTTTTTTTTCTTTCCCCTATGTTCATCTGTTGTATTAAGTTCCTCATTTGAGTGAAATCCTATGGTCAGAATCCTCTGACTCATTGCACTTAACATAATACACTCTAGCTCCATGTTGTTGCAAATGGTAAGATTTCATTCTTTGTGATGGCTGAGTAATATTCCATTGTGTGTGTGTGTGCATGTATATACATATATGTGTTAGTACATATATGTACATACATATACATGTACACACAGACACGCACACACACACACCACATCTTCTTTATCCATTCATCAGTTGGTAGACATTTGGGCTCTTTCCATAATTTGTCTGCTGTTGATAATGAAGTTATAAACATCAGGGTGCATGTGACCTTTTGAATCAGTAGTTTTATATTCATTGGATAAATACCTAGTTGTACAATTGCTGGGTCATAGGGTAGTTCTATTTTTAACTTTTTGAGGGACCTCCATACTGTTTTCCAGAGCAGCTGCACCAGTTTGCATTCCCACCAACAGTGTAAGAGGGTTCCCCTTTCTCCTCATCCTCACCAACATCTGTTGTTTCTTCTGTTGTTAATTTTATCCATTCTGACAGGTGTGAGGTGATATCTCATTGTAGTTTTGATTTGTATTTCCCTGATGATGAGTGATGTTGAACATCTTTTCATGTGTCTGTTAGCCATCTGAATTTCTTTAGAAAAATGCCTATTTCTGTCTTGTGCCCATTTCTTCACTGGATTATTTGTTTTTTGGGTGATAAGTTTGATATGTTCTTTCTAGCTTTTGGATGCTAATCCTTTATCACATACGTCATTTGCAGATATCTCTTCCCATTCTGAAGGTTGCCTTTTAGTTTTGTTGACTGTTCCTTCACTGTGCAGAAGCTTTTATCTTAATGACCTCCCAGTAGTTCATTTTTACTTTTATTTCCCTTGCCTGCAGAAACATGTCTGGTAAGAAGTTGCTATAGCCAGTGTTAAAGAGGTTGCTGCCTGTGTTCTGTTCCAGGATTTTTATGGTTTCCTGTCTCAGTTTAGGTCTTTTATCCATTTTGTACTTATTTGTGTGTATGGTGTAAGAAAGGGTCCAGTTTCATTCTTCTGCACATTGCTATCCAGTCTTCCCAACACTTTTGTTGAAGAGACTTTTTTCCATTGGATATTCTTTCTTGCATTGTCAAAGATTAGTTGACCATAGTGTTGTGGGTCCATTTCTGTGTTTCCCCTGTTATGTTGATCTACATGTCTATTTTTTGTGTTAGTAGCATACTGTCTTGATGACTACAGCTTTGTAATATAGCTTGACGTCCAGGATTGTGATGCCTCCAGCTTTGCTTTTCTTTTTAAAGATTACTTTGGTTGTTCAGGGTTTTTTGGGGTTCCATACAAATTTTAAAATTGTTCTAGCTCTGTGAAATGCTGGTGGTATTTTGATAGGGATTGCATTAAATGTGTATATTGTGGGGCACTTGGGTGGCTCAGTCAGTTAAGCGTCCGACTTAAGCTCAGGTCATGATCTCACATGGGCTCTGTGCTTACAGCTCAGAGCCTGGAGCCTGCTTCAGATTCTGTGTCTCCCTCTATCTCTGCCCCTAACCACTCGAATTCTGTCTCTCTCTCTCTCTCTCTCAAAAATAAATAAACATTTAAAATAAATAAATGTGTAGATTGTTTGAGTACAGGATATAAAATCAATGTACAGAAATCTGTTGCATTTCTATACACCAATAATGAAATAGCAGAAAGAGAAATCAAGGAATGTTATATCTTCCAAAAGGGATGCCTTTACTTGCTTTTAAATTTTCATTTTTCTGGGGCGCCTGGGTGGCTCAGTCGGTTGAGCGGTTGACTTCGGCTCAGGTCATGATCTCGTGGTTTGTGAGTTCGAGCCCCACGTCGGGCTCTGTGCTGACAGCTCAGAGCCTGGAGCCTGCTTCAGATTCTGTGTCTCCCTCTCTCTGACCCTCCCCCGTTCATGCTCTGTCTCTCTGTCTCAAAAATAAATAAACGTTAAAAATTTTTTTTTAAATAAATTTTCATTTTCTAATTCTAAAAAGTTTCAGAAGAGAGAATATGTATGACCATGGTTTCTATGGCTGGAAAGGTATTTTTGAGGTGCTCAGAATTAAGAATTTTACTATTATATTTAAAAATAGTACAGTGCTGGGCACCTGGGTGGCTCAGTCTGTTGAGCATCCAATTCCTGATTTGGACTCAGGTCATGAGCCCAAGGTCATGGGATTTAGCCTACATCAGGCTCCGTGCTGAACAAAGGGCTTGCTTGAGATTTCTCTCTCTCTCTTTCTCTCTCTCTTTCTCTCTCTCTCTTTCTCTCTCTCTCTTTCTCTCTCTCCCCCTCACCCCTCCCTCTCTCCTTTCCCTCCCCCTTCCCTCCCTTTCTCCTTTTACCACCCCTTCCCTCCCTCCTTCTTTCTCTCCCTCTTTCCCTATCCCCGAATCATGTGCTGTCTAAAAAAATGTTTTAATAACAAATAGAAATAGTACAATGCTAATTAAAAGAAATTATCCCTGGGGCGCCTGGGTGGCTCAGTCGGTTGAGCGGCCGACTTCAGCTCAGGTCATGATCTCGCGGTCAGTGAGTTCGAGCCCCGCGTCGGGCTCTGTGCTGACAGCTCGGAGCCTGGAGCCTGTTTCAGATTCTGTGTCTCCCTCTCTCTGACCCTCCCCCGTTCATGCTCTGTCTCTCTCTGTCTCAAAAATAAATAAACGTTAAAAAAATTTAAAAATTTAAAAATAAATAAATAAATTAAATAAAAGAAATTATCCCTCAGTTTAGTGCTCTTGTAGTTGTCACTATGATCCAAATTGCAAGGTTAACGAGGAGCCCTCTACCTACCATATGCCTTGAAATATCAGCAAGTTCTTAATAAGTAAAACAGGTAGTGTTAGGAGCACAATGCAGAAATCAGCAGCTCCCATCAGGTAAGTGTGACTAGTGAAATGTATATTGCAGTAGGAGTGTGTATTACACAACTTTTTAGGGACCCATCAGTGCTTATACAAGTATGATCACAAAGACATAAAATAAGGCTTATATAAAAAGAGTTTTCAAATGGCGGTGATGATAAATAAAATACAAAATAAAACTGTGGGGGCACCGGGGTGGCTCAGTTGGTTGAGGGTCCAACTTCGGCTCAAGTCATGATCTCGCAGTTAGCGGTTCAAGCCCCACATCAGGCTCTGTGCTGAGAGGTTAGGGCCTGGAGCCTGCTTCAGATTCTGTGTCTCCCTTTCTCTCTGCCCCTCCCCCACTTGCTCTCTCTCTCTCTCAAAAAAAAAAAATAAACATAAAAAAACTGTGTTTTTACTCTCAATGTATTTACTGAAAAAGTTGTATATAAATGTCTTTGTATGGTTTTTCATATACTACACACATTTATCTAATACATGTACATTTACAAACATGCATATACATGTCATTTTATATTCGCAAAGCTACAGTTGAGATTTGTGTTTTCAACTATGTTGACCAAAGGTTCCTATAGTAGAATAGGAAAATACTTAGCCCTATTGAAGGTGACAGTCTTGGCAAATAGAGCTCTCTTCTTTTTACCACCCCTTTAGAGAGTTTATTGTGCACTTTTCTGCGATAAGATGGGAAATCCAGTCCAAAAATTCATAAAATATTAGACAGTCACATGAAAGTAGGGCCTGAAGTACCAGTAAATGTTAAAAAGGAAGGAAAGAAGCGAGGGATGAAACCCACTCTGACAAATAGGCTGAATTTGCCCTATTTAATAGTATATCGAAGAACCAGAGCCTGTGACTGCTTTTAATCTGCAGGCCTTACTGCTGTGAATCATTTTTTTACATCTAGCTCAGGAATCTATTATATTCTTAGGCTCAGTTTCTAAGGGAAGAGATAAGAAATCAGACTGTGTTCCAGACATTTGGAAATATGACTGTGTTCCAAAGTCCATTTGTGTATGGATTTGATCATAAAGCCATGAATTCTAAGGAACAATTCATAGCTTGATGCAAGGCTCAATCCTGTGACCTTGTGGCTCAAGATATGGGGAATAAGGTATAACTTCTCTAATAGAACTACAGAGAGAACTACTAAATCTGCTGTCAATATAAGTGACACTCATTCTTCACTTTACTTATTCAGCAAGTATTTCTTGAACCCTTATGTATCAGGTAACATGGAAATCACTAGGAATAAAAGATGTACCAGAAAAACATCTCTACCTTGAGTAGGTCACAGTGCAGTAGAGGAAGGAAAACACATTATAAACCCTTAGACATATAATGAGATGGGAAGTAACGATAGTAGGCTTTTGTTATCTTCTGACAGCATAGTGATCTGATTTTGCTACAGTCAAGAAGATTTACAGAGGAGATGATGCCGAATGTGAATCTTGATGCCTGTGTGTAGGAAAATGAAGGTGGAAAGTAACAATCTAGACAGAGACAATAATATGGGAAAAGCATAAGAGCATGTCCTACTCTGACCCTGCATTTCTTGTGGACTGGCCCATGGCACGTGGGGAGAAATAGCAAGAAAAGGTTGCCATGATCAGAAGGGGTAGAACGTGCCACAGTAAGGAGTTTGATCTTCATTGTACAGACAGTGGGAAGCTATTGCAGCATTTAAATAGGGGAGAGATCTGATTAGGTGAGATTTCAGACAGTAGAGAAGATGGAGTGGCACTTGGCTGGGGGCAGGAGGACGTGTTAGAAGACTGTCCGAAGAGTTCAGATGAGAGGTGGTAAGGATGGAGGGTGTAGGAACTGCACACACTTGGAGGACAGACTTGAGGGACTTGTGGCTACTTAAATGTGGGTGTTCTGGATCACACTCAGGTTTTTAATTGTGAGACACAAAAGAACACTAGGTTTGACAGGAAACCCAGAGATTAAACTCTAGGTGTGTTCAGTTTGATGTACTTATGAAGCATGCAGAAAATTGGGCATTTGGAAGTATGGGTCTGGCTACAAACTGGAGAAACAGGTCACAGAGTCTTTGCATATCAGCGATAGTAAAGGTCACATAGGGTGATGCTTCCCCGCAAAAGTGTGGAGTGATGAAGGACCATTGCCAAGAACAGAAACAAAGGAGAAAGGACCAAGAGGAGAAAGAAAAGACTAAGGACCACCAGTCTGGGAAAAGGAGGAAACATAAAGGGAGTAGTGTCAAGGGATAAGGAAATGCCAGGAAAAAGGGAAACATTTTTGGTAAATTTTACCACAGAACAATAAATTAATACTAGAAAAGCACCCAGAATTAACAACAAGACGACCACTGGCAGTCTCTCTGAGAGCAGCTTTAGTGGAGTGGTGAGGCATGACTTGCCTCATGAAGTCAGTGCCAGTAGGTCCCCAGCTTTTTTAAATTCATTTACAACCATTTACTTAAGTCCTCCAGCACTTTTTTTTTTTCACATTCACACAAGTTCCCTACTTACACAGTCCAAATAAGACAGAGGGGTCACCTGACATCCACACTGTGGCCAAGAAAGAAGGCAGGTGTCCTAGAGTTCTCTTTGTAGTGTTCATGGGGAAACCCAGTCGTGCAGAGGGCTACAAGCAAGGCAGGTTGTTGTCCCCTCACCTCCCAGTTAGGGTAGTCTCTGGTCAATTTGGTTCCAAGTTACCTGCTGAAAGCAGCAGGGCAGTAAACAGTGAGAAGGGGATGGTAGGGAAAGTCTAGAGTAGTTGTCATGGGACACATAGTGACATTAGTGCACAAAGTAGAGTGTTAAATTCATGCACGAGGAACAAGCGAATGAACACAGTTTCCCACAGAGAGTGGAAGTGGGCCTGTACCAGCAGATTACCGTAACAGCTGCAGTTGCCATCGCCGATTGTCTGAAAGTTAGGCCACGCCAGCGAGAGGCATTTTAAGACCAAACACTGTTCTTAATGCTCCATCTCATTGGGCTTAATGACACATACTTAAAAACAAATGGACCATTCTCTAGAGGGCTGAGTTCACACTTGACTTCACAGAGTAGAAACTAAAAATGTTCTGAATTAACCCAAATCAATTTTTTAAAGATTTGCTGAGGAGAGAGGAAAGGGCACCTTTGGTTGAGACCCTGGCGCCATATGAAACATGTAAACACTTGATTAAATGAAAATAAGCCATCCTTTCTCTCCTTTAGACACTAAGCTTTTATCCTGCTCTTTTTTTTTTTTTTTACTTTAATTGGAAACATTTTAAAGTTTCAGAACCAGTTTTGTTCTAAATAAGTGAACACTTATTTTTCTCCCTTTCTAAAAACGTCAGAGATTGCAAGCGTAAATCTTTCTTCTCTTCAACTATCAAGTAATGAACTGTTTGGTTCCAATTGTAATTATTATCTAGATTATATATTTTCCCATGTGTTGTTGGAATGTCTAATATGCTCTGCATTCAGTTCCCCTAGCAGTTTCTAGAAGAAGAACATCATTGGCCATCGTATAACTTCCCCAGGTGAAAGTATCCACAGCCAAGAACAATAGCATGAATTCTAGGCACGTTTATTTACCACACATTGTCTCCAAATATCATAATGTCCTATTAAGAAATTTTGCAGGATGTGATTTAAAAGAGGGCCCTCTCGGCACCTGTTGGGATGAGCACTGGGTGTTGTATGGAAACCAATTTGACAATAAATTTCATATTAAAAAAATAAAAAAATAAAATAAAAGAGGGCCCTCTCTTACTGTGGCTCTTTAGGCTTCAAGGAAATTAGCCCTTCTAGCTGGTGTTTCTGAAAGTGAGTTATCAAATTTACTAACCAATTTCATTTGGGTTGTGGCCTGAATGTTTGCAAATGTCAGCTTTAGCCTCTGGCAGTTTAAAAGCCGAGCTCAGCTTAAGGTATCCTCTAGCAATTAGGTTTACCTTCTTTTTATTTCATTCTCATCATGACTCAGATATTCACTTCACTCCACCCACCCCTCCCCAAATTATTCTCCATAAATGGCCAGAACAGGCTAATGAACCTACAGTAATGCCTTGATTTATAGAGTTGTCATGCTGATTTATTCAATATACATGTATTGAGGAACCAGCCTACAATGGGGTGTAGCAGATAAGAGTTGATAATAACATGGTCTTTTTTCCCTTGGGATACAGTCTTCACAGTCTATTTGTAAACCAGTCGGTAAAGAACATTGGAGTTCTATGATGGAGATGTGCACAGTGCACGGAAGTGGGCCATCTCTTCATCAACTGTACTACATATTGATTTGTAAAATAGTGTGTATCAGTAGGGAGGAATCCCCATTTTGTTTAATTCATTTGGCAATTCCTTTTATAAAGCACAGTCCTTTTGCAAATACCTTCTTAGTTCATTTCTCTTGTAAATCTAGAGCATCTTTTTTTTTAATTTTTTTTTAACATTTATTTATTTTTGAGACAGAGAGAGACAGAGCATGAACAGGGGAGGGGCAGAGAGAGAGGGAGACACAGAATCTGAAACAGGCCCCAGGCTCTGAGTAGTCAGCACAGAGCCTGATGCGGGGCTCGAACTCACGGACCGCCAGATGATGACCTGAGCCGAAGTCAGCCGCTTAACCGACCAAGCCACCCAGGCGCCCCTAGAGCATCTTAAAGTAGGGCACACTTATAATTCTTGTCCTTGAAATCAGCATGCAAGAGTAAATATTTGTTAGATGTCACAGCATTGTGATCTGTTTTAAACTGTTAAAGTTTGTGTGAATTAAGAGTTAGCATATATGTATTTCATTTTCTTTCATGTAGAATCTTGCAGCTGGGTAGTTTCTTAGAGATCATATGCTCTTGAGATGGAAAACTTGAAGTCCAGAATTTAGGACTCACTCCAGTCCACAGTGTGAAAGAAGATAAGTGGGGCCTAATTTGCCAGTTTGCTTTTCACACAAAAATGTTTTCATCTGTGTTTAGAGTATTCTTAGGAGCATGGATCTAGCACCAATATATTTAAGTTCTCAGCTTTTATATGTATAAAACATGACGTAAATTCATCAGGTCATGTTCAAGAAAGCCTTACAGAATAAATTGTGAATTAAAAAATAGATGTTATTCTCTTTTCATGCCATTTGTTAGAGCCACAGTTATGATACATGCTCTCTAAAAGGTCAATTAGCAGATTCCTCAGGATATTTAAAGTTTCGTGTCACCTTCTAAATGTCATGTTAAAGATAGAAATATTGTTACATTTGGGAGAATTTTTTGCCATAAAATAGCCTATATGATGAAAAAAATGCAGGTCAAGAATGAGGGAGTGGTAGGGAATTTTATCTTGCTTCTGGAAGCCTGAGTGTCTCTAAGTCCAGATGACTGTCTGTCGTGGCAAGGAAATGGAATACTGTTTAATATTTGGCCTCTTTTCCCTGATTGACCCACATGAACCAGTATGGAGGACAAGTATGGAGAGTAGAGAGGACAGCTTCTCGAGTTTTTCTCAACAAGGGAAGGGCTGCACATTAACTGTGGTGTATTCTAGAAGAGGTTGGAAAGTAGAAAGAGAAGAAAATAACCAATGGAACAGGGTGTTCATGCTGGTGAAGAGATCGAGATGAAAAGCCCTGGTGGAGGGATGACCTTTTGCAGAGCCTGGAAGAAAAGAGGTGAAGATAGACCTGGCTGCCGAGATCTTTGTTATGTCTGGATTTAAAGCTGAGAATGTTCCTGTCTCATCCCGTCAGTTTTCACTTCAAGCCAGGCAAGGCCATCTTCTAAGAGATGTGGGGGGTGTGGGGGGGATAGGTTTGGGGTCAGGAGAGTTGGTGTTTGGGGCATCAGTTGTGGAAGTGGGGAAAGGCACTGACTGACAGGTAAAAGTTCCCTGGTAGCAGTGAGGATCCAGCTGTGGTTGGCTGAATACTATGAATGTGTACTTTTATCAGTGTGCCTGGATGTGTTAATTCTCCATCAGTATGGAACAACCTAGATATAGAAGGAAAAGAACAAAGACGGCTGGAAAGTGCCAAACATTAAAGTGTATAGAGCGATGTATAGAAGGACCAAAATACAAAGATTTGGAGGGTCTGGTGAGAGTGGCAACAAGATTCACCATGAAAGTTTTGACAGATGGGAACAAAAAGCCATGGAGTGAGTGAAAGATCAGAAAGAAGGGAGTGTAGAAGGTCTCTGAGGTAGCAAAGCAGTTGTCTTAGAGTAAGAAAGTGAGATCTTTAAGGAAAGGAATGAGAAATATGCATGTGGGGTCAGAGTATGTGTTCCAGATCAGGGATCAGCAAACTTCCTATAAAGGGTCAGATAGTAAATATTTGTGGCTTTGCAGGCCACATGGATTCTTGGCTCTGCTGTTGAAGCTTTAGAGCCATCATAGACAGTAAGCAAACAAATGGGCATGGCTGTGTTCTAGTAAAACTTTATTTGCAAAAACAGGTGGTGGTAGTGGTCTCATTTGTCTCAAGGACTGTAGTTTGCTGACCTCTAGATTATGACAATTTCCAGTATGTGGGCAGAGTTAAGTAGAAGTGCATACTGTTAGAAAACAGGGGGCTAAGGTGCTTCAAGATTAGTTTATTGACTACAAACCATCCAGATTGAACAGACATTTAGAGAAAACTCCACTACCAACAGAATATACACTCCTTAAGTGCACAAGGAACGTTCTCCAGGATAGATCACATGCCAGGCCAGAAAACAAGCCTCAATAAATTTTAAAAATATGAAATCATACTGAGTATATTTTCCATTAGCATTGGAGTGAAATTGGAGGGGTGCATGAGTGGCTCAGTCGGTTGAGCATCCAACTTTGGCTCAGGTCATGATCTCACAGTTCGTGGGTTTGAGCCCCATGTCAGGTTCTGTGCTAACAGCCCAGAGCCTGGAGCCGGCCTCAGATTTTGTGTCTCCCTCTCTCTCTACCCCTTCCCTACTTACAGTCTGTCTCAAAAATAAACATTAAAACAATTTTAAAAGAAATTAGAAATCACTAACAGAAAGAAATTTGGGGAATTCACCAAGATGTGAAAATTAAATAATACTTCTTAATCTGGTGGGTCAAAGAAGTCACAAGGGACATTAGAAAATTCTTTGAAATGAATGAAAATGAAGACCAAACATACCAAATATGGGATGCAGTGTTCAGAATGAAATTCATAGCTATAACTTCCTACATTAAGAAAGAAGAAAGCTGTCAAATCAAAAAGCTAATCTTCCATCTTAAGACAGTAGACGTGTAAGAAAAAGGAACAGTAATCAAAAGGGTCTGAAATGGGCTAAGGAGATGGAATAGAAATAAAGCCCAGATAGAGGAGAAAAACAATTTCTCTGTAATGGCAGCAGAGGGAAAGTAGGATGGTTTCTGTGTTTGCTGTAAGTGTATAAAGTTCCCATCTTTACCATTTTCATCTGTTTTCTTTGTGAAGCTGGATATGAAGTGACAAAAAGGCATAGAGCTTTGAAGATTTGAAGAATACTCCTTGTGTCGTATGGTTGAAAAAGTCCTTGTATGGATGGAATTGACTAGAGGGAATTATTAAGAATGTCAGGCCATTGAGGATCCTTTTGAGGCTGGCAGCAGTGTATTAGAGAGGAACTACTGATCTACCCTGTTGTGTGATGCCCTCAGCTGCACTTGAGTATACTGGGGAAAGCACAGAAAAGGCAAATGTTCGCACTCATATATGGCCAGGATTTTTCCTTGTCAGCGGAGATAGAAAGATATGGGCAGGGAAATTTAGGATGTTGCTTAGCCAGGCGAGATGGAAAGATAAATGGGCAGGGAAAATTAGGATGGTCAATAAGCTAGAGAAGGATGGACCTAAAAGTAAAAAGCTAATGAATAGGGAGCAAGTAGAGGGGTCAATTAACTGGAGATCACATAGGCAAACCAGCTCAAGGGTAGGGAATCTGTTTTGTTTACTAATGTGCCTCAGCCCTCAGAATAGTGGCTGGCACATAAGTGGAAAATACTTGTACTGAATGAATCACCATGGCAGAGCGAGAATCATTTATCAGCAAGCTGGAAGAACAGTAGGTTGTGGTCAGGGTCAGAAGCTTGAATGGTGAGTCAGATGGAGGAGGTAAAGTGTCATGAATGAACATCTTCTATGTCTGACATGCACATGTAATAAGTTTTTGGTAACTGTTAACCTTTATCATTACTTTCTTTGGCCTGTTACAGGAATTATGTTTAAAGAAATAAAGTAGAGTCATTTCTCTACAATTGGATGAGTTGACCTTTCCCAAATAACTATCATTTAAAGCCATTGGAACAATCAGGGTTGTTAGATTCTACTTTACCTGGGTGGAATCAACCAACCAAATACTAGTAGGAATTACCATCCTTTCGTAATCAGCCTTCTAGCTATGAAGGCCAGAAGCCCAGAGTACTTCGAATGCTACCTGTTGTTCTGTTTAGTCTATCACAAGTGTGGACACTTTTATATTTATAGTGCTGCATCACCTTCCTAAAGTTATGTTGACCTTTCAGTGGGCTTTGAAAGGCCTTTTTTTTCCTTGCTTTTAGTACTGGCATAGCTGACTTTCATGAGTTTTTGCTTTATTGCATTTCGCAGAATATTGTGTTTTTTACAAATTGAAGTTTTGTGGCAACCCCACATTAAGCAGGTCTGTCGGCACTATTTTTCCAGCAGCATTTGCTCCCTTTGTATTTGTCGCATTTTGGTAATTCTCAAGATATTTCAAACTTTTTCATCAGTATCCTAGAACCAAATCTTCAGTACTTCCAAGCTATGCCTGAAGGAGTCTGAAATCTCATTTAAAATTAGGGATGGCTGTTTGCAAACTGAAAAGTTTACAGAAGGAGGCTGAAATGATAATCTTGTTTTTAAACAATGCTGTTGTTTTTCCATTTAGCTTAATTAGTCAAAGAAGTATTTTGATTTTGAGAATTCACATCTTTTCTGAATAACTTGCCGTAGTTCTTACCCGGCACCCAGTAGTATAATTACTCATACACGGTAAAAAAGTCTGTACTGACTGATCTTTAATTGTAAAATAAGCAGTCCTCTTAAATGCTCTTCTCTCTACTTCTTTGCCTAGTAAATTTCTTTTATGATCTACCTCAAATATCTCCTCTCACATTATCTCCAGTGCTTAACAGACAAATGAACAGGATTCAGTCCTTAGAGTCATTCACACTAATTTCTATTACACTGCCATTATTTATTTGTCTATCTGTTCCTGTCCTTGCCTTTTATTTACCAAGGAGCAGGGACTTTGTTTTATTCATCTGAGTGTCTCCAGTGCCTGTGTGTGCCTGCCACGCAGGACATACTCCAGAATTGTCTGGCAAACGAGTTTGACAGCAAGAAAACACATTTACAAGTACTTTGCAGACTTGGGTTGGAAAATCTTCCCCTCTAAAGGATTTTGCCTCTTTAGGATTTTCTGCAGTTAGGATACTGCTGTTAGGTGAGCAGTGATTAATTGATTATGGCTCAGTGATGCAACCAGTAGATGTAATTAACTTAGAGAAAAGTTAGCCTTTTATTCCTATACCAGCTTATTTTAAGTTAAGCATAACACACACTTGATATTCAGTGTAGGTTTGTTAAAAGTACAGACATCTACCAAGACATTAACAAGGGACCATTATTCGTGTGGTGTTTTTTAAACTTTTTCCTTTATATTGTTTTCACTCTTTTTATTTTCTATTTCAGTATATATATTGGGAAATATATTTTCCATTTTTAAAAGATATGGTACATAATAGAGACGAGAAATAAATGCTTTGGTACATTTTGGAACCAATCAGCTGGGTCAAATTGGGCCAGTCCATGATGCTTTGGCAACAAATTTCAGTGGCTTAGAAAAGCAAAAGTTTATTTCCTGAGGGACAGTTGGAGTTCTTTTACACCCAGTGTCTCAGATCCAAGCTTCCTCCACCTCTAAGTGGCTTCCAAAGTTGTTGCAGCCAGGGGAGGGACAGATGGAGGAGACTTGCCAGCTCTCACGAGCCTCAGCACACGTCACTTTGCCGTGGCTAAGACGAGTCACATGGCCCCAAGCTTCCTGCAAAGTACAGTCAAAAATTTAGAAGAATACCAATTGTCTCTAACATGCTATTTGTCACATTTTGGTAATTCTCACAGTATTTCAAGCTTTTTCATTTTATTTTACAGTTACTGTAATGAATGTATGTTGGATCCAGACTGTGGTTTTTGCTACAAGATGAACAGATCAACTGTCATTGACTCTTCCTGTGTTCCAGTTAATAAAGCATCTACAAATGAGGCAGCATGGGGCAGGTATGTCATTTATTATATACCATAAGAACATGAAATAAGCTTTCAGAATGAAACCTTTTTATTACTATATTCCCTATGCTATACATTTCATCTTTGTGACTTATTTATTTTATAACTGGAAGTTTATACCTTTTAATCCCTTTCACATTTCATTCATCCCCTCCAACCAAACTCCCCTCAGGCAACCACCAGTTTGTTCTCTGTATTTAAGAGTCTGTATTTTTGTTAGTTTTTTTCATTTGTTTGGTTTTTAGATTCTACATATAAATGAAATCAAATGGTATTTGTGTTTCTTCATCTGACTTACTTCACCTAGTCTGATTCCCACGAGGGCCACTCCTGTTGTTACAGATGCAAGATCTCATTTTTTTTCAATATTTGAGTAATATGCCATTGTGTATATATGCCACATCTTCATCCATTAACCTGTTGTTGGACACTTGGGTTGCTTTCATATCTAAACTATTGTAAATAGTGCTGCAGTAAACATAGGGGCGCATATATCTTTTGAAATTTGTGTTTTTATTTTCTCCGGGTAAATACCTCATAGAGGAATAACTGGATCACATGGTAGTTCTATTTTTAATTTTTTGAGGAAACTCCATGTTTTTCATAGTGGGCCGCGCCAATTTGCATTCCCACCAACAGTGCACGAAGGTTCCCTTTTCTCCACATCTTTGTGAACACTTGTTAGATCTTGTCTTTTTGATTCTAGCCAATCTGACAGGTGTGAGGTGCTATCTCATTGTGTTTTGATTTCATTCCCCTGATGATTATTGACGTCGAGCATCTTTTCATGTGTCTCTTGGTCATCTGTATGTCTTCTCTGGAAAAATGTCTGTTTTGAAATTGTGCCCATTTTTTTTTTACATCAGATTGGTTTTTGAGTATTGAGTTTTATAAATTCTTTATATATCTTGGATGTTAACCCCTTTATCAGATATATATCACTTGTAGATATCTGCTCCCATTCACTAGGTTGGCTTTTTGTTTTGTCGGTGGTTTCCTTTGCTATGCAAAAGCTTTTATCTCAGGGATGCAAGTGTGGCTTAATACTCATAAACCATTCATTGTGATATATCACATTAAAAAGAGGAAGGACAAAAACCATATGATTATTTCAGTAGATGTGGAAAAAGCATTTGACAAAATATGTTTGTTCATGATAAAAAAAAAACTTTACACAAAGTGGGTTTAGAAGGAGCATACCTCAAACTAATAAAGTCCATATATGAAAAACCCAGAGCTGACATCATACTCAGTGGTGGAAAACTGAAAGCTTCTCCTCTAAATTCAGGAACAAGACAAAAATGTCCACTCTCACCACTTTTACTCAACACAGTACTAGAAATCCAAATTAAAGTAATCAGACGAGAAAAAGAAAAGGCATCCAACTTGGTAAGGAAGAAAACTGACACTATTTGCAGATGACATGATACTATAAAGATTCCACCAAGTAACTATTAAAACTGAAAAATGAATTCAGTAAAGTTGTAGGATGTAAAATTGATATGCATTTTTATACCCTAATAACAAAGCAGCAGAAAAAGAAGAAAACAATTCTATATTCAGTCGCCCCCAAAGAACAAAAGCCTCAAAATAAATTTTACCAAGCAGATGAAAGACCCGTACTCCGAAAACTGAGAGACAATGGTGAAAGAAATCAAAGATGGCATAGACAAAATAGAAAGTTATACCATGCTCATGGATTGAAAGAATTAATATCATTAAAATGTCTATACTACCCAAAGCAATCTGTAGATTCATTGCAATCCCTATCAAAATACCAATTGCATTTTTCACAGAACTGGAACAAATAATCCTAAAATTTGTATGGAATGAAAAAAGACTTCAAATAGTCAAAGAAATCTTTAGAAAAAAGAACATAGCTGGAGGTATCACAATCCCAGATTTCGACAAACCTGGTCCTGGCACAAAAATACACAGATAGATCATTGGAACAGAACAGAAAGTCTGGAAATAAATCCACGTTTTTCTGGTCAATTAATCTATGACAAAGGAGGCAGGAATATACAATGGGGTTAGAGTCTCTTCAACAAATAGTGTTGGGAAAGCTTGAAAGCTGTATGCAAAAGAATGAAACTGGATCACTTTCATACTCCATACACAAAAATAAACTTATAATGGATTAGACATCTCCTAAATGTGAGACCTAAAATCATAAAATTCCTAGAAGAAAACATAGGCAGTAATCTGATATGAGCCTTAGCACTATTTATGGCTATGTCTCCTCAGGCAAGGGATACAAGCAAAAATAAACTATTGGGAGTACACTAAAATAATAAGATTTTACCCAGCAAAGGAATAGGTCTTATTTTTGTTGTTGTTGTTGTTTATTTATTTATTTTTATTTTATTTATTTATTTATTTTGAGAAGAGAGAGAGCATGAGCAAGGGAGGGGCAGAGAGAAAGGGAGAGAGAGAATTCCAAGCAAGCTCTGTGCTGTCGGCACAGAAACATATGCAGGGCTGGATCTCATGAACTGTGACATCATGACCTAAACCAAAATCAAGAGTTGGATGCTCAACCAACTGAACCTTCTGGGCACCCAGGAACAATTCTTACTTGTATTTATTTTTATTTTTTAACAGACTTTTTTCTTTTTTTTAGTTTTATGTATTTGTTTTGAGAGAGAGAGAGTGAGTGACTGAGAGGTAGAGAGAGAAGGAGACAGGGGATGGGGGGCAGGGGAGGGGAGGGGAATCCCAAGCAGGCTCTGCACTGACAACACAGAGCCCAATGTGGGCCTTGAACTCACAAACCGCTGAGATCAAGACCAGAGCCAGAGTCAGATGCTTAACCAACTGAGGCAAGTCTTATTTTTTAAACTTACAGAATGTGTATGTTTATAATCAGTGACTTCAATGACTGCAGTTCTTTTAAACTAGTCTTTTAAACAATCTTTTAAACTGATTTTCATAACAGTATTACTTTCCAGTGTATACTGGTGAAAGAAGGGCATGAAACACTGCAGTTGTATGTTACACAAACTTAAAGTAGAAAGCACTCAAGCCTAGACTCCAGGAAATCCGGATTCCAGACCCCACTCTGTCCTAAGCTGTAGGAGTTTGTCTCTTGAGACAAATGTTCCTACATATTACAAGGCGATTTCTCCCACTGCACGTTGTTTAACTGCACCAGTAATTTTCAAACTCTGAAACTTAAGTAAAAGAGAATTTTGAAGTCAACATAAATATCACTTTAAATTCTTTCATGGAACTGCTGTTTTCTTTGAGTACTTTCCTGGAGTTTAGTGAAATTAAGCAATGTAATGATAAAAGTTGGCAGTCATTGGCATGTAATCAGTCTAGAAAGCTATAAACCTTTCTCTTTTTGACAGATTACATTGTGGTAGGCACATAAATGAAATATTTGTATAGAACAAATATTCCCCACATTTATGAACTAATACATATATCTATGCATGCAGAAAATATGTAAATATTCTTTGATATGGCTTTAACTTCTTATATGTTCTAAATTCCCATAAAAAGAATAATATGCTCTTTTCCTGTCTGCCTCATAGAACTGAAGAAGGCAATGAAATCTGTAAAGTACTTGTAGCTCCTCAAAGCTGTAAAGTATAATGTATCATTATTAATCATAATGCTGTTGTCATTAATCATTTTATTAGGGAATTACTTCAAAGAAGAAGTAAATTATACAGTATTTGACTCAAAATCCAGACCACATTTTAAATATACTAATTACAAATAAATATGTAAAAGAAATGCAATTATTACTTAAAATCAGAGCTTGAAAAGAGCTTCTTTTAAAAATACCCAGTGTATAATTTTCATCAGCCAAGCTTCATTAGTGAGTTAATTGATTAAATATTTCTGGATGTAATACTTCACAGTTTTAACCCTTATGATTCTTTTTTCAATAGACAAAAACAAAGTTTGCTTGTCTAAAATTATGAATATGTCATGAAATTTATCTATGTCATTTCCTGTACTTTGCAGAATTAACTTTAAAACATATTAGAAATGTATACTAATGATAAAGGAGCACTAAAATTAGGCATTTCTCCTGTCCTCAGTAGAAGGTCTTGAGATCAGAGGCCTCAAAAGAGTAGTTTTGTTCTCACTATTTGCACATAACAGATTGTTTCTTAATAGAAATGTATATTATTTCTTTTATGTTAACTTATTCTTACGTGTTATTTATATATTTAGACCATTATTCCTTGATTGCACTCACTACTAGAGAAAAGCAAGGCACAGATTATACGTAGGGAAAAATACAAATAGTTAAACAGTGTGTACAGAGAACTTTTAGGTTTGTAGAATATTCTTAGAATGATCTCAAACTCTCTGCCACTCTCTGCCACTCCCCTTCAAAAAAAAGAACAGGCTTTCTCACTCTTCTCTGTGTTGAGTGACAGGCCTCTTCTAGCTTAGCCACTGTGATTGGCTGCTTCAATCTGTGCTAGGAAAAAGTCAGTTACCTTGAAAAATTCCTGCAACATATTTTCCATTTATAGGTAAATGACATTCATTATATTTTTGTTGGTTGATATCTTTTATACAGTGCTTTGGGGTAGAATTCTCAGGGCAAAGTCTACCATTGTCTTGTATTTGCATCCGAGATATACTGCTTATAGATATTTTGGGGTCAAGAATTGGGGAAATTCAGAGCCGTATATCCCGATCTCTAACTGTAGCTATTTCCTGAACAGACACCAGCTGGAATAGTAATACCACTCATGATGGAGATAGTATGATGATTTTGGTGAACTCAGAATTGTCTCAAAATAACAAAAACCATTTGCCTATATAATCAACTATAATAAGCTGTAGGGGTGCCTGGGTAGCTCAGTTGGTTAAGTGTCCGACTCTCAGATTCGGCTCAGGTCGTGATCTCATGGTTCATGAGTTCGAGTCCCACATCAGGCTCTGCACTGATGGCACTGAGCCTGCTTGAGATTGTCTCTCTCCTAATTTCTCTGCCCCTCCCTGGCTTGTGCTTTCTCTCTCTCTCTCTCTCTCTCTCTCTCTCTCTCAAAATAAATAACTTAAAAAAATTAGTTGGAAATAAAACTTTAAGTCAGCTGGCATGCTTTTCTAATATCTATGTTGTTAAATTTCAATAGAAAGTTTTTATTTAATTACTTGTCTAAAGAAGATACATAATTGGCCAATAGGCACATAAAAAACTGCTCAACATCACTAATCATTAAGACAATGCAAATCAAAACTATAATAGATACTATTTTATACCCATTAGGGTGGCCACTATCAAAAACATTGTTGTGGAGGATGTGGAGAAATTGGAAACTGGTACACTGTTGATGGAAATGTAAATTGGTCCAGCCACTATGGAAAACAGTGCAGTGGTTTCACGAAATTTTAAAAAAGAGAATTATATATCATCTGACAATTCCATTTATGAATATACATCGAAATGAATTGAAGGAAAGGTCCTAAAGAAATATATGAAGCCTATGTTCATGGAAGAATTATTCATAAAAGCCAAAGATGGAAGCAATGCAAGTGACAGGTGACAGATGCATGGAAAAAGAAAATGTGGCCTATACATTCAATGATGTATCATTCACTTAAGGAAATTATGGCACATAGTACAACATGGATGAATCTTGAAGTCATAAGATAAGTGAAATGAGCCAGTCACAAAAATACATATGGCTCCACTAATATGTGGTACCCAGAGTAGTCAACAGAAAGAAGAATGGTCATTGGCACAGGCAGGGGGAAGTGGTGAATAGTGTGTTGTCGTTTAATGGGTGTGGGCTTTCAGTTTTGCAAAATGAAAGGGGTTTTGGAGATTGCTTCATACATCAAGATGAATATACTTAACACTACTAAACCGTACCATTTAAAATGGTTACAATTTGGAGCACGTGCATGGCTTAGTTGGTTAAGTGTCCGACTTTGGCTCAGGTCATGATCTCACAGTTCGTGAGTTCAAGCCCCTTATCAGGCTCTGTGCTGACAGCTCGGAGCCTGGAGCCTGCTTCTCTGTCCCTCCCTGCTCGTACTCTGCCTCTCCCTCAAAATAAATAAATGCTAAAAAAATTTTAATAAATGAATAAATAAAATGGTTAAAATTTTAAATGGCAAATTAAGATGCTAAGTTTTTGGGGCATCTGGGTGGCTCAGTCGGTTAAGCATCCGACTTCCACTTGGGTCATGATCTCGCGGTTACTGAGTTCGAACCCCTTATCAGGCTGTATGCTGACAGCTCGGAGCCTGGAGCCTGCTTCAGATTCTGTGTCCCCCGTCCTCTATCCCTCCCCCGCTCATGCTCTGTCTCTTTCTCTCCCAAAAATAAATAAACATTAAAAAATTTTTTTAAATGCTAAGTTTTATGTTAATGTGTATTTTACCACAATTAAAAATAAAAAAGTAAAACCCATAAAAAATTATTTAGCATACTTCTAGAAAATACACTGAATTGATGGAAAACATTCTCACCCTATCATCCCTTACACTGCCATATGCATCCCCTACACATGCAAGTACAAGTTTCATGCACAGGTGAATTTGAGGGAGATCCCCAGGTGCCACAAATAAGAGCAAGAGCAGCAAGCCACAGGGAAATCCGGGAGCCCAGGGAATATCAGAAGGGAAGCAAACCTTGAGAGTGAGAGGCCAGCATTTTAGCTGCTGAGAGAGATGGAGCCCCAGGCTTTGTCTGTGGAGCTATGCAGTGCCATACAGGCTCTGAAATAGGGACAAGAAAATGTGTCAGGCTGGGCTGGGCTGGGTAAGCTGTAAACTTCTCTGCTGTAGGACCTTGATTAGAAATAGTGTCACACAGGAGAAAGGAAAGCCAGGAGCCATTACTATGAGGAAATACAGGTTCTCACGTCACAGTGCCTATCCGTAGAGCCACCTCAGAAATAAACATGCAGTGGTCAGAACCCAGGACTTCCATGGAAGGCAACTCAGTAAATGTGAGAGGGCCATCAGAAGTTACAAACTACATCAATTAATGAGGAAAAGAAGCCAAGTATGACAGAACGGAGAATCAATACCTAAAGAAGCTTGCATTACAAAAAAGATATGAAATTTTAAAATCTGTTTGAAGAAATAAAGGAAATAGTATAATTTTGTCAATTATACTGACAGTTGCACGCTTGATGTGTGCAGTGTATGTATATGTGCATGTATATGTGTATACACATATATAACAAATGTCATACTTATGCAAATTTTGCTAAAAATAAAAATAAATCTTGGAAAGCTAAAATTCTAGATAAATAACATAGAATGGGGTATGGGAACTTTTAGAAAAAAAATCCACGTACATTCCTTTGTTTGCAGAAGGAAATGGAGATTATAATTAAGGTTTTCAGCTTGTTAATTTTAAGTGTCAAAAATGTGAGTGTAGTCTCTTAAAAATATGTACTAGTGGGGGGGAAAATAAAATCAAGCAAACTACTAAGATAAGAAAAGAGGAAAAACTATAGTTAAGGGAAATCACCAAAAAAATCAAAATTAAATGTAAATGCAATGGTTATTATAATAAAAATAAACCAATTAAACAACCTATGAAAGGCAAATATTCTCATACTGGATTTTTTTTAATGTAATGCTATTTACAAGAGATAATCTTAGAAAGGTTGGAAATATAGTGAAAAAAATTAGGTGTTAGTCAAGAAGACACAAAAAATACAGATTAGAGAATTTGGAAAACTAACTAATAAACTTAATGTAACAGAAATAATGAACCTCATATAAAGAAAATTTTATCATTTTCAAGCAAACATTGAATACTTAAAAAGAGTTACCATAAAAGAATAGGGGCATCTGGGTTGCTCAGTCAGTTAAGAGCCCAACTTTGGCTCAGGTCATGATCTCACAGTTAGTGAGTTGGAGCCCCACATCAGGTTCTGTGCTGACAGCTCAGAGCCTGGAGCCTGTTTTCAATTCTGTGTCTTCCTCTCTCTCTGCCCTCCCCCACTCATGCTGTCCCTCCCTCTCCCCGCCTCCCTCTCTCTCTCTCTCTCTCTCTCTCTCTCTCTCTCTCAAAAATAAATGAACATTTAAAAATTTTTGAAAAAAGTATAAGTTTAATGAGTTTGTATAAATACATATATGGTCTAATAAATTTCTAAGTAAATTCAGATAATTGGTATGTAAAATATATTTTCTGAACAAAGTGCTCTAATACTGCAATGCAACATAAATATATTTATTGCCCTTTCTGCTTTTCTTCAGAAACTTTAGGAAAATGATATTAAAATCAATTAATTGGTTAAGAAGAAATCATAGTGGAAAACAGGACATTAAAAGTAATAAATGAAAAAATCCACAAGAAGTTAGAACTTGAATAGAAAATTAGCATGTAGAGTAAGCAGAGATGGAAAATAAGAGAAAGAAAATAACAGAACGCAGAAAAATACTAGAAAGGATCAAAAAACAAAAGTTGGTTCTTAGAGAAGACTAATATAATGGAGACATCTCTGGCATTACTGGTAGAGGAGAGGGAAGGCACAGAGAAGCGATACTTAGAATGAATAAAAAAGGTATATAACAACAGATAATAAAAATGTAAAAATCATGTGCAGTGCATTTGAAATAATGTGCAGTGCATTTGAAAACAGATAAACTGGACAGCTTTCTAGGAAAAAATACAACTTTCCAAAACCAAATCAACATCTCTGTGAAGTGTAATTTTCATTCCCATTAAACAGATGAAGACAGTGGAACTTAGACGGTCTCAGTGACTTTCTCAAAATCAAAAGCCAGCCAGTAAGTCCACCACTTTTAGGGGAGCAAAAATGGGTAGTAGGAAAATACACATTTTAGAGTCAGGTAGATTCTAATTTCAGCCTTTATCATTTACCTCGTAAGTGGCACCCGGCCAGTCTGGGCTGCTCTGAGCCCTATTTCTCATCTATACAATGGGAATAATACACTTGCTGTGTTGAACAATATGGCTTTTATAACGATCAAGTAAGAGTCTATCTGAAGACATTTTTAAATGTAGCAGTAACCTGTGCAACTGTTAGTAGTAAGTATCCTGTACTAATTTTTTTTCTTAGATTCTTAGATTCAATAACACTTTTTCTAAATTAGAATAAACACTTCCTAACAGGTAAGTACATTAAAATGCTTTCTATTTATTTCTGCATCTCTTCATCCACCTCCCTATCTCCTGGCTCTCTATATACACAGAACCATAAATAATCTCTTCTGGAACTTCAGACATCCTGACTCTTTAAAAGTATTGCTAATGAGGCATACTTAATGTGCTGATTCAGTATTTGTTTCCTATAATACAACATTTTCGCTCTGTAATTAGCACACTAAAATAGCTAGATAGAGCCCCTATTTGGCAGTTCATTGTTCTAACTCACACTGAATGCCTGGTTTATTGTATTCATTCAGCAGAGATACTTTTCTCAAAGCTGCACTCTGATACAACACCCAGACTTATTTTCCCAGCATCCACCCCACTCCCACATGGAAGTCTCGTCAACTGAAACCCTTGCTATTACCCTAATAGCCACTGTGATTTCCTACCTCTATGCCTTTCCTCAGGCTGTGCTTTCTGCCTAGAATTGACCCTCCTTCTCCCTCTTTTTGATCTCTGCCTAACTTCTAACCATTATATTTTGCCCAGATCAGATGTCATTTTTTTCCTTGCAGTCTCTCTGATTAGCCCCAGGAAACAATGCTTGTTATATCCTCTGCTTGGTCTCCAGCACTCCTCTGTTAACTTACATGATAATTATACTGTCTTATATGTTAGTGATTTGGGTTTGGATATAGCTTCACTTCTAGATTATAAATTCCAATGTCTGTATCCTGCTCTGTTTTTAATCCCTTGGTGCCTTGTACATTCAGGCATTCGACAGTAACTGTTCACTGACAGAATGGAAAAGGCTGCCATCACTGGAAAATAGATAAGGGTTTCAAAGTACTGCAGTTCCAAATGAAAGGCTATGGTGTTCCAACTGTAGTGAAATCTTCTACATTCATACTTATTTCCAGGAAAGAGAATCTCTGAAGGAAAAACGAGTGATGCTATTTTAATGAACAGTATTAAAGGTTTACCTGGTAGTAATTAAAACACTAAAAAAGTTTAAAAAATAAAACTCCACCACTTGCTTCAGGGATGCATCCTCTATATTGCATGTCGTCACACTACATGAAAAATAATTTTTAAAAATTATTGGAAGAAATATTCAGCACGCTTCCTCCGGATAGTCACTGGTATGCAGGGGAAGCAGTGTATCTATGTGAGAGTATAGGATCAAGTGGTATTAGGAAGCCAGGCCAAATAGCCAAAAACAGGATTTTCCCTTCATCGCCTCTTTTTTTTTTTTTTTTAATTTTTAAAGGAACATATGGGTACCTTTAAAGATACATATAAAGGTACTATTTTGCATTTATAAAGAGAAATTTATTTTATAATTAATAAACTATATCAGTATCAATATATTCATGTAGAAGATTGATGTTTTTATTAGTTATTAATATTAAGAATTTAAAATCCTCAGGTTGTGCTTCTAAATCAATGATTGTACAGTTCACAATTAATTTTTGCTAGCATACACTAAGCGAAGTAGAGGGAGAATCTAATATAGAATATTTTAATCCATTTTACTTTTTAAATTACACTTTTCTTCATGTCTTTGCTTAAATAGACATCAGTATGCTAGATACTGCCTTTAAGATCTGTAACTCTACACTATGTATTTGTAAGTTCCATCTATCCATAAGTAATTCACAGGCCTCTGGATTCTTCTTTTTTCAAGCCCAGAAACTTAGCCTATCTTGGATTTAGTGACCTTACTACACAGAATGTTGCTATTTAGGTTGCAAAGTATACAATCAGAAAAGAAAAACATTTCTGAATAGTTTATCTCCCTCTTCCATGTTAATTTATCCAATTTCTTTTTTTTTATTTTTTTTAATGGTTTTATTTTTGAAAGAGAGAGAGAGAGTGACAGAACGCAAGCTGGAAGGGGCAAAGAGAGAGGGAGATACAGAATCTGAAGCAGGCTTCAGACTCTGAGCTGTTAGCACAGAGCTCAGGCCAACCTCGAACTCGTGAACCGCAAGATCATGACCTGAGTTGAAGTCAGACACTCAACCGACTGAGTCACCCAGGCGCCCCTAATTTATCCAGTTTCTTAGTTGACATTTAATTGTAATGATAAGCACATTTTAACAGTTTTATCCAAGTAGTTATACTTACAATGTATTTGACTACACTTCATCTTAGGCCAAAACTTTACATTTCTAGTCCAGTCCTTGTTCTGTTTATGTTTTTAGTATTATCTTCAGTTCATACTTCATTTGTAAAGGAGTCTGACAGTTATTTCTCACTAAAAAAAGACTAAAGAAGACTGTGAGACTCAAGGCCAAGAACTGAATTGCACGTGCTTGGTAAATATAAAATACCACTGGCAGGTCTCGGTTCAGCAAATAATGGTGCATTTAAGCAGAAGATGTGCTGCTGCAGAGATGAAGTCTGGGGAGGTTGGGATTTGCCAAAAAGCAGGGTCAGGGAACAGTGGGAACAAGAGGAAGAAAAATGCATGGCTGGAGCTGATACTGGATGTGTGAGTGTGAATTCAACTGTTAGCCTTATTTAGGAATTTTAATTTGATATTTATAGGTATGTTTTATAGCTGTGGAAAGCATACTGGCAATTGTTTTAGGTAAATGACTTTATGTCATACCTGAATGTGGATACGAAATGTTATCACATAGTGAGAGAGAGTTCTTTTCCAAATATTCTGAATAAATTAAGAAGAAAATCGGTTGGCACTAGTGTGATTTTAATGCTTGGCAGGAAACATTATCTAACTAGAAATTAATAGCATTGTGGTTTTTTTTTTACATAACTATCTTCTATTCTTGGCAAGTGTGGTGGATTGTATTATTGTTCAGAATATCTGCTGCACTAGCTAGGGAAGGATTAGATTTTTCGGGCCCTTTAAGTCTTATCCACATGACTTGCTCTGGCCAAAGAAGTGAGAGTGGAACCAATCCATGCCACATTTTTTTTTTTAAGATAGAGAAGGAAAGAGAGATGGTGGGGAGGGGCAGAGAGAGAGAGGGAGAGGGAGAGTCCTAGGCAGGCTCCCTTCTCCTCGTGGAGCCTACATGGGGCTCAGTCCCACAACCCTGGGATCATGACCTAAGCCGAAATCAAGAGTTGCATACTCAACCAACCGACTGAGTCACCCAGGCACCCCCAATCCATGCCACTTCTAAACTGAAATTTTAAGAGCAAGAATTTCTCATGTCCTCTTTTTCTTCTGCAGTATAGTTGGCAATGTCCCAGAAGGGGACTATGCCTTAGTAGGTGTTCCATTAGTTTTGGTCACAGAGTAGAGAAAATGTGGAGTGGAAGTGTAACTGACCTCAGATGGACCTGTCTGTAGCATACAACATTTTAGCCCCAATTATGGCACTGGGATTTGGGGCTCTTTTCTTACCTCCGTATAACTTCTCTTGTGACTGAGAAAGCCGGATCAGCTGTACATCACAGTGGAAGAGGCATAAATTTTTTTATATAAGTTTTAAAAGGAAGCTCATTTCCACACAAAAAAAAAAAAACTGTTAAATAACAGTACAGGAAAACAATAAATATGGGAAACAATCACAAGGGGATTACAAATGCCTTCAGTTTGGGGAATACTTCTATAGGGGTAGAGGGTTGGTAAGGTTCTTAAGGAGGGACTAATGTAAATGGCTTTGGGTTTAAAAGATAAAATCCTGATAGAAAGGGAAGGAAGAATTTTAAAGAACAGGTGGAAGGAGGGTAAGGCTTTAATATAAGGGGTGTGGAAGGATGGTATCTGCATTTTAAAATGTATTATATATTTTAATAAAGACATTTAACAGATTATACATGTTGCTATGATACAGAAAGAAGAACAGCATTTGAAATCCAAATACTTTCAGAAAGTTTCCTGCCAGAGAGCACATGTGAACTAAAATCCAGGTTTTCAAGTACTGTGGTCCTTCCTACACTCATGATTTCAGCAGTGGCTTTAAAAGAAATCAACAGAATTATTTTTCCACTTCTAAATCTGGGCTTGCAACACATACCATTTGTACAGCCATGTCATAGCATTTGGAATTCGCATAGACATTCATGAAGCAGCACCCTTTGGAATTCCCGCTGCTGCAAAACAGTGCCAGAGGGGCACCTATAAATTGTCAGAGCACAGTCCTCTGTACTGGGATTTTTAGGAAGAGTTCTCTGTAACGCCCTTCACTATATTATCACTTGTCCTCTCCTATGAGAAGCGCTGTCTTGTTTTATCTAAGAATATTATTTTTAATTTTTTTTTATTTGAGAAAGAGCACATGCAAGCGGGGGAGAGGGGCGGAGACAGAGAAAGTCTCCTAAGCAGGCTCCACACTCAGCGCAGAACCGGACATGGGGCTCAGTCCCACAACCCTAGGATCATGACCTGAGTCGAAATCAAGAGTCAGATGCTTAACCGACTTAGCCACCCAGGAGCCCCAAAGAGTATTGTTTTTAAAATAAAGAGTTCCCAGTGTTAGCCAGCTTTACTTTCAATTTCAGAGGTGCATGTGTCCTGGAACCCTCTGAAAAATAAAACAGCTAAAAATTTATTTTAACTTTTGTTGTTTATTTGATGTGTGAGTTTTGGGGTAAAGGTTGGATATAGACCTGCATGAAAAAAAACTCGTAACTATTAATATTCTTGTGTTTAATTATTGGTATGTTGAATTTTATAACAATTCAAATTCGGTCCACATTTGTATGGCCTCTAGGTGGAACTACAGAGAGGCTTTTTGTGCATTCATTTTATAATATTAATATTTGATATTGTGCTACATGCTATTAGAAATGTATTAAAAATACACAGAGGTTACCTCAAGGTTTATAATCCAGGACAGATAGATAGCAACTTTTAAACAAGTTTACTTTAAAGTTACTGTAAAGAAACTAATGTTTCTTTTACAAATACATAAAGAAAAATATTTACCAAGTATATACTGCTTAGGGTCAATCACATTTAAGGAGAGAAGGTTTATGAAAATGAGTTGTAGAATCTGCAACATTTAAAACTCAATCCTGGCTTTTAGGAATCTCAGATAATGGAAAGCTTGAGGAATAAAAGTTTGTGGCAAACTGTAGGGCAGAGTATTTCACATACAAAATATAGACTGTAGATATTTACAAAATTATGTGTTCCTTCCTTAGAAAATATTTTTAAATAGTGTGGATTCCCCTCTCTCACAATGGCTTACTTGAACTGCCCGTGACATAACTGAGGAAAAAGTATCCAAACTATAAATTCACTTATAAATCATTAATTTATGAGCTTTTAAAGCTCATGAAAATGCATTAACATTTTTAGTTTTATTGAGGTATGAATAACAAAAATGGTATATATTTAGGGTGTACAACATGATTTTTTTAGGTGTCTAACATTTAATATATGTATACATTGTGCATTTAATATATGTATACATTGTGCACCATCAAGTTAACACATCCAGCACCTCACACAGGTACTGTATGTATGTGGTGAGAATATTCAAGATTTACTCTCTTAGAAAATGTCAAGTATTCATTACAGCATTATTAACTATAAGCACCATGCTGTACATTCCATCCCAGAATTTATTCATCTCGTAACTGAAAGTTTGTGCCCTTTGATCAGACTCGCATTTCCCCACCTCTCAGCCCCTGGCAACTACCATTCATTCTACTTTCTGGTTCTGTGAGCTTGACTGTTTTAGATTCCACATATAAGTGGATCACATGGTATTTGTCTTTCTGCATGTGATTTTTTTTAAGTTTATTTATTTTGAGAAAGAGAGAGAGAGACTGAGAGCATAAGTGGGGGAGGGGCAGAGAGAGAGGGAGACAGAATTGGAAGCAAGCCGCATACTGACGGTGCGGAGCCTGATGTGGGGCTCAAACTCCCCAACCACAAGATGATGACCTCAGCCAAAGTCAGACGCTTGACCGACTGAACCATCCAGGCACCCCTTTCTGCATCTGATTTATTTTACTCAGCATAATGACCTTCTGGTTCATCCATTTTGTCACAAATGGTAGGACTTCCTTCTTTTTATGTTTGAATAACACTGCATTGTGTACACATGTGTGCCTATTGACACACACGACATTTTTTTTATCCATCTATCTGTGGACACTTAGGTTGTTTCCGTATCTTGGCTCTTGTGACTAATGCTTCAATGAAGTTATTTTTCTTGACAAAAATTTCATCGGAAGCTAAAAAATGAGATTGATATGTGATTCATGGATACCCGTTACTCAAGCCATCAAAACTTCTGAAGCATCAGGGATGTGAAACTACTGTTCATGTAACTATAATGTTTTGTCTTCTGTGGGTGCAGACTGGCTGACTGGGAATGGAAAATCACATTTATTTTAATATTGAGCTTTTAGGAAGTTCTCGATTATGCAGACCTATTGTTATTTTTTAATTATCTGGCTTAGGAAGTAGGTGATCAGAATTCTCAGGAGAATCAAGGGATGTGAGGAAGGGGCAGAGCAAAGTAAAAAAAAAAAAATAATGTTTATTTTTGAGAGAGAGTGAGTGAGGGAGGAGCAGAGAGAGAGAGGGAAACAAGAATCCCAAGCAGGCTCCACTCTGTCAGTGCAGAGCCTGATGCAGGGCTTGAACTCACAAGTGAGATCATGACCTGAGCCGAAATCCAGAGTCCGCCACCCAGGTGCCCTGCAAAGTCAACGTTTTGTATGTCAGTAACATATGAAACTTTTCTACATCTGTGTGTTCAAACTGTAGTTATCATCTGGGAGAAAATGTGTATGAAACTTAACATCTACATTTATTCTGCACATTTAATTATTCAACGTTGACTGAACTGCTTATAATCTAAAATAGGATTGTAAAACTTGGTGTTTGTAAAAACTTGGAGGAGATCAACCAGAACAGATACATGCAAAAAAAGAATTCCAAAGGTGTCTACAAAGCAGAGAAATGCCCTTGCCCTGGGCAGTATTACACAGCTACATTTAGTAACACCAAAGTTAAACAAAGGATGCATTTGTCCAGAACATCTTCTTCCCTGTAATTGAGCTATTATTGTCAGTTCTTCATTGATTCATAAGATATCTGATACTTGGTAGCAGTGAACATTTTAGCAAATAGTTCTTGATCTGTTATTACAACTCTGCTCCTTTAATAGAAGTTAGGAAGTTACATAGAAATATTTCATGTCTCTTACAGTTAAAGCAGGAAACATATTTAGTAGTACTGCTGTTCAGTTAAGTCTGAGAACTTTAAAGTGATTACTTCTGTCTGCCCTAAGCCAGAAAGGAGGCAAGCTCTAGGGTACGACATGTGAATGTAAAGGAAGAAAGTTTTTTCTCTACACATCTTCGGTTCTGGGCTGGGTTCTAGAATAAGACATTTTAACAAGGGAAAACAGAAGCTTGTCAGCCTATGTGTATCATATATATGAGAGAAACTCAGGAACAAGTAACTCAAAGACATGACTTAGAATTCAGGTTTATGTAGCATCTTCAACAAAGAACAATAAATTATTAGAGAAGTGACAAGACAGAGGAAAGGACCTTGAGTCTCAAGAGGTGGTGAATTGTAGGAAGGCAAATATATGGGAAAGGAGTGGGAGATAAAAGCTAGTTTAGTAAAGTTGGTTGTATAGATGTCTCTGGTGCCATCTCCATGCTGATGGGGATCTAAAGTTGCTCTGTGATTAAGTTTTGTCCTTCCAGGTAGGGAAGGAGGGACACCTTTGTAAATTTATATCCTGCTTTTAGGCACATAGGGTGAGGGCAGAGAGCTTTCCCTGCATTTACTCCTCTTACTTGCCTTCAGCTCAGAATCTCAAAGGCATATTTTGGCGAGACATATTCCGGTTACCTTCATTTGGCACAACTGGGAAGAGAAGGGGGATCACACACCCAGGGATGTCACTTGGATCAGAGTGGTGACCCAAGGAACCTCTCCAGCAGAGTAGGAATGCAGTCAATTAAGAGGCATGGGTAGATGAATAAACAGACGGCAATTGTTATCACAAAGGTATCCAAATTGGAAAGGCAGAGAAGAAACTAGAGGAAAATAGAATTAAGATAAAATGAGACAAGCCTAGAGAAGTTCAAGGAACGTGTATCTTGAAGGCATCTCAGAAAACACTGTGAGAACATAATCAGCCTTCCCTGTAGTGAGTGTTCTTTGCAGATCTCTCTGGACTGGGCAAGGAACTGACTCTGAAGTAAATAGAATTACCCCAGGCGTATTGACAAAATCCTAATAAGACTGACAGCTTTGAGTTTTTCATATTGGTATCTATATACCCTGGAATATTTAATATATATAAAAAGCTGAAGATAAAATGGTGTATATAGTGTTAAATGTTACTATCTACTGTGTACAAATAACTCTTCTACTAATGTGTGTGCGGGGTGCTGTATCTGTGATTGATTAAACCCCTGAGCCGTCATCAGTTGCTTTCCTCAACTGGCTTCTATAAATATTTCATGTCCTGTAGTGCAACAGTTCCGTTCCAGGGAAGGCATTGTTTTCTGCATTAAGTGAGGAGCTAATTTATGCTTATAAATTATTGAATATTCTGTATCTGTGGAGCAGATGATCCACAACCAGAAGCTGGCAGAGCCCATCCTAAACGGAAAGAGGGATGGAGCTGACCATCCTGTCTGTGGCTTTACTTGTGACTGTAGCAGCCCTGTGACCTTGGCTAGCAACCTCCTCATCCCGCCCCAACACATACAGACACCACCTCCAGTATAAAAACATACAACCCCCTGATCGTGAGTTAGTATCATTCTTTAAAAAGAGACTTTCTGGCCCTCTGAATTTGTTCTGAGTACTCCAGAGATGTTCAAAGAACTTTGTTTTCCCAAATTTAGAGAACTCGTTTGTCTTATAGATCAAAGATTAGATGACATGTTCTGTGCGTGCTGCTGTTTTAAAACAAGAAGGATAAAGTCACTCACTACCTATATATTCTTTTATTATATTTTTTCCCTCAACACGTTTGTGGGTCTTGGCATTCTGAAATTGGGAATGAGCTAAACCATATCAGAATAATAATATGCTTGCCCCAAATATAATAAATGATCAAGCATACCTAGTATATTAGATATAAAACAAATTCAAAACACATGATCCTCTAAACATTTTTATTAAAGTCTTGTAAACTCTTAAAAATAGTAATATTCAGAATTCTGAACTCAATAGAGCATTGCTTTTCACCAGCTTAACCAACCCCTAGAGCTTTAGTAGAATAAAGGCAAATGGGTAGAAGTTCTGGCAGCTTAGCCCAGAGAGACCCATGAAAAGGCAGGTTTATTTGTTTTTTAATGTAGTACTTTTTAAATTTAGATGAATTTTCTTTTACATTCTAAAATAAAGCCATGGCAGTTTAATATTTCTGGACAGCCCTAGCCCATTATGTCTCATCTCCTCCTTCACCCTCTGAGCAAAGAAAAAAACATTTTTTTTAATTGAAGTATAATTAACATACACTTCTATTATTTTAGGTGTACAACATACAATTCTATACATTCCTCAGAACGCACCACAGTAAGTGTAACCACCATCTCCTAGCACTTAATGTTACTATATTCCTTATGCTGTATTTTTCACCTCTGTTACTTACTTTATTACAGCTGGAAGTTTATACCTCTTAATTGCCTTTATTTATTTCACACATCATGCCACCCACCTCCCTTCTGGCAACTACCGGTTTGTTCTCTGTACTTAAATGTCTGAGGTTTCCGATTTGTGTCTACATTAGTCTGTTTTTCTCCGTCCACCTGTTAGTGAAATCTTACGGTATTCATCTTTGACTGACTTATTTTACTTAGCATTATACTTTCTAAGTCCATATTGTCACAAATGACAAAACTTGTGTGTGTGGGTTTTTTTTATGGCTGAGTAATATTTCTTTGCGTGCGTGCGTGCGCACGCACACACACACACACACACATATCTTCTTTATCCATTCATCTATCAGTGGACACTTAGGTTGTTTCCATATATTACCTTTGTAAATAATGCTGCAGTAAGCATACGGGCGCATATATCTTTTTGCATTAGTGTTTTTGTCTTCTCTGGGTAAATGCACAGTAGTAGAATTGCTGTATCACATGGTATTTCCGCTTTTAATTTTTTGAGGAACTTCAATACTATTTTCCACAGTGGCTGTACCAATTTACATTCCCACCAACAGTATATGAGGGTTCCCTTTTCTCACATCCTCATCACCACTTATTTCTTGTCTTTTTTATTCTAACCATTCAAACTGAATAGGAAGTGATATCTCATTGTGGTTTTGACTTGTATTTCCCTGGTGATTAGTGACATTGAGCATCTTTTCATATGTCCATTGACCACCTATATATCTCCTTTGGAAAAATGTCTATTCAGGCCTTCTGCCTATTTCTTAATCAAATTGCTTGGAGGTTTTTTGTTTATGGAGCAATTTTAATCAAATTGCTTGGAGGTTTATGTTCTTACAGATTTTTGGATATGAGCTCCTTATCAGATATATCATTTATAAATATCTTCTCCCATACAGTAGGTTGCATTTTGGTTTTGTGGATTGTTTCTTGGCTGTGCAAAAGTTTTTTTTTTTTATTTTGGCATATTCCCAAAGGTTTATTTTTGCTTTTGTTCCCCCTTTTCATGAGGAGACATATCTGTTAACTGGTTGCTAAAGATGATGGGCAACAGGATTACTGCTTGTGCTCTCTTCTAGGGTTTTTATGGTTTCAGGTCTCACATTTAGGTCTTTAATCCATTATGAGTTTTTGTTTTTGTTTTTGTTTTTTATGGTGTGAGAACATGGTCCAGTTTCATTGTTTTGCATGTAGCTTTCCAGTTTCCCTAACATAATTTATTGAAAAGAGTGTCTTTCCCCATTGTATATTCTTGATTACGTTGTAGCAAATTAATAGATCGTGTACATATGGGTTTATTTCTGGGTTCTCTTATCCTTTTGATCTATGTGTCTGTTTTTGTGACAGTACTCTGCGGCTTTGATTACTATAGCTTTACAGTGTATCTTGAAATCTGTGTTTGTGATACCTCCAGCTATGTTCTTTTTTCTCAAGATTGCTTTGGCTGTTTCAGGTCTTCTGCGATTTCATAGAAATTTTAGGATTGTTTGTTCTGTGAAAAATGCTGTTGGTATTTTGATAGGGATTGCATTGAATCTTTAGATTGCTTTGAGTAATATAAACATTTTAACAATATTAATTTTTCTAATCCATGGGAATATTTTCCCATTTGGGTCATCTGTTTCCTTCATCAGTGTCTTATCATTTTTGGAGTATAGGTCTTTCACCTTTTCTCATTTAATTTATTTCTAGGTATTGTATTCTTTTTGGTGTAATTGTAAATGGGATTGTTTTCTCAATTTCTCTTTCTACTACTTTGTTATTGGTGTGTAGAAACTCAACAGATTTTGGTATATTGGTTTTGTATCCTGCAACTTTTTCAAATTTATCTATCGATTCTTAATAGTTTTTTGGTGGAGTCTTTAGGGTTGTCTATATTTTCTAAATATATTATTAGGGCATCTGCAAAAAGTGGTAGTTTTACTTCTTCCTCACCAATTTGGACGCTTTTTCCTTTTTTTTTCCTTATCTGATTGCTGCAGCTAGCTCTTCCAGTGCTGTATTGAATAAAAGTGGTGAGTGTGGACATCCTTGTCTTATTCTTGATCTTAGAGGAAAAGCTTTCAGTTTTTCACCACTGCATATGATCTTGAGGGTTTTTCATATATGGCCTTTATAATCTATGTTCCCTCCAAATCCACATTATTGAAAGTTTTTTTTACCATTAACGAATGTTGTATTTTGTCAGATGCTTTTCCTGAATCTATTAAGATGATCTTAGGGTTTTTTATCCTGCCTCTTGTTAATGTGATGTATCACACTGATTTATTTGTGACTATTGAACCACACTTACATCATCAGAATAAATCCCATTTGATTGTGGTGAATACTTTTTTTAATGTAGTATTGAATTCCATTTGCTAATACTTTGTTGAGGATTTTTGCATCTGTGTTCATCAGAAATATTGGCCTGTAGTTTTCATTGTTTGTAGTATCTTTGTGTGCCTTTGAAATCAGGGTAATACTGGTCTCATAGTAGAATTTGGAAATTTCCCGTTCTCTTCTATTTTTTGGAGTAGTTTGAGAATACAATACACCTTTGAAGCCATCTGGTTCTGGACTTCTGTTTGTTGGAAATTTTTTGATTACTGATTCAATTTCATTACTAAAAATCATCAGTCTGTTGAGATTTTCTGTTTCTTCCCGATTCAGTTTTGGAAGACTGTATGTTTCTAGGAATTCATCCATTTCTTCTAGGTTGTCCAACTTGTTGGCATATAATTTTTCATAATATTCTCATAATCCTTTGTATTTCTGTGATTGCAATTATCTCTCCTCCTCCTTCATTTCTAATTTATTTGTGTCTTCTCTTTTTTTTAATGAGTCTAGCTAAAGGTGTATCAATTTTGTTTATCTTTTCAAAAACGAGCTCTTGTTTTCACTCATCTTTTTATTGTTCTTTCAGTCTCTATTTTGTTTATTCCTACTCTAATTTTTTATTACTTTCTTCTTCCTTCAACTAGCTTTGGGATTTGTTCTTTTTCTAGCTTCTTTAGGTGTAGGGTTGGTTAGGTTGTTTTTGTGAGATTTTCTCATTCCTTTAGGTAGCATTGTGTTACTATAAACTTCCCTCATAAAATTGCTATTGTTTGTCCCAAGGATTTTGGACCATTGTGCTTTCATTTTCATTTCTCTCCATGTGAATTTTTTTATTTCCTCTTTGATTCTTTGACACATTCATTGTTTGGTAGCATATTGTTTAGCCTTCACATTTTTGTGTTTCTTCCAGATTTTTTCTATTAATTGATTTCTAGATTCATACCATTGTGGTCATAAAAGGTGCTTGATATGATTTCAGTCTTTAACATATTGACACTTATTTTGAGGCCTATGTAATCTATCCCAGAGAATGTTCCATGTGCACTTGAAAAAATGAATCGTTCTGTCCTTGTATGGAATGTTCTGTGTCTATCTTTTAGGTCCATCTCATCTAATGTGGTGTTTAAAGCTCTGTTTTCTTGTTGATTTTCTGTCTGGATTATCTATTGACTGATGTAAGTGAGGTGTTAAAGTCCCCTACTATTATTGTATTACTGTCAATTTCTCCCTTTATGTCTGTTAATGTTTGCTTTATGTATTTAGGTACTCCAATCATGGGTGCATATATATTTACAATTCTTATATCCTCTTGTTGGGTTGATTGCTTTATCATTATGTAGCACCCTTCTTTGTCTCTTGCTACAGTGTTTGATTTAAAATGTTTTGTCTGATGTAAGTATTCATACCCTGGCTTGTTTTTTTGCTTCAGTTTACATGGTATATGTTTTTCCATCCCTTGATTTTCAGTCTGCATCTCTTTGGGTTTGAAGTGAGTCTTCTATAGGCAGCATATAGATGGGTCTTGGGTTTTTTGTTGTTGTTTTCTAATCCATTCAGTCATCCTGTGTCTTTTGATTGGATCGTTTAGTCCATTTACATTTAAAGTAATTATTGATAGATACGCACCTATTGCCATTTTGTTAATTGTTTTCCAGTTAGTTATAGTTCTCTGTTACTTTCTTCTTCTCTTGCTCTCTTCCCTCGTAGTTTTATGCCTTTATTACTGTTATGCTTGGATTCCTTTCCCTTTTTCCATATCGGTTACAGGTTTTTGATTTGTGCTTACCATTGGGTTCATATATAACGTCTAATAGTATAGCAATCTATATTGACAATCCCTTGTCCTAACACATTATAAAAACACTAAATGTTTATTCCCCCGTGTGTGTCTTATATATTTGATGTCATATTTTCTGTCTTTTTTATTTGTGTATGCTTTGGCTAATTTTTGTAGATAAAATTTATTTTACTACTTTTGCATTTAAACCTCCTTACTAGCTTTGTAAGTGATTAATCTACTTCTATTATATGTTTGCTTTTTTTGCTTTTTATTTATTTTAATTTTTTTAGAGAAAGAGAGTATATATAAGCAGATGAGGGTGCAAAGGGAGAATATTAAGCAGATCCATGCTCAGCACAGAGCCCGACATGGGGCTCTATCCCATGACCCTGGGATCGTGGCCTGACCCAAAATCAAGAGTTGGATGCTAAACCAACTAAGCCACCAAGGCACCCCACTATATGTTTGCTTTTATGGGAATTTTTCTTTCTGTAATTTTCTTCTCATTGTGGCCTTTACTTTCCACTTAAGGAATTCCCTTTAAATTTTCTTGTAATGCTGGTTTAGTGGTAATGAACTTTTAAAACTTTTGTTGGAGGAGCTTTTTATCTCACCTATTCTGAATGATAACCCTGTCAAATAGAATATTCTTGATTATAGGTTTTTCCCTCCCTCTTAGCACTTTGAATATACCATGTACCACTCCCTTCTTGGCTGCAAATTTCTGCTGAAACATCAGTGATAGCCTTTATGGGGTTTCCTTTGTATGTAACTATTTTCTGTTTTCTTGTTAAAAATTCTCTCTTTGGGGCACCTGGGTGGCTCAGTCGGTTAAGCGTCCGACTTCAACTCAGGTCACAATCTCACGGTCCATGAGTTCGAGCCCCACGTCTGGCTCTGGGCTGATGGCTCAGAGCCGGGAGCCTGTTTCCGATTCTGTGTCTCCCTTTCTCTCTGCCCCTCCCCCGTTCATGCTCTGTCTCTCTCTGTCTCAAAAATAAATAAATGTTAAAAAAAAATTCTCTTTACCATTACTTTCCATCATTTTAATAATTATGTGTCTTGGTGTGGACCTCCATGGATTCATCTTGTTAGGGGCTCTCTGTGCTTCTTGTATCTGAATATCTGTTTCCTTACTCAGATTAGTGAAGTTTTCTGCTGTTATTTATTCAAATAAGTTTTTTGCCCCATCATCTCTCTGTTCTTCTGGGATCCCTATAATGTGAATGTTATTACACTTGATAATGTCGCTGAATTCCCTTTAACATATTTTCAGTTAATACTATTCTTTTTTCTTTCTGTGTTCACCTTTGTTGCTTTCCATTACCCCATCTTCCAGATCACTGATTTGTTCTTCTGCATTATATAATCTGCTGTTGTTTCCCTCTGGTGTATTTTTCCTTTCAGTTATTGAATTATTCGGGTTTGGTTGTTTCTTTTGTTATATTTCCTAACTCTTTTTTGCAGTTCTCACTGACATCATCCACTCTTTTCTCAAGTCCAGTGAGTATCTTTATTACTATTACTTTGAATTCTTTATCAAGCATATTGCTTATTTCTATTTCATTTAGCTCTTTCACTGTGATATTTTCTTATTATTTCATTTGGAACGTATCCCTTTGTCTCCGTATTTTGTCTAAGTCTCTGTTTTTGTTTTTATGTATTAGATAGGTCAGCTACCTCTCTTGGTCTCGAAAGCACTAGCCTTGTGTCAGAGAGGCCCTGTGGTGCTCTATAGCACAATCCCTGTCATCACCAGAACCCCAGGTGCTCCAGAGGTATCCCTGTGTGGGCTGCATGGGCTCTCCTCTTTTTTGGCTGAGCTGTGATTGCCTTTCAGCCCAGCGGGCTACAATGACCTGCTTTGCCTAGAGTGGGTGCACTGGGCAGGGTTGGTCTCTGCACTGTTGGGAAGCTTGTCTGAGGCTGCTGGGGACTCGTCAGTGGGCAGGGCTGGCATTCAGGCTTACTGTGTGCAGCGATCCTCTCTGCCACAGTTGGGGATGCACAGAGGACAGGTCTTGCTCCCTGGGTAGCCAGCTAAGAGGCTGGGCTGCTGGAACTTGCAGTGCACTGGTGTGTGAGGGTATCTTCCCTGCCTCCCTTGGGTAGGAGTTACTTTGGAGTGGCGCCAGTCCCTGCCAGGGCTTCCTATAATCTGTGGTGGGACAGGAGTCACTTTGGAGGGATACCTGTCAAGGTGGGTGGGTTGATTAGGTCACATCCACAGGAGAATGTGGGGTCAGGACTTATGGTTTTAGCAAGGTAAATAGAGAGTATTAGCCCTGCCTCCTGCAGGTGTCTGGCTATCTAGTGTGGGGAAGGAGGTAAAAAATGCCACCCCCCAAAAAGTGTAAACACTTTTGTTTCCAGACAAATATGAAGATCCCTGCCCCTCCAGTACACTTTCTGAGATTAGTAAATAAATCTCCTTCAGGTATACCCCAGCTGCTTTCCAAACTGCTGCTTCTACACTGTGTCTAGGGCACGTTACCTAATATGCTGCCTCTTTAAGGGTGGAGGGACTCAGTTTCCAGTCATTCTCCCAGACTTCAGCTGTGCTGATTTTAAAGCTCCTAAATTTAAGCCCTGTTGGTTCTCAAAGACAGTTGTTTTAGAGATTTGTCTTATCAGTACCAGGTGCCCAGTGTCAAAGGTGCCTGGTGTGGGGTCTGATCCCCTTCCTTCTCTGTGCTTGTGATGTCCCTCCCCTTTGTGGTTAGTCCTGCTGGAGGTTTGGTTCTTCCCATGTGTCTGCTGGGCTCCTCTCTATAATGAATGGTGGAAGGTTTCTTCTGGCAACCTTCAGGTCAATTTCAGAGTTAGATGCATAGATGTAGCTGCTATCTTGATGTGTCCGTGAAACAGAGTTAGCTTAGAATCCTCTTATTCTGCCATCTTAACCCATCCCTCAGGGAAACCTTTATTTCTAGAAAATATGCTATTCTATTTTGTAGCACATCAGTGCATATTCTAATTTGAGAAGCATACAATAAAGCATGGACCCAGAAACAAACCCCTAGTTCACAAAAATTAAGAAGTAGAGAAATTCTAGTGAAAGTGTTTTAAACCTCAGTTCAGTATCAGTCTAAGATATATTATATGCCTCATAGATTTAATTGTTACAGTTAGGATTACAAACACTGTAGGGTCTATAGTGTAGTTAATTGAATAAGACTTGAACATCAAATTGAATTTCTCATACAAAAATAGGCTCAGAACAGAAGGGAAAATACTTTAGAAATCTATGTCTTCATAATATCACCCACTGATTCTGAAACATAAATATTAACAGATTATTTTACTTCTGCAGTTTTATTGCTACATTTATTTGACATCAGCTCTCTTTTATAGAATGGTGGATTGTGATATAACTTAGCTAAAATAATGGCTAATTATTCTTCCCAGACTGGAAATGTAAGAAGTTATTTCACTGTAGCTAGGGTATATTAAGATTCTTTTTAGTTATTACTCCCAAAATACTATATCCTCATGCACGGAAGCACAACTACTATTTTAGTACTTTGTATATAAGCTTTAATTATTTTCTTTTATTATTTATGGCCATACCTATTTGCTTCTAACTGTCCCCAACTGGAAACTTCTCATGGACAAAGTTGGGATAGTATTGTTCTCTCTTTTGGGCATTATGCCTGGCATATAGAAACATCTCAGTACATGTGAATATTATTGAAAGAATAGTAATAAGGAAAAAGAGAGTGCTCCAACCTCCAGTCCTCTAGATGTTTCAACAACGAATCTCTTGGTTTTATTCTTCTGGATGATTTTGTGTCCTTGGAGAAGGCCAGATGCTTTTGAGAAACCTGTAGTGGAAATGGCAATAGTTAACAATAAAGGCCAGGCCATCACCATATCAGATACAGCTCACAGTTTTCCCTGCCTTATTCCATTTCCTCCATTTATATTTCTGACTTAAAGTTGGGTATATGGTTTTCAGGAAAGTTCTTTCAGAAAATCTGAAATCAATGTGCAGCTTAGCTCTTTTGTATAACAGAGAGTCAGAAAACTTTGATATGTGTCTGGACTCACTAACTGACCAGAGCATCACCTTAGGTCATTTATTTTACTGCTCTGAACCTCACTTTGCTGATTTTTAAAATAGAAAACAGTAATAGCACTGGTTCTTGCTTGCCAAATGTGATCATTAAAGAAGTGAAATGAAAATACATGTGGAAAGGATTTCCACTTAACTAAATAGAAAACCCACCTGATTATAAATCTTATTTCTACAGTCTGTTATATCTTTCTGACTTAACCAGCTGTATAAATTGACAGGGATTGAATATCTAATTGGCAAAGGTAAAATTAAAACTTTCATTCTAAAGTATGCTAACATTTAAGGATAAAGGAGGAGTTTGTTTTCCTACAAATGCATTGTTAAGTTTGTAAAAACATTCATCAATACATTGTCATTAAGTTTTATACAATTAAAGTGATGCTTAATACTACCAGAATTTTGATTAAATTTCTTTTGTGAGTCAGTATGTTATTTGACATAATAAAATCAGCTCAAGCCTTCTTGTGTTTTTCTTAAAGTAATAGATGTTTCCACTTTTTCCTCTATTTGTAAAAAGTTTAGGCTGGTTAAAAAAAATTACAGTGCTGGAGCCCCTGGGTGGCTCGGTCAGTTGAGCATTCGACTTCAGCTCAGGTCATGATCTCACGGTTCATGGGTTTGAGCCCCACATTGGGTTCTGTGCTGGCAGTTCAGAACCTGGAGCCTGCTTTAGATTCTATGTCTCCCTCTCTCTGCTTCTCCCATACTTGTGCTCTCTCTTTCTCTCTCTCTCAAAAATAAGTAAATGTTGAAAAAATTTTAAGTACGATGAGGAAATTATGAATAATTCATTAAATGTCTTTTATAAACTTATTCCTTAAAAACTATCCATTGCTATTTACATCTGTAGCTCTTTTCCTTGGGAGATAAAATAATGACATTAAAATTCCAGTAGTACAATCTACATCAAAATGGTGATTAATTTTTTATTAATTTTTTTTGAAGCCTAATCCCTAGTCTTCACCTTTGAAGTTAATTTAACTCCTAATTGTCTTAAAGAAATAACACAATGCAGACGGAATTTAAGAGGATGTTCATCTGCATGTTTTCTCCTTTTGGAAGATGTGATCATGGCTTTAAAGAATTTGGCAATATAATATTAATGAAGCAATGGGAAAATACTCATATTGGAAATTGTCCCAATTGAAGATTTCAGTATAGGGATCAGAGAATTTCCAAGAATGACACTCTTCAATATAAAACAGAAACTCCAATTTTAAAATGCATGTAGTAACAGGAGCTCTGTTTAATTAATATGGCAAATTAAATATTTTTACTTACCATTTTTAATTTTAAATCAAATGAAAGTCATATTGGGATTAGACATGGTGGTAGCAGCAGCAGTGTTTTTAAATTTCCCTGAATCTCTTCATCCCCAGCACTCCAATAAAAATAAATAATAATAACTAATGATCTTATTTGAATATTAATTCAAACAAACTGTGGGAAAATCTTCTAAAAATATGACAGAAAAATCTGAACAATGATTGGCTATTTAATGCTCTGAAGAAATTACTGTTAATTTTTTAATTGAAGTAATTATATTGTTTTCGTATTTTAAAAAATTCTTTACAGAGGGGCACCTGGATGGCTTAGTCAGTTAAGCTCCAGACTCTTGATTTAGCCTCCTAGGGTCATGATTGAGCCTCCTAGGATTGAGCCTCCCGTTAGGCTCTGCACTGGGCCTGGAGCCTGCTTGGGATTCTCTTTCTTTCCCTGTCTCTTTCTCTGTATCTCTCTCTCTCTCAAAAATCTAAAATTAAAAATTTTTAAAGTCCTTACGGAGATACATACTGAAATAGTTACTGATGAATTAATATATTTGGAATTTGCATCAAAATAATTTAGGAGAGGTGAGCGAGTTTAGATGGCATCAACAGCATTCGCCATGTTTTTATAGTAGTTGAAGCTTTGTTATGGGTTTAGGTTGTCTTTTTGATAAACTTGAATGCATTTGTAATAAAAGAAAGTTTTAATGTTATATCAAAATAAATGCTGGCCTCCATCTATGACTAAAAATTAAAACAAAAAAATGATAGCTAAAAAGCAAATAGAAGAGACAAAATGGAATGGGAAAATATATGCAGTTAAGGCAACAAATCCTAACAAAAAATAACAAATGTCAGATGGGATAAATGTAAAAGAAACAGATGGTACATTTAAACCACTATACTGATAAATTACATTAAATGTAAATCAACTAGAAACTCCAAATAAAAAGCAGAAATTGTCCAAGTGTATATTTTAAAAAGCAAAACTTAACTATTTGCTGTCGGGAGTTGGAAGTAACTTAAATATTAAGACATGTATGGGTTAGAAGTAACGAGATGGAAACAGACATACCTTACAAATATGAATCTTATGAAAGCTGGAGTGGTTTTGTTAATATTAGGTAAAGAAGACTGCAAAATGAGGAATGTTATCAGAGATAAAAGACACATCATAATAAAGGGGCCGATTCATCAAGAAGACATGAAATCTTAAAAGTATATTTCTTGGGATGCTTGGGTGGCTCAGTCAGTTAGGCATCCAACTCTTGGTTTTGGCACAGGTCATGATCTCACAGTTCACGGGTTTGAGCCCTGCGTCAGGCTCCATGCTAATGGTGTTGAGCCTGCCTGGGATTCTTTCTCTCTTCCTATCTCTCTGCCCCTCCCCAACTTGCCTGAGCTCTCTCTCTCTCACATAAATAAACATTTAATTTAAAAAGGTGTATTTTGGGGCACCTGGGTAGCTTAGTCAGTAAAACGTCCAGGTCATGATCTCATGGTTTGTGAGTTTGAGCCCCACCTCAGGCTCTGTGCTGACAGCTCAGAGCCTGAAGCCTGCTTCAAATTCTGTCTCCATCTTTCTCTCCTTCTCCCCTGCTTGCACACACATGCTGTCTCTCTCATTAATTAATGATATTAATGTTATTATATAATAAACATTATTTAATGTTAAAATAAACATTAAAAATAAATAAGTTAAAAACAATAAAAAATTAAAAAACTTCAAAATAGTAAAGCAAAAACTAAATCCATAATTATCATTGGAAAGGTTTTCACTGGTTTCTCAGTAACCAATATAACACAAAAAAGCAAAGACATAGAAGACTTAACAGCACTGTCAACCAACTACAGAATACATACTCTTTTCAAATGAACATGGAACGCTACTAAGATCTACAGTATACTGGGCTATAAAACAAGTCTCAGCAAATCTTAAACAATTTAATTCGTACAAAATACATTCTCTACCATGGTAAAATTAACTTAGAAAAAAGTTTTTTAAAAAACTTGAAACAATTCCCAAATATTTAGAAATTAAGTAGCACACTTCTAAGTAACCAGTGGTGTCAAGAAGAAATCATAAGGTGAATTAGGAAATATTTTGAACCCAATGAAAATGAAAGTATATAAAAAATGTTGGAGCTCAGCTGAAAGTAATGCTTAGGGCAAATTTATAGTTAAAGATAAGTATATTAGAAAATAAGAAAGGTCTAAAATCAGTGATCTAAACTTCTATTTATGAATCTAGAAAATGAAGAGCAAATAAAACCCAAAAAGTAAGTAGAAGAAAAGAAATAATATAGAGTAGAAAGCAATAAAATAAAAATGGAAATGCAGGGGCACCTGGGTGGCTTAGTCATTTGAACATCTGACTTCAGCTCAGGGCATGATCTCATGGGTTGTGATTCGGAGCCCCACATCAGGCTCACTGCTGTCAGCACAGAGCCCGCTTCAGATCCTCTGCCCCCCCTTCCCCGCCCCTGTTCGTGCTGTCTCAAAAATAAATTAAAAAAAAAAAAAAAAGGGAATGCAGTACATATGAAATCAAGCTGTTTTTTTAAAAAGATAAGTAAAGTTAAGTTATACCTAGACATATTGAAGGATAAAAGAGAAGGAGAAGACAGAGTTTACTGCTATTAGAATTAAAAGAAACTACTGGCTGTCTCAGTAGTTGAGCTTTCGACTCTTGATTTAGGCTCACGTAATGCTCTCTCAGTTGATGAGATTGACCCCTGTGTCAATTCGAGGTGACAGCACCAAGCCTAAGTGGGATTCTCTCTCCTCTCTCTCTGCTCCTCCCCTGCTTTATTTCTTCCTCTCTCTCTTTCTCTCTCTCTCTCTCACTCAATATATAAGTAAATAAACAAACTGTAAAAGGGAGAACTTACCAGGAAATGGACAAAATCTTTGAAGACATAAATTTTCTAAAACTGACACACAGAAACACAGAAAACCTAAATCATCACATATCTACTTTTAAAATCAAATTTTTAATTAAAAACCTCCATACAAAGAAAATCCAACACTCAAGTGACTTCCATGATGAAGTACAACACACATTTAAGAAAGAAATAATGCCAATCTGCACAGCGAAGGAAACACCAACAAAATTAAAGGCAACCTTCAGAATGGGGGAAGATACTTGCAAATGACATATTGGATAAATGATTAGTATCCAAAATCTATAAAGAACTTACAAACTCCACACCAGAAAACAAATAAACTAGTGAAGAAGTGAGCAAGAAAACATGAGCAGACAACCGACACTTTTCCAAAGAAGACTTCCAGATGGCTAACAGACACATGAAAAGATGCTCAATATCACTCATCACCAGGGAATACAAATCAAAACCACAATGAAACCAATCAAAACCACATGTGTTGGAATGGCTGAAATTAACAGCTCAGGAAACAATAGATGTTGGTGAGGATGCAGAGAAAGGGGAACCCTTTTAAACTGTTGGTGGGAATGCAAACTGGTGCAGCCACTCTGAAAAACAGTATATGGAGGTTCCTCAAAAAATTAAAAATAGATCTACCCTATGAACCACCAATTCCACTACTAGGTATTTCTCCAAAGGATACAGAAATGCTGATTTGAAGGGGCACATTCACCCTAAGGTTTATAACAGCGTTATCAACTGTTATCAACAGTTTCCAAATTATGGCAAGAGCCCAAATGTCCATCGACTGATGAATGGTTAAAGATTTGGTGTGTGTGTGTGGTGTGTGTGTGTGTGTGTGTGTGTGGGTGGGTGGGTGGGTGGTGGAATATTACTCTGCAATAAAAAAGAATGAATCTTGCCAATTCAACAACATGGATGGAACTAGAATGTATTAAGCTGAGCAAAATAAGTCAGAGAAAGACAAATACATGATTTCATTCATATGTGGAATTTAAGAAACAAAAGAGATGAACATACGGGAAGAGAAGGAAGAATAAGATAAAAACAGAGATGAAGGCAAACATGAGAGACTCTTAAATACAGAGAACCAACTGAGGGTTGCTGGAGGGGTTTTGGTGGGATGATGGACTAAATGGTTAATGGGCATTAAGGAGGGCACTTAATTGGTATGACCACTAGGTGTTATATGTAAGTGATGAATCACTAAATTCTACTCCTGAAACCATTATTATAAGTAACTTGGATTTGAATTAAAAATATATATATAGCAAGATCACTACACTAAGCCCTACAAAATATTCCTATGAATGAAATTGAAGAACTAAATAGGTATACCAAGCTAGTGAATTAGACTATTTAATACTGTTAAGATGTCAGTTTTCTCCAAATTGATCTATATGTTCAAATAACCCCAGTCAAAATCCTAATAAGTTATTCTGTAAAAAAAAAAAAAAAAAAAAAAATGGCGAGCTGGTTCTAATATTTATATGGAAATGCAAAAGAGCTGGATTGACAAAACATTTTTGAAAAAGAAAAACAAAATTTGGCTTAAATGATTTCTATAAAGTTACAGGAATCAAGACAATTCGTATTGGTAGAACAGACATATACATAAATGAAACAGAACAGATTTCACAAATGGATCCATACAGATAGGGCAGATTGATTTTTAACAAAGATGCAAAGTTAATTCAGTGTGAAAAGGATATTTTCCGTAAGTGGTGCCAGAACAATTGGCTGTCTGTATCAGGAGAAAATGGACCACAAGTCTTATCTCCATAAAAAAAAGATAACTCAAAATAGACCTAAATGTAAAAGCTAAAATTATAAAACTTCTATAAGAAAAGATAGAAGGAAATCTTTGTGACTTCAGCATTGGGCAAATAATTTTTAAATAGGACTCAAAAAGCACAAACAATAAAAGAAAGAAATGATATATTGGAATTGATCAAATTAAAATCATTTACTCTTTGAAAGACACTGTAAGAGAATGAAAAGCCTACCAACTAGAAGTAAATATTTACAGACCAGAAGTAAATATTGGCAATACGTATATCTGACAAATAATTTTATGAATAAAGAATTTTTACAACTTAATAAACAAAGCAACAAATAACTCCCCCCACCCCCCCCAAATAAACAGCCCAAAAGATTTGAGCAAAAGACTTAATAAAATGCAATATAGTATGAGATGGCAAATAAGAAAATAAAGTGATATTCAGCATCATTAGTCATCAGAGAAATGCAAATAAAAATCACAGTGACATGCCACAGCATACCCACTAGAATAGCTAAAACAAGAAACACTGATAAATGCTGTATTAGTGAGGTTGTGAAGCATGGTGTTGGGAATGTAAGAAGTTGGTACAAACCATTTCGAAATCAGCTTTGAGGGGCGCCTGGGAGGTTTAGTTGGTTAGGCATCTGACACTTGATTTCAGCTCAGGTCATGATCTTATAGCTCATGATTCAAGCCCCATATTGGGCTCTATAATGACAGTGCAGAGCCTGCTTGGGACTCTCTCTCTCTGCCACTCCCCAGCTTGTGCTCTGTCTCAAAATGATAAAGTTTAAAAAAAAATCAGTTTTGAAGTTTCTTAAAAAATTTCTCCTGTTTTCTTTACAACCCAGTAATTTAGTACATATTTGCTCCAGTGCAATACAACATGCATCTAACAAAGTCTTATATGCTCTCGTTTGTAGCAGCCTTATTTCCAGCAGGCAAAACTGAAAACTACTCCAAATGTTACTTCAATAGGCAGTTGGATAAACAAATGAAGATACAGTTAAATACCACCCAAAAATAAACAAAATGAATGACTGATAATGTCCAGTAGCCTGGTAGAATTTCAGAAACATGCTGGGCAGAAGAATCTAGACACAAAAGAATACATAATGTACAGTTGTCTTTATGTGAAATTCTAGAAATGCATAACTAGTCATTAGTGACCTAAAGCAGATCAGTTACTGACAAGGGCTGGATATTAACGAACTTTTTGGAATTATGGAAATATACAATATTTTATTTTTAGTGGTCGTGGTTACATTCTCAACTCATTGATTTATATATCTTAAATGAGTTTTTTATTATGTATATTATGCATCAATAGATAGTTAAATTTCTGTATTATATGGCTTCTAAAAATTACTCCTAACATACAAAATGATATTATTCTGGCTATTTTCAGAAGGTAGAATAATTCTGTTTTTAGCAGGCAGCATTTGGTGACACCATTAGCCACTGCAAGATTCTCTTGGTACTGTTATTAAAAGCCAAATTCTGAAAAGTTTTATCAGCTCATTTTTTGAAAGTGAGCAAGTAGCCAAGCTGATACACCTCCCAAGTCTTCTAGCCACCCTTTCCTTTTTTAAACTAAATTATTTATTTTTAAATAATTCTAGATTCATATCCAGTTTTGAAAAATGACGGAGATACCATGTACTTTCTGTTCAATTTCTATGGGAACATCTTTCATAACTGTACTACAGTATCCCATTATAATCCACCAGCACAGTCTCCATCCACTTCCATCACCACAAGGGTCCCTGGTGTTGCTGTGTTACAACCACCCCCTCCTTCCTTCCACTCCACTTCCCCCAAATGGCTCCACCCATGTCCTTAACCCCTGACAACCACTAATACATTTTCTGCTTCAATAATTTTGTCATTTCAGGAATGTTTAATGAATGGAATTATACAGTATGTAACCTTTGGGGATTGGGTTTTTTCCTAGCATAATTCTTGAGATTTATGTTGATGTATCAATAGTTCTTTTTTATTTCTTTTTTTTTAAGCTTATTTATTTTATTTGGCGGGGGAAAGGGGGGGGTGTGGGGAGGAGAGAGAATCCCAAGCAGGCTCCAGGCTCCAGGCTCCATACTGTCAGCCCAGAGCCCAACATGGGGCTCAAACTCACAAACCATGAGACCACGACCTGAGCTGAAGTCAAGAGTCAGAAGCTTAACTGAGCTGCTCAAGTGCCCCTTTTCCTTTTTATTTCTGACTAGTATTGCATAGTATTGGGTGTCCCACTATTTAAGCATTCACCTATTGAAGGACATCCAGGCTGTCTCCAGTTAACTTCTAAAAAGGTCATTTCCAAACATCTTGATTTTATTACTACATGATAAAACTTATAACTGTTAAATTATGTTTCCTATATATAATATAATAGGGAGAATTCTCAAATAGTACAATATTTACTTTTTGTGAAGTGTCTAAAGAACCTTAATTTTTTTTTCCCCTTGAGTCTGTTTAACTACAAGGAGGTTTGCTTGAAGAAATTACATCTGTTCACATTGGCGTTTCATTTGTGTAGCACCTAAGTCTGCCTTGGATTAGATTTTATCACAACTGAGAACATGCCTTTTTGTGGATGTTTTATAATTTGCAGGTAATGATAAATGCAATCAGCATCCTGTGAAGCCTCTAATTAGAGCCTAGGGGAAAATGTCTCCAGCAGCATTTAGGAGAAAGGGACAGAAAACTATTTTATCCTGAGAAAGGGTCATTCATCAGGCATCTAGGGTCAGTTTTTTATGCTCTTGAACAAGACCATAACAATTTGTTGGGCAAAGGTTTGGTTCTGACATATCCTTCATTCTTTTTTCAAGTGGACTGAAAGCTTTTGGTCTGATTTTTCAGCTTCAGAGGTTTCGGGCAAGATCAGAAAGTCAACTCTGAAATATGAACTTGTCAGAAATTTTTTTCTTAATTTTTAATTTGTGAAATCACATTCTCGAGAGCCTTTGTGAAACGTCACACCTTTGTACATGGATTGGTTTGTGATTCTGTATGACTTATTGTACTGTAGTTAAGACTTTGCCGCTCTACACTTTCTCAGACAGCAGTCCATATCAGAAAGATGGCTATAAACACTGTAGGGAACCTGCTGGTGGTGAGGAAAGTGTTTGATGAAGACAAGGAGCCATTAATTGTGTCTTGCTGGTTTGTCCAATTACCTTGAAACTAGGCAAATCCAGGCCACAGCTTCCTGCTCTCTGCCTGCGTTTCAAAAATAGCCATTCAGCCATACTTACTTTTTCTGTTCAGCAAACAAGAATGGAGAAAGACCAGGGGTGCCTAGGTGGCTCAGTCAGTTGGGCGTCTGACTTCGGCTCAGGTCATGATCTCATGGTCCATGAGTTCCAGCCCCACATAGGGCTCTGTGCTGACAGCTCAGAGCCCGGAGCCTGCTTCAGATTTTCCTCCTCTCTTCCCCTCCCATGCTCATGCTCTGTCTCTCAATAATAAATGTTGAAAAAATATTAAAAAAAAGAAAAGAATGGTGAAAGGCCACATAACTCCTCTTTCTCGGTCATTTATCTAAGACCTTGATTCTGACTTGCCCACTCAGATCCAGTTTCCTTGGTGCCTAAGTTACTGAGGAGGTGTCTCGTGACTCCCCAGTCCCTTCACTTCCCTTTGTCTTTTAATGAACAGTTAATGCAAAATGTTTTTTTTTAAAAGAGGGCTCACAGCAGTATTACAACTGCAGAGCTATTGTTTTTAAGCACATCACAATAGATCTGTTTTTAAATTTAGTTGTTTCTGATCGATAGCCTTTGGGAATAAGGACTCTTTTTGAAAAGAAAAACCAGAGACATTAGGAACTTTCCAGAAAGAGTGTAAGGGGTGGCCGCTGCTGCCTGTAAAGACTCATCATCTATCCTGTGGGCCCCTCTTCATTGTAGTAGAATCTCTCCTCCTCTGCTCTGTCTTCACCTTAGTATGGCGCCCTTACCTGAAAGCGCTGTGAAAATAGCCAACTACCTCCACCTGACTCTAGTCTTACTCTTCTTTTTTTTTGTATTTGTATGTTTATATTTAACATGTAACATACACATCTTTGTATGTTTATGTGTTTTACGTGTGCCCCTGTAGAATGTAAATTCCATGAGGGCAGAGACCTTTTTTGTGTTTTGTACTGTGACACTGTCAACTAGAGCAGAGCCCAGAGCCTGGGACTCACATAGTAAATATTTGTTGAGTACATTAGTTAATTCACCAATCTGCATCCCCTTCATTTCTTGCTGCATTAGCAGAAGGGGCAGAATAAGCTAAGTGCAGAGGAATTAGGAAATACTAAAGCTACTTAGTAGGCATAACAGTAGTAGGGTAAATACATTGCTTTTGGCAGATCAGTAGTTAGGAGTAGTAGGAAGAATAATTGGAGTAGTGCTGGTAACCTACTAGCTGTTTCTGAGAGTGAACGTTAAATTCTACCATCATGATTCTGAAGTTGTCACATTTTCTTTGAAATCCTGCAACGTTGCCTTCCACAGCTGGAAGTATATTGAATCAAGTGTTTGAAAGATTAGAATATTCTATTTCTCTGGTGAAACTAAGCTTTTATTATGTATATATCATTTATCATTTATCCTTGATGACTATTTTTGCCTTAAAATCTATCCTGTCCATTGTGTAGTTTTGCCAGCTTTCTTGTTGTTACCATTTGTTTGTTATATCTTTTTCCCTCATAAATATTTCAGCTGTCTGTGTCTGTCTGTTTAGGCGTGTGTCTTCTAAACATAGTGTTTTTCCCGCCGTGCTAACCAGCTGTCTTTTCCCCACTTTACAGCGTGTTTACATTTGCTCACGTGCACACCAGGTTTTTATTCATATTTCTTCTTCCTCTTCTGTATCCTGCAGAAGCTTTTTCTGCAGGAGAATTAGCAGTAGACTCTTCTAAGCTTTGTCTGAAAGTTTACTTGTTTTCCTATCACTTAGGGTAGTAACCTGAACATAGAAATCTAGATTCACAAACTTCTCTCAATACAGTACTTTGGAAATGTTAGTCCTATCTTCTGAGCGACCAGTCTACCACCAAAGTAGTTACTTTTTTTTTTTTTTTTTTTGAGAGACAGAGAGAGAAAGAGACAGAGGCAGAAGGAGAGAGAGAGAGAGAGAGAGAGAGAGAGAGAGAGAGAGAGAAAGAGAGAAAGAGAGAGAATATCCCAAGCAGGCTCCATGCTTGGGGTGGAGCCCGATGTGAGGCTTTATCCCACAACCTTGGGCCAAAATTAAGAGTCAGATGCTCAATCAACTGAGCCACCCAGGTGCCCCTAGTTACTCCTAAGTAGTCTCTGCTTTCTTTGGATGCTTAAGCCCTTGTCTTTAGAATTTTATATTCACAAGGATGGACCTCGATGTGAATTTAATTTTATTGACCTTGCTAGGAGGTTATTGTTCTTTCTGAATTGTTTTTCATCAGTTGTGGAAAATTCTTTAAATATTGTCCCCCCAAATTCTCTCTCTTCTGTCCTTCTGGAATTCCCATGAGATGCATGTTAACCATCACATGCTGCCCTCTCTCTTATTTCTTCTCTTTCCTTGTGCCATGTCCTGGGGAATTTGCTTAGATCACTCATCAGTTTCTCTGATTTTCTTCACTGAGGTCTAATCTGCTGTTTGGTGCATCTATTGAAGGATTTTTTTTTTCTATGACAACATTTTTTAAGTTGTATTTGATTCTTTTTCAAATCTGAATATTTTGTAGTGTTTTATTTTTTCATATTTTAGATACCTTGAAATCATTTAATCATGCTTGGGTTTTTTGGGTTTTCCTGTTGTTTTTGTTTGTTTATTTTTAAATGAGTTTACAGTCTAAACTTTTTGCTGCTGTAATTCTGCTATTTGTCATTGTCTCCTACTACCTTGTGGGGATTGATCACAGTAGATTGTTTCTTTATGTGTTCTATATAATCGTAATGGGTTCATTTTCAGCATGTGGTTTTTTTGCGGCAGTCCTGTTTAGCCTGAGTTAAGAACTTGTCCTTCCAGAGAGTTTTTGCATTTGCTTCTGTTAGGTAATGCAGGGTTGTCACTAACCTGCAGGCTGGTCCTTTAAAAGGGCACCTAATGTGGCTGCCCTGTGCCCTGTGCTTTAGATGAGGGTCCATGGGTGGCCGTACCTTACTCTTCTCTTCTGAACATCACTACAAATAAATTTAGAAATTTCTGTCTTTTTAGTATCCCAGGGGGCTCATGGAAAATTCCTAGAGTGAGGTTTATTTTCAAATGTCATTACCTTACATAACTCCAAGGACATCTTCTAGTGGGTTTTACTGTCCTAGGACATATTTTTATGTTTTTTTTTCCTCTAATTGGACATTTCTAGATCATTCAATATACAATGAAAAATCTCAATCCGATACGGTATTTGGGCTATGGATATATATTCACAGGAGATATAAACATATGTATATACACATGTATATACATACACACATGTATTCACAGCAGGCACACACACACACACACACAGAATGTGTGTTGTTTCAACGAGAGTTTATACCAAAACATACAGATTTTCCATGTCCCTCTGAGCTTTACTTATGAACTTAAGCAGGTTTTACTACCTTGAAAATGTCAGTGATACTGAAATTTATCATGAATATATTCTCTTGTGGCTAGATTTCCCCATACCCTTGATCCAAGGATAATCATTCCACTATGATCAGATAACTTAATGCTAAACCTAATAAGATATAATGCATTTGAATTTGTTAATTTCTGTGGTGTCTCATATTATTTTATAACTTCATCAGAAGGTATTTTAAGATATTTTTCATGAATTTATAATTCTTCTAAATTAACATGATTTAAATTGTAATTTGTTGTTTACTTAATGTACATGTTAAACTTAAGTTTTTGTTGATTCATAGCACTTGAGAATTAGGTTAATGATCTCCCCAGCAACAGCGGCAATACTACTGATTAAAAATGTGGCAATTGCCAGCTGTATTTCTTACTGCATTTTCTTTTCAAATTTAAGTTGTAAAGCCTATAACGGCTTTTTAAATGCTCCTCTGTTTAGAATTTTACAATGATGTGACAGACAAAGTAGAAGGAGTTTTAATGAAGAACTTGATATTATACCTGTGACAGTTCAGTATTGCTTGAGGCCCATGAAATGCAAAGCCATGTTTTCATCATGATCTAGGAGTTTTATCTATGCAACTTAGTGCCTACCATTAAATGTACCTCATTTTTTAATTGAACATCAATTGCTTTGATAAAGCCATTGTTACCTACTCAAATTAACAGCCTTTCACAATAAAGAATTTTCTTTCTGTTCATTACTAGCTCTTTATATTTCCTATAAATGTGTAGCTTTGTTGAATTACCCTGTCAAGGGGTTTTCTGGTTAGTTATGTTCAATGTAAATGATAGAATGCTATAGTGTGTAAATGCCCTTAAAGATGATCGAGTCCAAGGATAGCAACCATGCACTTCTGCTTCCATTCCTCTACCATGCCTTGACCTAGTTGATTACCATCTTCTTTCGTAGTGGGTCTCCAAGCAGCCTGAAAAGCTTCCTCAACACAATACTGATTTTGCACAAACTAGTAAATCTTAGATTCAGTCCAGTCCTTTCATGATACAGATGAGGAAACTGAATCCCAAGCATTTTAAATGATTCACTAAAACTCACAAAAACCTATTAACAATAGCTGGGCTAGGACAAGAAAATTGCTGACACCAAATGAAATCTTGTTTTTTTAAGCATGAGTACCCTTGATGAAATTTCCTACTTTGGTAATCTTTTTATGCAATTACTCGGCTTTTAAAATAATCTTAAAATGGAATATGACCACTTTTGAATTGTACTTTTGTGCCAAGTGGAAGTAGCCTGGGCAAAAAGTCAGCCCTCTCAACTGGACTGCCATCATCTGCGGGGTGCAGGGTGGGGGGGGCTTCAGGTTATGTAGGACTCTGCTACCCTCAGCAGCCCCAGTTCTTCCAAGCCCCCTCTTGGAAATAGCCCTGTCAAATCTTACTCAACATAAATTGCATTCCTATCTATAGCATTCTCAGAAGAGATTTTAGGCACAAATTTTTCTTCTGTTTACAGTTTTCATCCAAAGCATGTCAGTACTAATTACTTTTCTGCAGAAATCCCAAGAATTTGAAGATGTGAGACTGGTTTGAGGAGCTCAATGGCAGGCTTAGAGTTGCCCTGATTTCTCATGTACTAAGATCGTAATAGGGCTGAAGAAATAACACGTCAAATATCGTATATAAGCTTTTCCAGCCAAGATTGATTTTCCATGGAACTGCAGAAAAAGCTGGGCATCAGTCTTCATCATGTATTTTGTACATATCAACTGCTCCACTGCAGGTCAGGAGTTCTTATTCTGAGAATTCTGACAGGTTATAAATTATGCTGATATAAATTTGATTCTCTCTCAACCAATGAGCTGAAAGTTCTACCAAGTTTCTGAGTCAGTGTGAACTCATGGTCTAACCAACCCTCCACTGTTGTCAGACTTGAGTAATGTGAAGGTATTATTCCTTTTTGTCTCTAAGCATGTTTTTGTTAATAGGCCTTACTATAAAGAGCACTCAATTGCTGCATTTCAATCACATGTGTTCTTCACCTTTTAAATTTCTCTAGTTGAACAGACCAATTTGTAACTTTGATTTTTCCAACCTTTTTGACCCAGCTGCTAGCTAACCTCAGATTTTTTTTTTTTTTTGAGCTGTCATACATGTTTCCTTTATTTGGTTTACTCTGCCAATGGCAGTGCAAATGAGGCTTATTTTTTATGTTGTTTTGGAGATTAGTCTGAGTAGGTTCCTATAAAAGTGTACCTTGAACGTGGTAATGTTCAAAATTAAAGAACATGACTTGCCAGGTAGTTCTACCTTCCTGAGAATAGCAGGTAAGGGTTGTAGGATTGCATATAGTTTGAAGGCATGTGGTACCTTTATTTCATTACCTGACTTCTTTCGGGGACCATTAATAAAGTATTTTGAGCCTCATTTAGTACTTAAAAGAGTGTGAGAGATTTTTACGATTAGACAAAGGTATCATGAGAAGTGTCCTGAAAGCTTAGGAAAGCCTGGAATGAAGGTGATGTGTCAATAGTCTCCCCTTTACCTTAGCACAAGCCTGGAGGAATCCTGGGAGGTGTATGTACATGCCTTGTAAGGAGGCTGAAATGTGAGGCTTGAAGGCCTCTTCAGGAGAGAAGCACCGGCTTTACAGTTAGAAAAAGTTAAAGGGCTCTTCTTACATGTAAAAGGTGTGGTGTATGTTTTTGATGAGTTAAAAGTTACTTGGGAATATAGATTTTAATTTTCTAGTAAGGTTTATTGCTTTCAGATTCTTATTCAAGTTAATTGATCTTCATTTAATATTTGAAAGCCCCTGTATTTTACTAATACAAAGCTACTGCTTTGTAACAAATAGTCCCAAAAATTCAGCAGCTTCAAACAATAAACATTTATCATGCTATATAGTTTTCTATGGGTCAAGAATCTAAAAATAGCTGAGAGGTTCTGTCTCAGGTTCAATCATAGATCATTATCATCTGAAGGCTTGACTGGAGCTGGAGGATCTGCTTCCAAGGTGGTTCCCTTAATGTGCCTGGCAAGCTAATGCCTGGTTATTGTCAGGCCTTAATTTCTCTTCACATGAAGCTCTCCAATGTGCTGCTTGGTAGTCCTCATGAGATGGCAGTTGGCTTTCCCCAGACCAGGTGTTCCAAGAGGAAGCAGGCAGAAGTCATAATATCTTGCATTAACTGGCTTTGGAGGTCATACTCCATCTTTCCACAATAATAGTTACACAGGTTAACCCTATCCAGTGGGAGCTACACAAGGGCCTGAATACTAGGAGATGGGATCACTGGGGGACATCTTGCATCCTGACTCCGACAGCCCTGAATAAAAATAATATTTGAAGTAGATTGAATCAAAACAATAGCTTTTATATTCAAATGGTTGGGGTATATGAATTGAGTCATGACAGGTTTTCATCATGTGTCTGTGTATGTCTGTGTTTACCATAACTGGCATATAACATGTATCTGTTAACTTTTCTTTTTGTTTTAAAGTACACATGTGTCTTGGACTATGATTAGATTATCTGAGGTATATTTATCATTTTCACAGAATAAAAGCTACCAATTTGAGACAACAAAACTTAAGGACGCAGTTGTCCTTCCTCATCATTTATGTGAGACTAATTGAAATATTTAGGAACTTTACAAGAGACGAGTTATTGGATTAGCTCCTCTTTGTATGTTAAATCTCCACTTACATATTTTTCACATATTGCTGATGTTTGTGAAAACAGAAAATAGAACTACAATACAAACGAGAAAATATTAAGCTGAAATGGGAAAATAACATAATTATAGCTCAGGAAATGAAAGTCAGAAATCCAAAATAAGTTAAATATATGCTGAAAATGTTAGCATTTTTTAATGTACTTAAAGATAATTATATTGCAAACATAATACAATTTTTACTATTGTTTCCCAGTTGAAGGGCAAAGGGATGTTTGCATGCTTACTTTAAATCACTTGAAGAGATATGTGTTGTTGTCTTAGCATCAGATCTTATATAAACAATAAGATCAACAGTTTCGCTATTGATTACTTACTGTTATTTACTGTAGGCAAGTTATCAAAAACGCACTTTTTAGGTGGTTTTTTAAGTTTTGAAACTGAGCAAAAAGCACTCTTCACTGATGTCAAGAATAAAGCATTTTTCTAAGTGGAAATTTGCCAATATGTATCAAGAGGCTTCATAATATCCACACCCTGTAATTAGCAACTGCACTTCTAAAAATGTGTTATAAGGAAAATTTGGAGAGGAAGCCAAAAATAGATATGTTTGTGGCAACATTATGACTATTAAAAACATTGGAATAAAATCCAGTAGGTAAATAATAAAATAAATGATGCTGTATTCTAATTATGTTAGCATACAGGCTAAAACTGCTATCATAAGACCTGTTTAAACAAAGATGTTTATTTCAGCATATTTCAGTATTTCAGAGATACTAACCCTTGTGTCAGTGCACCACAAAATGGGCAGGGACCTAGATCTCTATTTGAAGAATTATACTTTCTACAGAGTTTTAGCCAAGACCTTGTGCCAGTCCATGGGAATGAGAAAGAGGAGAAAGTGGGCAAGAAACCTTTCTTTAAAAACAAAACAAAACAAAACAAAAAAAAAAAAAAAAAAAAAAAACTGGAAGTCTTATGCCTTATCTCTGCTCACATTTCAGTGGCCCCAGTCATGTAAAGTTAAAAAGTCAAGGGCTACACCTGGCATTATGAGAGTGAATGAAATATGAAAGTTGCCATGAATAACCTTGAAAACATAATGTTAATTAAAACAGGCCACTTATAAAAGGCCACCTATTATAAGATTGCATTTATATGAAATGTCCAGAATAGGCAAATCCATAGAGACTGAAAGTAGATTAGTGATTGTCAGGGGCTAAGAAGAGGAAGGATGGGGGAATGATTGTTAACGGGGATGGGGTTTGTTTGGGGGTGATGAAAATCTTCTAAAATTTTATGGCATGTGAATTATATCTCAGTAAAGCTATTATAAAAGAAAGAAATATGTTCCAGTGAAGAAGGGACACATAGGAGATTTTCCTTTCTCAACCCTGGCATGGATAGAGGGGAAACCACTCTCCCCCAAGAATTTAAAACAAGAAGTCAGCCCTTGTGTGTGTGTCAGCCCGAATTCATGCTCCCTGTGTCTGTAAAACCCTCCAGGTGTCTAGCAGAAGCACATGTAAATCCTCTGGAAATATCCAGCCTCTGTCAAAGCCTCAAACCATTCTGCAGATAAAACTGCAAGGAAAACAAGCAGTTCACAGTCCAAATCACAAAATACACAAGGGTATCAGGCACCATGAATGGAAATCGTTAACACATAAGACAGCAGTGATGGCCCTGTGGAGATTTCAGGTATTAGATTTGTTCATCAAATCTAAAATAACCACAATTAATATGTTTTAAAAATAAAAGAGAATCTTGAAAATATGACCAAAGAATGGGAAGATTTGAGAAGTAACTATTCTAGAAAAGAAATATGTGATAAATTAGTTTAAAATTTGGCTATATAGATTTACCAGCAGAATTGACATAGTAGAATCAATGTACTGGAAGACAGATATGAAAATGTTATCCTGAATGAAGCCTAAGGAAACATAAAGATGAAAACTGTGAGAAAGCAATCAGGATAGAAGAGGGGGTTGGGATAAGAAGTGTGATGGACATACTTCACATCAGATTTTTAGGAGGAGAAAATAGAGGAAATGGGGAAGAGGCAGTATTTAAAACTACGCTAACTGAGATTATTCCAGAATATTTGAATGCACAATTTTAAGAAGCCCAAAGCATCTAAGCAGTAGAAGTAAGACCATATCCACACTAAACATATTAATGTGAAATTGCTGAACAACAAAGAGAGGGTGGACATCTTAAAAGCAGCTGAAGAGGGTGGGAAAAGAAATCATCTTCAAGGCAAGAGCAGTTAGACTGACCGCTTATTTCTCAACAGAATCCGGAAGAGAATTGAGTTATATCTTCAATGTGCTGAAAGAATATACACATCAACTTATAATTCAATGCGCAGTGAAAATCTTCCTCCGGAATGAGAGTAAAAGTCTGTCAGTTTCTCAGAAATTCTCCAAGCCTCCAAATGCAACAGAAAGAAATACTTTATTCAAGCAGTCGCAATAGGGAGAACACCAAAAGAGGGGTTACTCTGAACATGAAGGAGGTTTTATGGAGAAAGGAGACAAAAGCTGCTGGGTGCCAGCAGCAGGGTTGGCGGGTGTTGGTCAGGCAGGTTGTTGCAGTCTTGTAGAAAGTTGTTTTCCTTGCAGTTTGGCTCTTCCAGGCCATTACATCCTGTTCTAGGAATTGTTGGCTCAAATGGGCCATTTAGAGTGACTGGGTTAGTTTCTCAGTACCAGAGAACAGGGGAGTTGGTGTTAATTCAGAACAGAAAATGTTTATCATCCTCCACAGCACCTTCTCCTGGAACAAGGCACACCGAATCCAGCGTCTGCCAACCGTAACAGATCTGTTGGAGATAAAGGGAAAATCACAAGAATGGGGGTCCATTTTCGGGGTTAAATTTTTCTTTTGCTTCTGCCCTGAGATCATGTTCTGGGAACATTTGTTTTCAAAGTATGTTGCAGCTCACCTGAAAGACCCTACAAATTATACTTGTAATGAGAGGGATTCCTCTCAAGAAGGAAAGTAGGTGAATGAACAACCTTTGGAGGAATGTTCTGAGTGAAGACAGGATTTCTTTCAAGGAATATCTGAAATAAAACAGAGGATATTTTGGTTGGCTTTACATAAGAGGGGTTCTGAGGCATGGAGCAGTCATCTGTACAAGAACCCTTCCTCTGGAGGCTACGATGGAGGCAAAGTTGCCTGGGCTCTTTAGCTCCCCTGCAATTCCATATGAATTTTAAAATCCATTTGTCAATTACAAAAAAAAATGCCTGCTGGGATTTTGATTGGGTTGTGTTGACTGTATAGATCAGTTTGGGGGGAAAATTGATTATTTTTAACAATAAAACCATAAACAAGGTGTATCTGCATTGATTTAGTTTTATTTTCTAGCAGTATTTTCTAGTTTTTAGGTTACAGATCGTGTGTATCTTCCATCACATTCATGATATTTCATATTTTGATGCTGTTGTTAATAGAATATTTCTTAATTTCTCATGGTTTGTTTTAGAATGTAAAATGCAGTAAGTTGTTTTTAGAGTACAAAATTTGTTTAAATTCAAGTTAGTTAATATACAGTGTAGTATTGGTTTTAGGAGTAGAAGCCAGTGACTTATCACTTATATACAGTACCCAGCAGTCATCCCAACAAGTGCCCTCCTTAATGCCCATCACTTATTTAGCCTACTCCCCCCTACACACACCTCCTCTCAGCAACCTTTCATTTGTTCTCTATATTTCAGAGTCTCTTATATTTGTCTCCATCTGTTTTCATCGTATTTTTCCTTCCCATACCCTGTGTTCATCTGTTTTGTTTCTTAAATTCCACATATAAGTGAAATCATATGGTATTTGTCGTTCTCTGCCTGGCTTACTTTGCCTAGCATAATACACTCTAGTTCCATCCACTGCAGATGGCAAGATTTCATTCTTTTTGAGCACCAAGTAATATTCCATGGTGTGTGTGTGTGTGTGTGTGTGTGTGTGTGTGTGTGTGTGTGTGTGTGTGTGTATTTGGGTTCTTTCCATAATTTGGCTATTGTCGATAGTGCAGGTATAAACATTGGCATGCATGTGCCCCTTCAAATCAGCATTTTTGTATCCTTTGGAGAAACACCTAGGAATGCAATTGCTGGGTCATAGGATAGCTCTATTTTTAATTTTTTGAGGAACCTCCATACTGTTTTCCAGAGTGGCTGAACCAGTTTGCATTATCACCAACGGTGAAAAAGGGTTCCCATTTCTCCACATCCTCGCCAGCATCTGTTGTTTCCTGAGTTGTTAATTTTAGCCCCTCTTACTGGTGTGAGGTGGTATCTCATTGTGGTTTTGATTTGTATTTCCCTGATGAGTGATGTGTTGAGCATCTTTTCATGTGTCTGTTAGCCATCTGGATGTCTTCTTTGGAAAAGTATCTGTTCATGTCTTCTGTTCATTTCTTCACTGGATTATTTGTTTTTTGGGTGTTAAGTTTGGTAAGTTGTTTATAAATTTTGGATACTAACCCTTTACCCAATATGTCATTTGCCAGATACCTTCTCCCATTCCATCAGTTGCTTTTGGTTTTGTTGACTGTTTCCCTCATTGTGAAGAAGTTCTTTATCTTGATGAGGTCCCAATAGTTAATTTTTGCTTTTATTTCCCTTGCCTATAGAGACAAGTCTAATAAGAAGTCTCTGCAGCCGAGGTTGAAGAGGTTGCTGCCTGTTTTTTCCTGTAGGATTTTGATGGTTTCGTGTCTCACATTTATGTCTTTCGTCCACTTTGAATTTATTTTTGTGTATGGTGTAAGAAAGTGGTCCAGTTTCATTCTTCTTCATGTCACTGTGCAGTTTTCCCAGCACCATTTGCTAAAGAGACTGTCTTTTTTCCACTGTATACTCTTTCCCACTTTGTCAAAGGTTAGTTGGCTGTATATTTGTGGGTCCACTTCTGTGTTCTCTGCTCTGTTCCATTGATCTGTCCCATTGTCTGTTTTTGTGCCAGTACCCTACTGTGTTGATGATTACAGCTTTGTTATACAGCTCGAAGTCCGGAGTTATGATGCCTCAAGCTTTGGTTTTCTTTTTCAAAATTACCTTGGCTATTTGAGGTCTTTCCTGATTCCATACAAATTTTAGGATTGTTTGTTCTAGTTCTGTGAAGAATGTTAATGTTATTTTCATAACGATTGCACTGCATGTGTAGATTGCTTTGAGTAGTATAGACGTGTTGACGATATTTGTTCTTCTAATCGATGAGCATTGAATGTTTTTTTTGCATTTCTTTGTGTCTTCTTCATATTCTTTCATAAGCTTTCTACAGTTTTCAGTGTATAGATCTTTTACCTCTTTGGTTAGGTTTATTCCTAGGTATCTTATGGGTTTTGGTGCAGTTGTAATTAGGATCGATTGCTTGATTTCTCTTTATGTTGCTTCATTATTGGTGTATAGAAATGCAACAGATTTCTTCACATTAATTTTATATCCTGCAATTTTGCTGAATTCATGTATCAGTTCTAGCAGATTTTGGTGGAGTCTTTCAGGTTTTCCACGTAGAGTATCATATCATCTGTGAAGAGTGTAAGTTTGACTTCTTTTTTACCAATTTATATGCCTTTCATTTCTTTTTGTTGTCTGATTGCTGAAGCTAGGACTTCCAGTACTATGAGGAACAACAGTGGTGAGAGTGGACATCCCTGTTGTGTTCCTGACGTTAGGGGGAAAGCTCTCAGTTTTTCCCCATTGAGGAAGATATTAGCTGTGGATCTTTCATATATGGCCTTTATGATGTTGAGGTATGTTCCTTCTGTCCCTACTTTCTTGAGGGTTTTTATCAAGAAAGGATGCTGTATTCTGTCAAATGGTTTTTCTGCATCGATTGACAGGATCATATGGTTCTTACCCTTTGGTTTATTAATGTGGTGTATCATGTTGATTGATTTGTGAATACTGAACCAGCCCTGCAGCCCAGGAATAAATCCCACTTGATCATGGTGAATAATTCTCTTCATGTACTGTTCAATTAAATTTCTTAATACCTTGTTAAGAGTTTGTACATCCAGGTCCATCAGGAATATTGGTCTGTAGTTCTCCTTTTTTAGTGGGGTTTTTGTCTGGTTTTGGAATCAAGGTAATACTAGCTTCATAGAATGAGTTTGGAGGCTTTCCTTCCATTTCTGTTTATTGGAGCAGTTTGAGAAGAACAGGTATTAACTCTTCTTTAAATGTCTGGTAGAATTCCTTGGGGAAGCTATCTGGCCCAGGATTCTTGTTTGTTGGGAGATTTTTGATAACTGATTCTATTTCTTTGCTGGTAATGAGCCTGTTCAAATTTTCTATTTCTTCTTGTTTCAGTTTGGGTAGTGTGTGAGTTTCTAGGAATTTGTCCATTTTTTCCACATTGCCCGGGTTATTGGCATACAATTTTTCATAGTATTCTCTTATAATTGCTTGTATTTCTGTGGTATTGGTTGTGATCTCTTGTCTTTTCATTCTTAATTTTATCTATTTGGGTCCTCTCTCTTTTCTTTTTAATAAGTCTGGCTAAGGGTTTATCGTTGACTCTTTCAAAGAACCAGCATTTAGTTTCTATTCTGTTTTTTTGTTTGTTTGTTTCTGTATCATTTATTTCTGCTCTAATCTTTATTATTTCCCTTCTGCTGGCTCTAGGCTTTATTTTCTCTTTTCTAAGCTCCTTTAGGTGTATACAAGGTTAGGTTGTATATTTGGGACCTTTTTTACTTCTTGAGATCGGCCTGAATTGCAATGTATTTTCCTCTTAGGACTGCCTTTGCTGCATCCCAGAGGTTTTGGACTACCATGTTTTCATTTTCATTCACTTCCATGTATTTTTTTCTTTCTTCTTTAATTTCCTGGTTAACCCATTCGTTCTTTAGTAGGATATTATTTAACCTCCATGTATTTGAGGACTTTCCAAATATTTTCTTGTGGTTGATTTCAAGTTTCATAGCATTGTGTTCTGAAAATATGCATGGAATTATCTCAATCTTTTCTGTACCTGTTGAGGGCTGATTTGTAACCCAGTATGTGATCTGTTCTGGAGAATGTTTCTTTTTTTTTTTTTTTTTCCCAACATTTTTTATTTATTTTTGGGACAGAGAGAGACAGAGCATGAACGGGGGAGGGTCAGAGAGAGAGGGAGACACAGAATCGGAAACAGGCTCCAGGCTCCGAGCCATCAGCCCAGAGCCTGACGCGGGGCTCGAACTCACGGACCGCGAGATCGTGACCTGGCTGAAGTCGGACGCTTAACCGACTGCGCCACCCAGGTGCCCCCTGGAGAATGTTTCTTGTGCACTCAAGAACAATGTGTATTCTGCTGCCGTAGGATGAGATGTTCTGAATATATCTGTTAATTCCATCTGGTTCAGTGTGTCATTCAGAGCCATTGTTTCCTTGTTGATTTTCTGCGTAGATGATCTGTCCATTGCTATAAATTTAGTATTAAAATTTCCTACCATTATGGTGTTATTATCAATGAGTTTCTTTATACTTGTGATTAACCAATTTCTATATTTGGGTGATTCAAGATGGGGGCATAAATATTTACAACTGTTAGATCTTCTTGATGGATATACCCCTTAATTATGATATAATGCCCTTCTTCATCTCTTCTGACAGTCTTTATTTTAAAATCTAGTCTGTCTAAGTATGGCTACTCCAGTTTTCCCTTAACCTCCTTTAGCATGGATACATGGTTCTCCATCCCCTCACTTTCAATATGCAGGTGTCTTTAGGTCTAAAATGAGTCTCCTGTAGGCAACATATAGATGGATCTTGGTTTTTTATCCCTTCTGATACCCTGTGTCTTTTGATTGAAGCATTTAGTCCATTTACATTCAGAGTGATTATTGAAAGATACGAATTTAATGCCATGTGTTACCTGTAGAATTGGTGTTTCTGGTCATGTTCTCTGGTCCTTTGTAATCTTTGTTGCCTTGGTCGTCTTTTTTTTTTTTTTCCTTCCACTCAGAGAGTCTCCCTTAAAATTTCTCGCAGGGCTGATTTAGTGCTCATGAACTCCTTTAGTTTTTATTTGTCTGAAAAACTCTTTATCTCTCTATTCTAAATGACAGCCTTGCTGGATAAAGAATTCTTGGCTGCATATTTTTCCCATTCAGCACATTGAAAATTTCATGCCATTCCATTCTGGCCTGCCAAGTTTCAGTGGACAGGTCTGTTGCTAACCTTATGTGTCTACTTTAGATTAAGGATCTAATCTGAGAACCTAACCTACATAGGTTAAGGACGTTTTGTCCCTACCTGCTTTCAGACTTCTCTCTTTATCTTTGTATTTTACCAGTGTCACTATGATATATCATGGTGTTGACCTGTTTTGTTTGTTTGCTTGTTTGTTTGTTTGGAGGAGTTCTCTGTGCCTCTTGGACTTGAATCCCTATTTCCTTCCCCAGATTAGGGAAGTTCTCAGCTATAATTTGTTCAAATAAACCTTCTGCCCCTTCTTCCTGCTCTTCTTCTGGGACTTCTATGATATGGATATTGTTTAGTTTCATGAAATCACTTAGTTCTCTAACTCTCCCCTCATGATCTAGTAATTTCCTTTCCCTGTTTTCAGCTTCATGATTTTCCATAATTTTATCTTCTGTTTCACCTATTCTCTCCTCCACTTCTTCAGTCCTCATTGTCACTGTATCCAGTTTGTTTTGTATTTCAGTTAAAGCATTTTTTATTTCATCCTGACTAGGTTTTAGATCTTTGATCTCTGTAACAAGTGTTTCTCTGGTGTCTTCTATGCTTGTTTCGAGCACAGCTAGCAGTCTTATGACTGTTCTAAATTCTTGTGCAGATAAATTGCTTTTGTCTGTTTTGAGCAAGTCCCTGGCTATGATTTCTTCTTGACCTTTCTTTTGAAGAGAATTACTCCATCTTGTCATTTTGGCAGTTTCTGTCTTTTGTGTGTTTTAAATGCTTGTTGTTTTTCCTGCACCTGAGGTACTACTGTATTAAAGAGGGGTCATACACTGTCCAGGGTCTGCCACTTCAGGAAGTGTTTCTGGTGTGTGCTGTGTGCACTCTGCTGCTGCATTTTGGCTTCTCTTTCTCTCTTGTCGGTCCTTGTAGAGCTCTTCTTGCTTACACTGGTAGAATGTTTCGATCTGTAACTCGGTGTGCTTTGATTTGTTTGTTGAAGTAACTACCCCTAGAAAAAAAGGGGTGGGGGGTGAGCATGTGCCCCAAAAAAGAAAAAGGGAACGACAACAAAACAAAACAGAGAATCAAAGACTATAAGGCTGATTTCAAAGAAAAAGCAAGGGGAAAAAAGGAAGAAAAGAAAAAAGGAAGGAAAAGAAAAGAACCAAAAAGCCTGATTCCGAAAGAAACAAGGAAAAAACTGTAGGTGTCATTTTGAAGCACTTGATTTTCAGTGTACTTGGTGCAAGGGGGAGCTGGCTGTGCTGGTCTGGAGGAGAGGCCAGCTATGTTGGCAGAGTCAGTCCTGCCCCAGTAAATAGGCAATTGCCAGGCACAGAGGGGCAGGGTTTGGTGTAAGCAGGTCCACTGGGGGCCGCTGTGCTGCTCTCTGAAGTCCCACCATGTTGGTGTTGGAGGGAAAATGGCACCATTCCAATCCCTCATCCCTGGACCAAGAATCTCACTCCCGTGCTGTTCGGACAGCCGCCACAGAATAGCGAAGGCTGCACCACAATTCTCCTGCATTTTTCCTCTGGCGGGCGGCGAGGATTCAAAACCCAAAGTCTTAAAGGACTTGGCACTGCATGGATCTGCTCCCCTCCTCTGGAGTAGAGCCTCTCCACACCGTGTGAAGTCCTGTGGCCCTGAGAAATAGCCCCATGCCTGCACAGTACACAGAATCTATGGTGTAGCACCTCTAAAAGCAGCAAAGGTTATATTCGCTCTGGTTGCACCTCTGTCCCCTGCTGATGAAAGGCCTTTGGCTGGCACCTGCAGGATCTTTTGTCCTTGGGGAGGCAATAAACCCTCTTCCAAAAGTACTCCAGGAAGGGAACTGTTCTCTCCCTATGCACCCTGAGTTCCCCACACCATGTTATGCACTCCAGGGTCAGCTCCTTCCTCCCCAGGAGTGTGTGCCACAGCTCTGCTCCAGAGAAAGTCATGTACTTCCCAAACCTCAGAGTTTGAGCTCCAAAACAAAAAAAAAAGGGGGGGGGGTGGGTAACACTCAGTACTTCTTGCCCCCACCAGTCTGTGGTCCAGAGAGGTTCTCCTTTTGTACGAACTTGATACCATACTTTCTCCACCCCTCTGTTTCTTTCCCTTTTGTCTCTCCACAGAAAGGGGGTTCACTCCTCTCCATTGCACCACCGAATTCCTCTCTCCCAGTTCACTTGCACACACCTCACACCTTCTAATGTGTCTCCCTCCAACTGTGGAGATCCTTCTGCCACTCCACAGATCGATTTCCTGGGTGTTCCAAGTAACCTAACCTCAATACAGCTGTGTTAGATGGACGAGGAAAGCCTAAGATCCCCCTCCTTCTCCACGATCTTCACTCCCACAGTCAATTTTTATGTATTGATTTTGAAAAAAAACAACCTTACTATAAATTCACTTTTTCTAGTAACTGTTACTGTTGGTTTCATTGCATTTTCTACATATATGGCCATCTTATTTGTAAACTGTATAATTTTAAACATACAATATAGCTGTATATCTTTATGACCTAGGGAAAGTGCAGGATTTTTTTAAAGAAACCAGTCAGAATATGAAGACCATACAGGAAGTTATGGATACATCTGACTACTTAAATTTCAGAATTTTGATTTGTGAAAAGATACTTTAAAGAAATTGAAAGAAGAAGCCCCACGTTGATAGAAAATATTTCTAGTATATATACCTGGCAAAAGCTTAGTATCTACAATTATGCTGCCCACTGGAGTTAGCCACAAGCCACTGTGGCTTTTGAGCATTTGAAATATGGCTTGTCTCACTATTGATATGTACTGTAAGTGTAAAATACACACCAGACTCCAAAGACTTAGTGCAAACAATATATTCTTAATAATGTTTATATTGAATACATGTTGAAATGAAAATATTTTAAATCCATTGGGTTAAATATATTACTAAAATTGATTTCATTTGTTTCCTTTCACTTATTGAATGTGGCTACTAGGAAATTTTTACCTGTGTATGTGGCTCACACTATATTTCTGTTGGACAATCCTGATCTACAATATACCTAAATGTTTCTGTGAGCCAATGAGAAAAAAAAAAAAAAAACAGTCCAGTTGGAAAGTGCAAAACCTTAAACACAAATATTCAAATGGCCAATAAACGTAGAAAGAGGAGGCTCAAGCTCTTGGATGATCAAGAAAACGCAAATTAAAAAAACAATGGAGTACCATTTTCATCTACCAAATTAGCAGATATTTTAAAAATAAATAAAACTGGCAAGGTTGGAGTGCAACATTATCTCTTTATCTTCTGATGAGAAGAATCTAAATGGACCCAGACTGTCCTTAGGACAGTTTGTGTTATCTAGAAAGTTGACTGTGCGTGTAACCTGTGATCCAACAATTCCATTTCTTTATATTTAACAGAGAAATCCTTACACACACACACCAAGAGACATATTAAAAATAGGTTCATAGCAGCATTATATGTAAGTTTTAAAAACTGTAAACAATAGAATAAACTGTTATATTCGTACAAGTATATACCATAGTGCACTGAAAATGAGAAGTATAGCTAAAGGCATCAGCATGGATGAATCTCAAAAGCATAATTTTCAGGAATGAAGCAAGTCCTGAAAAAAAGCATACAGTGTTCCATTATGTAAAATTCAATATCAGGCATAATCAAGCTATCGATTTTTTAGGAATGCATACATAAATTGCATCACAATACAGAAAGATAATAGTTAACACAATTAATGATGGTGATCATCTGTGGGGCCAGGAGAGGCATGCAATTAGAAAGTGAACTGTAGACAGTTTCTAAAGTCTAATAATAATGTAGTTTTTAAACAGGTTGGTGAGAATAGGGGTAATTATCTTACTATTGTTTATAGTGTACATATTTTATAAATTCTTTATATGTCTGACAAATTTTAATAAAACAGGCTATAAAACAATTATGTCATGAACCTAATTTTATTTGCACACACACAGAAACTTCGTTTTTAAATATGTACGAAGAAGGCACTCTGTGCTAAAATATTTATTCTATGATGATAGGATACATGTAGATGAGGAGTTGGGATTTGTAAATTTAGGTTGCAGGGCAGTTTGATCATCAGCTACTTTCTAATGTCAGTGTTCTGTTAGTTGTGCGTATCAAGAATATAAGCAGCGTTATAACATAATTAGAAAAGTAAAAGTTACTTTACAGGCAAAAAAAATGGGTTTATTTAGAATAACAGAATTTAAATTCGGGACATACAAGCTGTGGTAAAACCACAGGCCTGTCTATCAGAGGAGAAGAATGTTATTTTGAGGAGGAGGAAGTTGGGAGGGGTTGTTTTGAATGAAAGTCCATTCGAGATGGAGAAAAGCAAGAATTCAGGGTGACTGATGACAGTTTTTCATTGACTGAGTTGTAGTGGTTGATTTCTTGTCGAATATTTGAGGTATCTCTTCCTGTTGGGGCCTATAGTTGACACTTCTTCCTGTAATTGATGTTGAATGGTATGGCTTCCCCTTCTGGCCCCTGACTACACTTAAGTGAAGTTTCCCTTCATTAAACAGAATTTTTAGAAAGGCTTTAGATAGTTCTTAATTCTTTTACACATACAGAAAGTTATAATTAGTCTATTTGAAAGTACATAAGCCTCCTTAGGAGTAGAATATTTTTGTATATGTACTCCAGCAAATACGCATAATTGAATATTATTTTTATTACTATGCAATTTTTAGGCTAGATTCTCCTTCTTGGACCAGATTTCTTTGATGGAATTAAGAGTATCATGTGTATTATTTAGTACCAGTAAAACTTGTATTGTGAATTTTTAGCTCTTGATGGATCCATGGCTAGCAAATTGTAATTTATCATCCATAAGCTTGGTGCATTTGCCCTTTTTGATTTTTAGACAGGAAACGTCAACTAAGTCTCCCAACTGTTTCCATTCACCTTGCATCATGATTTATTCATTCATTCACAGGCCACTTTCTCTTGTCTCTTATCTCTTACACCTTGCTATTTATTCATTTTCATTCAAAAAATTTATAATATTCCAAAAGGTACTTATATATTACTGCATAGAAATAAGAATACACTTATTCATGATTGCATGAAAAGAAAATTTGTTTCAGTGAAGACTAAAAAAGAAGCCAAGAAAGTATATCAAAATGCAATTAAACGATTAACAGAAAAACTCTGACTGGGATAAGTAAATGAGCTTAGAAGGAACAAAAAAATATCCTAGGAATCCAGATGATGTTATTTCATTTCTTCTGTAGGAAACACATCATATCCACAAGTGAATATTGTAATGTATAGAACATTATACAAGAAAAAAAATTCCTTTCTGTCTCTGGGGCCCAGGCCTGCAGAATACATGTGTTTTATTAATTAAGCAATTAAATAATTACTGTTGTTTTCATAATAATAGTTTATTACCTGCTAAGCATTTTTAAATGAAGATAGGAAGCCTCAGGTAGCTTAAATAACTTCCTTAAGGTCCTTGGTGGAAGCTGGTAAGTGGTTGACCAGAATTCAAATCCAGGTCTATTCCACTGTGAAGCTTGTGCTGTTAACCTTTTGTATAAAACTGGCCCTTTACCCATTCCAACTCCTTTTCTTCTGAAGATTTGACCAGACTGAGTAACTCCAGATATATGGATCAGAGAGTCACAACATCTAGGTTGATTTCACTGTTTTACTACATTACAATTTTATCTTTTTTTAAAGAAAACATTTGCAGAAAATTTATTTGTGGCTATGATTCTATTCATATAAAAATGTTCTAGCTATTATAGGCACCATGCCAAGAACAAAGGCAAGTGGGGCCAAAAAAAGCTCAAAGTAGGCCATTTACTGAAATCTCAAATTTGATCAGCACTTTCTTCCAGGGAAAATATTCTTTGTACCTGTTACCAGAGAGAGAGGATTTAGATAACGTTTTTAACCCTCGGAGCCATCCCACACTCCACAGAGGGTAAAGACAGTACAAAGGATGATCACTCACCAAAGTTGAGTCCAGATATAACACTCTCTGTTTGAAGTTTTCCCAACTCCTAAAATTTCATGACTCTGGGTTTTCTCTGTTGTGATTAGGGCAGCCAGACTGATCTAACAATCCCTGAGGACCCACCTCAGAATTGTATGTTCCTCTCTCTATGCCAGTATCTGCCTACAATATGCATTTCAGATGCTTCAGGACTCACCTTTCCTTTAAAGGGGTAGAACTTTGAGGCATATATATTATCAACTCCAGGTTCCCTCAGGGAAAACTTCTACCCAAGGTAAACATGAGGTTTTTTTTAATTTACTTTACAATAAAAGTATAGCAAGCCTTCCTTAAATTAGAGTATGTGCTTTTCCCTAAGATTTTTCTTCAGTCTCCTAAGACCTTGACCTTATTTGAAGCATAGTTCCAGGACCATGGTTATCTTTTTTTTTATGTTTTTTTTAACTTGTTTTATTTTTTATTTTTTTTTTAATTTACATCCAAATTAGCTAGCATATAGTGCAACAATGATTTCAGGACTAGATTCCTTAGTGCCCCTTACCCATTTAACCCATCCCCTCTCCCACAACCCCTCCAGTAACCTTCCACTTGTTCTCCATATTTATGAGTCTCTTCTGTTTTGTCCCCCTCCGTGTCTTTTAATAGTTTTGTTTCCCTTCCCTTTTGTTCATCTGTTTTGTCTCTTAAAGAGGACCATGGTTATCTTAACCCCACAGAATACAAGTTCATCTAGGATCCAAGATAGAGCCTCAACAGTGAACCATCCATAATCAAAGGTTGCCTGTGGCTTGTTCACATGTTCCGAATAGTCTTCATTACCAGGTGTTAGAGCTGATCTCCTGGACAACTCTAAATCACAGGACATGTGCTAAGTTCCCTCTTTCAGGATATGTCAGGGTCTAACAGAAGACTACGCACCCACTTTGTCCATAACTACCATCCCTTTTCTCTCTCTTTGTGAAGAAAAAGGCCACAGATTCCATAATACCTCTTCTGCGGCTATGGGTGTTTGTGTGTGTGTAAAGAAATATAAAAACTTCTTACCTGCTAATAATACAACAAACATTTATTTGTTGAAATAGTAAGTTAATTCAAGGAGTGATTACTTGGAGTTAAAAGTCTATGTAACTGTACCTACTATAAAGTAAAAAAATCATAAAAATTCATCTGACAAATATATCACACTAATTCGTTCTCTCCTTACACAAAATTGCTTTAGAAATAAAGGAATTTCAGAATCGTGAGGCAGTATTTTGTTACATCGTCAAATGGTGAAAGTGATTGATTCATTTAACGTATTTATTGAGCACCAACTGTGTGTTTGTCACCGTGCTGGCCCGTGGGAGCAGGGGTGAGGATGGTAAGTGAGGGGGAGGGAGTGAAGGATGAGGCTAGAGCAGGGGACAGACCCTGCAGTGTGAAGCCAGGCCTGTTTTTAGGATGGTGAGTCTGAGGGTGGGTGTGACACCATTTGCTTTGCTCCAGTACCAGGAACACAGTAGAAGGAAGGACAGGGTAGACGGTAAAGGACCTGTTAAGCTACTCATTCACCCAAATGGCAGAAAAACCATCTTCGATTTAGAAAGATCGTGACACATCTCTGTTGTACAGTTTTGTTTCATTCCCGGTGATCAGTAAGGTGTTTCAGACATTTCTATACAAATCAGAAAGTGAGAAAAAAGGCAAGTGCAGTCAAAATGCTTAATTTATGAAGCTATTACATTTTCACTTTGGCAGTAATTTGAGATAAAATAATGTGAAACTGCCTTACAGTTTATAGTTTTATAATAACGAGTCCATCTCTTCACTATTTACAAAACTCTTATGTCAATAACTAATGGCACAATTTCTTTTTTAAGTAATCTGTGAGACATTCCATGTGTATTTTCATCCTTGTAAGCAACTTTCTGGGGACGCTTTTTTTTTAATTTCCTTAATGACAGCTATATCAGAAAAAATCATTATGTAGCTGTGTTTTAGAGTGTGTATTATTTAAAGCCTGAATAACACTGCCATCTTGTTGCATTGGAATGATTGTTCTCCTTGTAATACATCTGTGGTGTTTACATCACTGCCCTCAAATGACTTATCTAGCTATTGAAATTGTTATGTGACATTTTAACTGCTAGCTCATATAAGCATCATTTCTATTCTGATTGTTGGTTTGTGCTTTGGGCAACATGGATATTGAGTCAAAAGCGAATGTATAAGACACAGAGGCTCAGATCTGCCAAGGTGCTGCTCATTTTAATTCCTAATGCTCTTTGGGAAGCATTTTATTCTACTCATTTTGGATAGAGATTTAGTGACTTACTTCAGTAGTGACCTTAAGGAAGAAAACTGGGTGGGCGCCTGCGTGGCTCAGTCAGTTAAGCATCTGACTCTTGATTTCAGCTCAGGTCATGATCCCAGGGTCATGGGATCGACCCCCCCCCCCCACAATCTCTCTCCCTTCCTCTGCCCCTCTCCCCTGCTCACATGTGCTCTCCCTGTAAGATAAAAAACATTTTTTTTTAATATTCATTAAATTTTTTTTTTTAATTTTTATTTAAAAAAAAGAAGAACACTGACTTAGGGGAGATTTCAAACAGAGATTTCATCTCCTCTTTTTCCATTTATATTCCATAAAAGATCAGGCACCTCAGCGGCACCTGGGTGGCTCAGTCGGTTGGGCTTCTGAGTCTTGATTTTGGCTCACGTCATGATCTCATGGTTCTTATGTTCCAGCCCTGCATCAGGCTCCACACTAATAACACACAGAGCCTGCGTGAGATTCTTTCTCCCTCTCTCTCTGCCCTTCCTCTGATTGCACCATCTCTTTCTCAAACAAATAAACCTCAAAAAAAATAAGGCACCTTAAGAAAGAGGTTTTCATATATATATGAATGGGTAGGACGATCATGTTGAAGGAGAAAGAAACCGAGAAGACTGAGTTTCAAATGCTGCCTCTCCTGTGTAATCTTGGGAATGTTACTGTATTTTCAAAAGACTTGTCTCATATGCAAAATGAAATTATTGATGCTCCCTAACTTTGGATTATTATGGGATTTAAATTAGTTAATGTATATTAAGGTGTTTTGTGTATGGTAAAACTCCATACAAATATTAGTCAACTCCCTCAAGTGAAGATATACTGCTACTCAAGGACATTTCTGTTGGGAGCACAGCTTTCATAAAGAAGCTGTGGGACTCACATTTGATGGAAGGCAGCTGTAAAACGGATTGAAAAGAATCCAAGAAACAAATTATGCCATTGTGTGCATCAAGATAGCCAACAGCGATAAATCAGCTACATTCATTCCCGTGCACCTGCAAATAAAAATGAGCGGGGTGGATCCTGTGCAGGAACTCTCACGGTGGAAAGAAAATCAGCCCGGAGCAGTGTTATGAGGCTCTCACGGCTTCGGATGATACAGGCAGATTTCACGATGCTTATGTAAGGAAATAATGTCTGTCTTGTATCACCACAGGCAATAACTTTTTAAATTAAGTAGAGATAAATTCTTATTTAAAATTTTTAATGCCAAATATATGTCTTCTCTAATACTTACAGTATAGTGGAGAGACTGGTATTAGATGACCAAATGTCCGTTTAAAATTGATAAAAGTATGTTTATTTTTTTGTTTAAAAAACATGGAGCATTGCTTACATATAAAATGTACTAAGTGTACTAGCCTATGAAGCCCCAGGGAAGGAAGAGGAAAGAGAGAAGTACTGTGTCCTTACTGGAGAAAAGTCCCCAAGAAATGCAGGAGAGTAAAAGAAGTCAGGGAAGAGAGCAAACCCTGATGTGTGGGAAAACCTCAGGTCTCTGAATTGAAACTTGAGAACGATGGTATCTTTCACATCATGAGACCCTTATCATAGCATCGTCACATGGGAGCCGCTCATAATCCTGCCTCATTATAAACTGCATTATTAATTTCATTTACTTTAGTATTGTCTTATTTGAAAAAGTAGTTTTTCATTATTAAATAGTTCTTATACTAAAGTATTAAATCCATAGCAATCAGCAAAATCGATTCTATTGAAATTAAGCCTTTTCTTCATTTGTTTACTAATTTATTTAACAAATAAGCCTATACATTGTGCCAGGTATTAGACATAATCCAAGATCTCACAAGTGGCTTTCAACTTAAATACCATTGATGGCAGCAGTGTGCTTGCAGCACAACCCCATTTAGCAACATCCGCATATTTCTCTAGAGCGTATGACAAACAACTGAACTTATTCTGTTTGCTGCTATTATTTCAGTTACACAGTTTCCTCACGTCTACTCCATTTGGTTCAGTCTCTTTTTCGTACCAAATACTTCAGACTTCCTCATATGATTGGCTCATAATGGCAAGAAATAAAAAAAGGAGGAAGAGAGTTTGTCTTGAGTGACAAAGAAGTAGATTCTGAATATGATCCAAAAGAAACTCCAGAAAATATATGAGCAACAGAGTACAGCATAGTTGGAATAAGAGTAGCATCTCCCACAGTGCCTATAGGGGGAAGAGTTATCTTCATATTATATATCATATTTTCAGTATTTAAAAAAAACATTGTTGCAAGAACGGAGCTGTATGGCCATTGTGATACACTCTCTGAGGACCTGTGGGATTTTACAGATTGAAAATCAGGATCAGTACTCTATCTTAGAACATAGCCATCATTTTGTTAGAACTTGTTAGAGACACAAGATTTCCTGGTTAATGGAAGTTTTATGGTAAAGTTACCCAGGAAAGTAAGAGAACAAAATAGAAAGGAAGGAAGGAAGGAAGGAAGGAAGGAAGGAAGGAAGGAAGGAAGGAAGGAAGGAAGGAAGGAAGGAAGAAACAAAGAAGATCTAGAATACTATGCATCAGATTGGTGGTAGTCTGCTCTTTGCCTCTCTCTTCTGCACTCCCCCATCACTAACAATGATATGATCCTTCTCATGGCCTCTGCTTACCTTCTCTGAGTCTTTCCACTTCTGTATTGCTCTATTCATTTCAAATTGGTCGTATTCTGACCTCCTGAGAGAGAGAATATAAATTCTTTGTCAAGTCATTCTCTGATATGAAGCATCTACCCTATGCCAGGGCTGCTGGTGCCAAACATAGTGTTAGCCAGGCAGGCAGTTTGTGCAGCACAGCACTACCATTTGCACGTGGGGCAGTCCTGAGCTGTGGACAGAGGCAGGCACTGTGAGACTCCTAAGAAGGGAAGCAGTGTGCTAATAGAAGAATGTAAATACAGAAACGAGAGCTTTGAGGCCTTTGGGGTGATACGAAGGAACAGCATAGTGGAGGAGGTTTGTAATTCAAAGGCAAAGTTCCCTTACTTCTGGTGCGAGTTGAAGCAGGAGAATGGCTAATAACAATAGCTCTAATGCTTGCCTTTACAATAGGAAAAAATTTAGAGTGAAACAAAACAATGGAAAAAGAGGCGCAAAATAGTTGTCCATGAGTTGTTAAAGTTGCTCCCATGTTGTCAAAGTGACATTATCACAACTATAAATTCAAAAGTGAAAGCAGTCATCATTGTAACAGATTTTTCTTTCCTCCTAGTTTTCCATATTCCCATTTACCCTTATTCATATAACCTTATATCACTGATAGCTCCCGCACTGCCAACTTCATTGGTATTTTCCATGTTTCCAGGTAATCTTTACAAAGTAGACCCTGACCACTTGCTGTCAGTGTAATAATGCAGTAGGAAAAGGAATGATGGGTTTTCTGGGAAGATGGCGGCATAGGAGGACCCTGGCCTCACCGCGCGTCCTGCCGATCATTTAGATTCCACCTACACCTGCCTAAAGAACCCAGAAAACCGCCAGAGGATTAGCAGAAGGGAGTCTCCGGAGTCAAGCGCAGACTAGAGGCCCACGGAAGAGGGTAGGAAGGGCGGCAAGGGAGCCGGGGCGGAGGGGCGGCTCGCCGGCCAAGCAGAGCCCCCGAGTCTGGCTGGCAAAAGCAGAGGGGCCGGATGGACTGTGTTCCGACAGCAAGCGCGACTTAGCATCTGGGAGGTCATAAGTTAACAGCTCTGCTCAGAAAGCGGGAAGGCTGGAGGACCAAGGGAGGAAGAGCTGCTGAGCCCCGGGCGGCAGAGCTCAGCTTGGCGGGGAACAAAGGCGCTCGCCAGCGCCATCTCCCCCGCCCATCCCCCCAGCCAAAATCCCAAAGGGAACCAGTTCCTGCCAGGGAACTTGCTCGCTCCGCGCAAACACCCAACTCTGTGCTTCTGCAGAACCAAACCTCCGGCAGCGGATCTGACTCCCTCCCGCTGCCACAGGGCCCCTCCTGAAGTGGATCACCTAAGGAGAAGCAAGCTAAGCCTGCCCCTCCTGCCCCCGTGCACCTTGCCTACCCACCCCAGCTAATACGCCAGATCCCAGCACCACAAGCCTCGCATAGTGTGCAAGTAGCCCAGACGGGTCATGCCACCCCACCCCACAGTTTATCCTGCCCCTAGGAGAGGGGAAGAGAAGGCACACACCAGTCTGACTGTGGCCCCAGCGGTGGGCTGGGGGCAGACATCAGGTTGGACTGCGGCCCCGCCCACCAAATCCAGTTATACACCACAGCACAGGGGGAGTGCCCTGCAGGTCCTCACCACTCCAGGGACTATCCAAAATGACCAAACGGAAGAATTCCCCTCAGAAGAATCTCCAGAAAATAACAACAGCTAATGAACTGATCAAAAAGGATTTAAATAATATAACAGAAAGTGAATTTAGAATAATAGTCATAAAATTAATCGCTGGGCTTGAAAACAGTATAGAGGACAGCAGAGAATCTCTTGCTACAGAGATCAAGGGACTAAGGAACAGTCACGAGGAGCTGAAAAGCGCTTTAAACGAAATGCAAAACAAAATGGAAACGACGACGGCTCGGATTAAAGAGGCAAAGGAGAGAATAGGTGAACTAGAAGATAAAGTTATGGAAAAAGAGGAAGCTGAGAAAAAGAGAGATAAAAAAATCCAGGAGTATGAGGGGAAAATTAGAGAACTAAGTGATACACTAAAAAGAAATAATATACGCATAATTGGTATCCCAGAGGAGGAAGAGAGAGGGAAAGGTGCTGAAGGGGTACTTGAAGAAATTATAGCTGAGAACTTCCCTGAACTGGGGAAGGAAAAAGGCATTGAAATCCAAGAGGCACAGAGAACTCCCTTCAGACGTAACTTGAATCGATCTTCTGCACGACATATCATAGTGAAACTGGCAAAATACAAGGATAAAGAGAAAATTCTGAAAGCAGCAAGGGATAAACGTGCCCTCACATATAAAGGGAGACCTATAAGACTCGTGACTGATCTCTCTTGTGAAACTTGGCAGGCCAGAAAGGCTTCACACGAGATCTTCAGTGTGCTAAACAGACAAAATATGCAGCCGAGAATCCTTTATCCAGCAAGTCTGTCATTTAGAATAGAAGGAGAGATAAAGGTCTTCCCAAACAAACAAAAACTGAAGGAATTTGTCACCACGAAACCAGCCCTACAAGAGATCCTAAGGGGGACCCTGTGAGACAAAGTACCAGAGACATCACTACAAGCATAAATCATACAGACATCACAATGACTCTAAACCCGTATCTTTCCATAATAACACTGAATGTAAATGGATTAAATGCGCCAACCAAAAGACATAGGCTATCAGAATGGATAAAAAAACAAGACCCATCTATTTGCTGTCTACAAGAGACTCATTTTAGATCTGAGGACACCTTTAGATTGAGAGTGAGGGGATGGAGAACTATTTATCATGCTACTGGAAGCCAAAAGAAAGCTGGAGTAGCCATACTTATATCAGACAAACTAGACTTTAAATTAAAGGCTGTAACAAGAGATGAAGAAGGACATTATATAATAATTACAGGGTCTATCCATCAGGAAGAGCTAACAATTATAAACGTCTATGCGCCGAATACCGGAGCCCCCAGATATATAAAACAATTACTCATAAACATAAGCAACCTTATTGATAAGAATGTGGTAATTGCAGGGCACTTTAACACTCCACTTACAGAAATGGATAGATCATCTAGACACATGGTCAATAAAGAAACAAGGGCCCTGAATGATGCATTGGATCAGATGGACTTGACAGATATATTTAGAACTCTGCATCCCAAAGCAACAGAATGTACTTTCTTCTCGAGTGCACATGGAACATTCTCCAAGATAGATCAAATACTGGGTCACAAAACAGCCCTTCGTAAGTTTACAAGAATTGAAATTATGCCATGCATACTTTCAGACCACAATGCTATGAAGCTTGAAATCAACCACAGGAAAAAGTCTGGAAAACCTCCAAAAGCATGGAGGTTAAAGAACACCCTACTAAAGAATGAGTGGGTCAACCAGGCAATTAGAGAAGAAATTAAAAAATATATGGAAACAAACGAAAATGAAAATACAACAATCCAGACGCTTTGGGATGCAGCGAAGGCAGTCCTGAGAGGAAAATACATTGCAATCCAGGCCTATCTCAAGAAACAAGAAAAATCCCAAATACAAAATCTAACAGCACACCTAAAGGAAATAGAAGCAGAACAGCAAAGGAGCCTAAACCCAGCAGAAGAAGAGAAATAATAAAAATCAGAGCAGAAATAAATATAGAATCTAAAAAAATGGTAGAGCAGATCAACGAAACCAAGAGTTGGTTTTTTGAAAAAATAAACAAAATTGACAAACCTCTAGCCAGGCTTCTCAAAAAGAAAAGGGAGATGACCCAAATAGATAAAATCATAAATGAAAATGGAATGATTACAACCAATCCCTCAGAGATACAAGCAATTATCAGGGAATACTATGAAAAATTATATGCCAACAAATTGGACAACCTGGAAGAAATGGACAAATTCCTAAACACCCACACTCTTCCAAAACTCAATCAGGAGGAAATAGAAAGCTTGAACAGACCCATAACCAGCGAAGAAATTGAATCGGTTATCAAAAATCTCCCAACAAATAAGAGTCCAGGACCAGATGGCTTCCCAGGGGAGTTCTCCCAGACGTTTAAAAACTTTTTTTCTCCTAAAAAAAGAGAACTACAGGCCAATATCCCTGATGAATATGGATGCAACAATTCTCAATAAGATACTAGCAAATCGAATTCAACAGCATATAAAAAGAATTATTCACCATGATCAAGTGGGATTCATTCCTGGGATGCAGGGCTGGTTCAACATTCGCAAATCAATCAACGTGATACATCACATTAATAAAAGAAAAGATAAGAACCATATGATCCTGTCAATCGATGCAGAAAAGGCCTTTGACAAAATCCAGCACCCTTTCTTAATAAAAACCCTCGAGAGAGTCGGGATAGAAGGAACATAGTTAAACATCATCAAAGCCATTTATGAAAAGCCCACAGCTAACATCATCCTCAATGGGGAAAAACTGAGAGCTTTTTCCCTGAGATCAAGAACACGACAGGGATGCCCACTCTCACCGCTGTTGTTTAACATAGAGTTGGAAGTTCTAGCATCAGCAATCAGACAACAAAAGGAAATCAAAGGCATCAAAATTGGCAAAGATGAAGTCAAGCTTTCGCTTTTTGCAGATGACATGATATTATACATGGAAAATCTGATAGACTCCACCAAAAGTCTGCTAGAACTGATACATGAATTCAGCAAAGTTGCAGGATACAAAATCAATGTACAGAAATCAGTTGCATTCTTATACACTAACAATGAAGCAACAGAAAGACAAATAAAGACTCTGATCCCATTCACAATTGCACCAAGGAGCATAAAATACCTAGGAATAAATCTAACCAAAGATGTAAAAGATCTGTATGCTGAAAGCTATAGAAAGCTTATGAAGGAAATTGAAGAAGATATAAAGAAATGGAAAGACATTCCCTGCTCATGGATTGGAAGAATAAATATTGTCAAAATGTCAATACTACCCAAAGCTATCTACACATTCAATGCAATCCCAATCAAAATTGCACCAGCATTCTTCTCGAAGCTAGAACAAGCAATCCTAAAATTCATATGGAACCACAAAAGGCCCCGAATAGCCAAAGTAATTTTGAAGAAGAAGACCAAAGCAGGAGGCATCACAATCCCAGACTTTAGCCTCTACTACAAAGCTGTCGTCATCAAGACAGCATGGTATTGGCATAAAAACAGACACATAGACCAATGGAATAGAATAGAAACCCCAGAACTAGACCCACAAAAGTATGGCCAACTCATCTTTGACAAAGCAGGAAAGAACATCCAGTGGAAAAAAGACAGTCTCTTTAACAAATGGTGCTGGGAGAACTGGACAGCAACATGCAGAAGGTTGAAACTAGACCACTTTCTCACACCATTCACAAAAATAAACTCAAAATGGATGAAGGACCTGAATGTGAGACAGGAAACCATCAAAACCCTAGAAGAGAAAGCAGGAAAAGACCTCTCTGACCTCAGCCGTAGCAATCTCTTACTCGACACATCCCCAAAGGCAAGGGAATTAAAAGCAAAAGTGAATTACTGGGACCTTATGAAGATAAAAGGCTTCTGCACAGCAAAGGAAACAACCAACAAAACTAAAAGGCAACCAACGGAATGGGAGAAGATATTTGCAAATGACATATCGGACAAAGGGCTAGTATCTAAAATCTATAAAGAGCTCACCAAACTCCACACCCGAAAAACAAATAACCCAGTGAAGAAATGGGCAGAAAACATGACTAGACACTTCTCTAAAGAAGACATCCGGATGGCCAACAGGCACATGAAAAGATGTTCAATGTCGCTCCTTATCAGGGAAATACAAATCAAAACCACACTCAGATATCACCTCACGCCAGTCAGAGTGGCCAAAATGAAGAAATCAGGAGACTATAGATGCTGGAGAGGATGTGGAGAAACGGGAACCCTCTTGCACTGTTGGTGGGAATGCAAATTGGTGCAGCCGCTCTGGAAAGCAGTGTGGAGGTTCCTCAGAAAATTAAAACTAGACCTACCCTATGACCCAGCAATAGCACTGCTAGGAATTTACCCAAGGGATACAGGAGTACTGATGCATAGGGGCACTTGTACCCCAATGTTTATAGCAGCACTCTCAACAATAGCCAAATTATGGAAAGAGCCTAAATGTCCATCAACTGATGAATGGATAAAGAAATTGTGGTTTATATACACAATGGAATACTACGTGGCAATGAGAAAGAATGAAATATGGCCTTTTGTAGCAACGTGGATGGAACTGGAGAGTGTGATGCTAAGTGAAATAAGCCATACAAAGAAAGACAGATACCATATGGTTTCACTCTTATGTGGATCCTGAGAAACGTAACAGAAACCCATGGGGGAGGGGAAGGAAAAAAAAAAAAAGAGGTTACAGTGGGAGAGAGCCAAAGCATAAGAGACTCTTAAAAACTAAGAACAAACTGAGGGTTGATGGGGGGTGGGAGGGAGGGGAGGGTGGGTGATGGGTATTGAGGAGGGCACCTTTTGGGAGGAGCACTGGGTGTTGTATGGAAACCAATTTGACAATAAATTTTGTATATTGAAAAAAAAAAAAGAAAAGGAATGATGAAGTATTTTCTTATGAAGTAAAAAAGTGGGAAATTTTTCTTACACAGAAATGGGGTTGAAACTTGACCGCTAATGTAGACTCTCCCCATGGTGGAGTTCAGGGCTCTTCTGACCTGGCAGGTTCTCTACATCGGCAACAGAACTTCAGGGCACAAGTCTGGGAGGAACCAGAGAGCCAACAGAGGAACCACATCCACTTATTTCTGTTTTTGATTGTGCAGACATTCATTGTACTGTCCGTTTGCCAATTTGGTATCAAAATGAAAGTAACCTACGTTAGATCTAAGACTTAATCTTCAAACCCACCTTTGTAATTTAGCTCAGCTTACTTTTAATAGTTATTTTAATGCCTACATTATCCTCTACAGTCACGTTGTACCTTAATTGACTTAACTACCCTTCATTGCAAATATTTTTGTTGTTTCTAATTACTCATCTGTGTTAAGCTCCTGGTAAATAAAAGTATAGTGAAGTATCTTTCAGCAGGTATTTCCATTTAGAAAATTTCCTAAGAATATTTCATTCCAGATTTCATTCCAAAAGGAAATTATATCAATTTAAATTCTTACTAGAATTAGAGACTACACCAATGTCACTGCATCTGTATGACTTTAAATATTATTTTCATTTGGTAACACTCTTATTCTGTCCATCTGTTTCCCATACTTAGGGTATATAAGTTAGCCAACATACTGGTAAATGGCCTAGATGCCATGTTTTATATACAAATAAAACTTTACTCATTCATTTAAAAAGAGACTTTGAGCTCCAAATATCTAATGCTATTGAAATTTGCCCATATCTGTGATTCATCTCAAAAAGTTTAAAGGTTTTCTTTTCATCAGAAAATAACAAAAGATAATCGATTATTTTTTTCAACTTGCCTTTATGTGACAGTCCTCTGCAGGAAAATTGTGAAACAAAAACAGGAAAAATAAAAGGCTAGACAATGGAAAATCATGTAAGGCCAAGATCTTCAACCTGGTCTACATATTGCAAGCTAGGGAACCATACTTTTCTAAAATTACTCAACTATACGTGTGTTAGAATTTAAAGGCTGTGTTGCCACCCTTAACAGAAGTTTATTTCATATTGGATTATTATGTAGGAATTATGCTAGTACACAAAAATCAAAGTGAAAAGTAATGAGTCAAGTTTTTAACAGTAAGTTTTCATGTTGCTTTGGTGGGATGCCTGAAAGTTAAAATTTCTCACGGATTGGGTTGCTTGTAAATTGACATCCTCCTGGCCCTCTGAGTGATTGGCATTGTGTTTATTTCTTCTCAGACAAGAGCGAAGGGGAGATACTCCATCCTTTTCTAGGTACCCTTCTACCACCATGCTCAGACTATCCCTGTAGAACCAGATTATAAATTCCTATAAAACTATTAATGTTAACTCTCAGGGTTGTCCACTTTGTTTTGAGATGATAGCTTAATGATGTTCTTCAAAGAAATCACAGACCTACATCAGGAACTGGAGACGGCATCATGCTTCTTCACTCCCACTGCTCAGTAGTGAACCAGCAAGGAAAGCATGTGTGATAAACCCTGTAGAAGAATGGTAGATGTGTCAAGGCAAACCACAGTGAGCTTTTGCTTCTCTTCTCCAAAATCCTACATCTTTTAGTAAAATCTGGGAAGGAGACAAAGTTCTCTAGGTTTCTCAGTGATTAGGATTGGGTAAAAAGATTTGAAGTTTTGCGATTCAAATACAGGTTTGTATTTTCTCGCACCCCCCCATGTGTGAACATGAAGCAGTTCGTTTCATCACAGTGAATAAAGGAGCAATACAGAAAGAGTGTGCTGTAGAGAAAGCATGGAGTGAGTTGCTTATGGTTAACTGTGGCAAAGCAGTTGCACCACTTAGTTCCTTTGGTTATTTCTTTGGATATCTGATGGAGAGGCAACATACACACACCAAACAGGCAGAAGTAGCTCTATACATCTGAACTGGTTTTAGAGTGGGTGTCGAGTAGGCAAGGGAGAATTGTTCTACCTTCCAAGAGAGGTGTTCATTTCTAGATGCGTCATTAAAGGAAGCACTGTGGGTCCCATGGCTGGAACAGCGAACCCATCGTTTATGCAGTCTATGTATCAGGTGTCAGTCTAGTCATGCTCTTGGTACCAGTTAGTTCTCAGAGTCTGGCAAAGTCAGACCTGTTTCACCTGCTCACAGGATTCTGCTGCTCTGTCCACTGCAGTGGCCTCTGCGCAGCTCCTGTTACTGTAGTCCATTTCCTGGTTTTGCTGTAGAATGTGGTGAGGTGTCCCATCAGAGTGCATGACTCTTTCTAATCCCAACCCACACACTGATGTCAAAGTATTTTTTGTTCTTTCTCTGGAGCGTTATGTTCTTCCACCGGCACTTGCTCAGCCAGGAAAACATGAGGGTATTTTGCAATAGCATTTGGAATATACATTTTTATCTTTTAGTTGGGATTTCTAGTGTTTGTATTTTAAAGGTCAGATGATGTCACAGTCTTAGTCATTAGCTGTCTACGTATCTGAGTGTGTAACTGCCAAGTCAGAGCCTGCAGTGGTTTCCTAAAATCAGCACCAGGATTACAGGGAGTCACTCGCCTTTTTACGCACATACACATGCACGGCCAAATGGTGAAAAGCTACATCAGACCTTGCACAGAGCCCACGCTGAATTTGCTACTGCCCATTGTTCCAGAAAAACAGATCATGCAAATAACTTTGATAATAATGGATGAAATAGTGAATAGAATTTTTCAGTGATTTTTTAGTGATTTGAGTATTTGTAAGCATTTCCCTCCCCGGCAACCTGCATGCTTATCTTTTCTCCTTTCCTCTCTCTCCTCATCCCCTCTCTTATTTTCTCATTTTAAGATCTTCAGAACTCAAAAGACTATTGGTGGGAAATGAAGGTGAAGGATTATTGATCAGGAGATCTCTGCTGCTGTTTTCTACTCACAGTTTAGTGCAAAGGCTTCGTTTATGTCCGTAGAGAATACTAATATGAACTAGAGGTTGGGATTTAAGAAAACAGGGGTGGGGGGTACAAAACTGGCTATTCTTTTGGCAAACACTTAAATCACTTTCTTTGTGCCACACAGTTATCAACTGTGTGTAATCTTCATAACGAGTTTCTTAGGGACTTTTATTTTACAGATTAGAAAACTGAGGTACAAAGAGGCTAAGCAACTTGCCCAAGGTTATACACCTGGTAAGTAACAGAACTGAGGTACAAAACCATGCGGCCTGACTCTAGACCCTGTGCCCTTAACCTTTGCGCTGCGCTGCCTCGGAGGAGAGTCCAGGACAGTAAAAAAGAGAGGCTCTTCAGATAGGACAACATAGAGCCCTTCTGTGATAATGACGTAAATGAGGAAAATGAAAATGCATTGAGAAGAAAGAATTTCAGACAGGTGAATGGGTGGCATCTGTACCTGCAAGAGAGGGAGAGACTTCAGCGAAGCAGCACAGTCCTTACACACTTAGTCACATGTGTCCTGTCACTTTTGGCACATTCTGTTAGAAAGAAGTCACAGGTCACTCCCACACTGAGAGAGGACTTGAGGAGTGCATGAACATCAGGAAACAGATCATGGGGAGGCCACTCTAGAGTCTGCTGTAGAGATGCATGCAGGTGAGGAGACACACACTCAGAGTCTGAATTAGGGTGGTCTTGATGCAAATAGAAAAGAAGAGTCAGATTCAAGAAACCATGTCTAGGAGTATAATCGTGAATTCTTACCCATACCACGTGAAGGTCTTTGCATCCATTATCTCATGTAAGCCTCAAAATAACTATTTGAGGTGGCTGTCAGGAGAATCCTTATTTCACAGATGAGGACACAGGCTTTTAAAAGTTAAGTTCCTAGCTCACATACATCCCAGCTTCAAATCTGGGTGTCCCAACTTAGGTTTGAACATAGGATGCCAGTCTCAGAGCTCATAGTCTTCGCCACTCTTCTTTACTTGGACTTCACAGTATAGAGGATTTAAAGAGAGATGGGAAAGAAAACATTGAAGATTAACTGCAAGAGTTTAACCCATTTCAACTCAAAGGATGGTGGTATTATCGAAAACAGGCATGTCATGAGAGGCACTGGCATACACTGCCTGCCACGCAGTGTGCTAAGCCCTCAGTATGCATCATCACATTGAATGTTCCAACAGCCTGCAAGAATAGTGGATATTCAGCAGATACCCAGATTCCATTAGTGGAGACAAAAGTTAGTGCTAGAATAACCTATCAGGGAGCATCATATGGAGATCATAAATCTCTAAGATGACAGGGTGTGAGGGTGATCTGGCAGTGACATCTGTCACCCCATTGGTCACCAGGGATGATTTGGCTGATCTGGCTGGCTAGGCCGGTATCCCCTTCCTCCCTCACTGCTCTGTGTGCACCCCTCCTATAGTCGTGCAATCAAAGAGGGTGACCTTTCCGGATAGAGGAGGGCTGTTCTTCCATCAAGGGTATATGGGAATTGCGCACCTGTTAGAAACTCTGAACAACCTGTCAAGGTCCATTCATAGGAGAATGTAGGGTAGTCAAGATTCCAAGACTCCACACACATCCAAATGAGGCACTGCATGTGACAATCTGCATTTCTTTTAAAAAATAATTAAAATAAAATTAGATGTTTAAGAGAGAAAGGACAGGCCCCACAAGAGAACCTTAGAAAACACCTATATTTAGCGGTTGAGGGAGGGAGATACAGTTAAAAAAGCAATGAAGACCTATACATCAGAGAGATAAGATGGAGAGATGGAGATATAACTGTAAAAGCAAAGGGGAAGGAGAAGAAAAAGGGTTGTCAGCAAATACCACCAGAGAGTAATCAAAGAACCTCATAATCAAGGCAGGATAAAGGAATTTGGAGGTTAGGACGGAGGGAGGGACTGACTGAGGGTCAGACTTTTGGGTGAGCAGATTCAGGAAAACAGAGCCTAGCAGGAGTCCGCTGGCATAGATGTGGATGGGTGAGCTGGGCTGTGAAGATAAGAGTGGGGAGTGAGGATGTAGAATTCACCAGTATAAACTTCTCTATAAAGGCAGATGAACTAGTAGTAGTAATATGAGAGGGTTTGAACAACTGAGTAGCAGTGATCTTGTGTGTTGTAAATAGAAGGGAAGGTTCAAGTCAGAAGAAACAAAATGGTGGAAAGAGACAGACTGCTGATGGAATGTGACCCCAGAGGAGACAGAAGGCAAAGAAGAAGAAGGTGCAGGTCCTTAGAAAAGGGAAGAGGCATGTTACCAATGGAGGTGGGAAAAGAACTGAAAGAAACTGAAAGAAAATATAGAAAAACAGAGGTTCAGTAGGTTCAGTTTTCTTCTTAAAGAAGGACCCAAATTCATAGTGGGAAAGCAGAGGAAAAAATGTCAGTACTAGAAGATAGTACTAAATATTTTAATTAATGGAAGCAACAGTTGACCAAAGTTTATTGAATGTCTACTCTGAAGCAGAGAATTCAGTAGAGAAGACTTTAAAAGATGTTTATTTTTGAGACAGAGAGGGAGAGACAGAGGGTGAGCAGGGGATGGGCAAAAGGAGAGGGAGACACAGAAACCAAAGCAGGCTCCAGGCTCTGAGCTGCCAGCACAGAGCCCGATACAGGGCTCAAACCCACAAACCATGAGATCATGACCTGAGCTGAAGTCCAGTGCTTAACCGACTGAGCCACCCAGGCGTCCCTAGCATGAACTTTTAATAGAACAAAGCAGCATGGTTCCATAATTTTCCCCAGTGGTTTTTTTTTTTTTTAATTTTTTTTTTTACCATTTTTATTTATTTTTGAGACAGAGACAGAGCATAAACGGGGGAGGGGCAGAGAGAGAGGGAGACACAGAATCGGAAGCAGGCTCCAGGCTCTGAGCCATCAGCCCAGAGCCCGACGCGGGGCTCGAACTCACGGACTGCGAGATCGTGACCTGAGCTGAAGTCGGACACTTAACCGACTGAGCCACCCAGGTGCCCCTGCCCAGTGGTTATTGAAGGCAGTTAAATTCCCACTGCACAGGGCTGGAAACTGAAATAGAATAGCAGGTAAGCATGGATAAAAGAAAGATGGATTCTAGAGGCCAACAAAGAGTATTGGCATGGTCTATATCCACCCAGTGATGAAAGTAAGTGAATACTAAGAAGAGTTTAAAATCTAAATATTTTTTGGGGGGTGTGGAGGAAATTACAGGAAATGAGGAAACAAAATGCTTGTTATCAGAAAAGGAATGCTCTGAGACCTTGAAGTAAAATAGTTCCAAATCAAGCAAACTACGGAGTGCTCTCTCTGCAGTTTCAGAAGCTAAAGAACTATGAAGCCAAAAGTATGGGCCAGAAGTAAAAATAAATGCTTGTGGCAGAGGATGTGAGGAGGTGGAGAATATGACTGACCAGGCACCCAAATCATGAAGACAAGGTGGAGGGTTATGACAGAGGTCAGGGTTATGACAGCAAGGACAGGGCTTAGATGTTAAGGTTCAAACACAGAGGTTGATAGAGGTGGAATACTAGTCTAAAAATGACAATGGAAGCAAGAATGTTTTTGAGACTGGTTATGTCTTTTTGGGAAATTCCAGTTTTAATTAAGTTGAACTTACAACTCTTTACCTTGGGAGTCAGTCTAAGACCAGCGGAGACTTTGCTTCACAATAGAACTAGGAGGCAAAGTCATCAGGGAGTGACAGAGACATAAGTAAGGGCACCTAGCAGGAAGGGAAAGTGTTAGTTGGAATCAGATGTAAGCATTGTTCTCTGCTCACATCTATGCTATCACTTCTTTACAAATGACCCTTCTGATCCTTAAAATTACCTGTAAGGCATTATCCCCATTTTATAAAAAAAAAAAAAAAAAAGAATCTGGTTGGCTCAGTCGGTGTGACTCTTGATCCTGACTCAGGTCCCGATCTCATGGTCGTGGGATCAAGCCCCATGTTGGGCTTTTTTTCCCTGGCAGCATGGAACCTGCTTGGGATTCTCTCTCCCTCTCTCCCCTCCCCCACTCACACTTGTTTGGTTTTTTTGTTTGTTTCTTTTTCTCCCTCTCTTTCTTTTTTTTAAAAAATATCTGGTTTCAAGATTTGAGTCTTGTCCTGACTACAAATTCTAAGGTCTTTCTACCACAACTTACTGACACTCAGTAGTCTTAAAGTGTTACTGCGGCTTTCAAGAACTAACTAGAAATCATGTCTGACTTGTATGAAGTGGGTATAAAATACAATGTGTTTTTTAATTGAGGTATATTTGACCTATAACTTATTAGTTTCAGGTGTACAACATGATTTAGTATTAAACATCCGTCACCTTATATTATTTGCAAATGTCTGTTGTCATGAGAACATTTAAGACCTACTCTCTTAGCTTTCAGTCATGTGGTACAGTATTAACTATAGTCACCATGCTGTATATTATATCTGATGACTTATTTTGTAACTGTAGATTTGTACCTTTTAACCCATTTCAACACCCCAAACTCTGTGCCCCTACAAGCACAGATCTGTTCTCTGTACCTATGAGCTCAGGTTTTTTTTTGTTTTGATCGTACATATCAGATCATATGGTATTCGTCTTTCTCTGACTTATTTCGTTTAGCATAATGCCCTCAAGGTCCATTTTTGTGATTACAAATGGCAAAAATCCCTTCTGTTTTAATGCTGAATCATATTCCTCTATGTATGTGTGGTGTGTTTGCACACACCACGTTTCTGTCTCCATTCATCCATCAGTGGGCACTTAGGTTGCTTTCATGTCCTGACTGTTGTAAACGATGCCACAGTGACATGCAGGCACATGTGTTTTTTCAAGTTAGTGTTTTTGTTTTCTTCAGATAAATACACAGAAGTTGGATTGTCAAATCATATGGTAGCTTTAATTTTTTGAGGACCCTCCATCCCGTTGTGGAAAGTGGCTTCACCAGTTGACATTCCACCAATAGTGCACAAATGTTTTCTCTTTTCTCCACATCCCCACCAGCACTTGTTATTTCTTATCGTTTTGATGGTAGCCATTCTGACAAGGGAGAGGTGATGCCTCATTTTGGTTTCAACTTCCTTGATTATGGATTTGTAGTTCCCTGATGATTAGTGATGTTGAACACCTTTTCATATACCTGTCGGCCAACTATGTATCTCTTTTAGGAAAATGTCTCTTTAGATCCTCTGACCATTTTTTAATTAGACAATTTTTTTTTTGCTGTTGAGCTGTACACACAGCTTTTTCTCTTGAATTATATTCAGATCTAAAATATTCTGTGTGAGCCTCACAGGTAATCCTGTATATTTAAATCTTAATTTGTTTTTCAAGAAAAACATCATGGACCCTTTTTCCTTAATGACATTAAGGAACTTCCAAAACATTCAAGATGAGCACATTGAATTTCTGCAACTATACCCTAAAACATTAAGTTAATACTTAATATTTCATTATTTTTCAGGTGTGAGAATGAAACCAAATTCAAAACGGAAGAAGTATTTTGGGCTTACAATTTCTGCCCTACGCCATACTCCTGGACTGCACTTCTGGGCCTTATTTTATATCTTGTTTTCTTCGCACCTGGTAAACAAAGGCTTTGTGTTTCTGTGTTAAAGTTATCTCTTTTTAAAGGAGACAAACTACTGTTTTTCAAATTTCTTATAAACTACTTTACCGAAAATGTTAATTTTTCTCAGGAATGGGACCAATGCCTTGGACGGTGAATTCCGAAATATATCCCCTTTGGGCAAGGAGTACAGGAAATGCATGTTCATCTGGAATAAATTGGATGTTCAACGTTTTGGTTTCACTGACATTTTTACACACAGCAGAGTACCTCACATATTATGGTAAGAGAATATTTTTTCCATCTATAGTTTCATTTTTATTTTTCCTATTCTTTTTATATGTACTATCATTTGGGTTTAAAAAAGTAGATGGTTATATTTTTGCTATACTCAGTATGTCTACGTGGCTTTCTCATTCCCCAAAGGCCTTGGAAATGAACCTAGGGAAAGAGAAGAGTAATTCTTTACTAAGCAGCATGGCTGCTCATCCCTCAATGCTTTATAGCCCTCACCCCATACAACCCAAACATCTCCTAGCTATCGCCCCAGTTGGAAATCTTCACCGCAGGCTTTTATTTTAATGAAGAAACATAAATAACAGAAGATGGTAGAAATGATGCAGGCAGAGAATCTAAGGTAAATGTTGAAGATGTCTCATGATGGAGACAGTCATGTCCAGGTAGCTCCCCCAAAGGTCGTGCTGTGTTGTATGCCTTCCACTAGATTATCTATGCTGTTCAGGACACAGCATGGTAATTTCAGTGTCGGCCCCAACCAGCACTTACCACTACCAAAAGCATAAACCTGACAGAAGTGTTTATGTGAAAATGTGTGGACCATAACTCAAAACAATATTAGGACGTGGCTGAGTCAGGAAAAAAGCTTTGGGAAGCTACTTCAAGTCCATTTTTAGCTAAAGTGGAAAGATTTTCTCTTTAGCAAGAGAATTTTCTTCACTGTCTTTGAGCCAATAGTTTGTAATTGGATTCTTAATGATGGACGATCCCAAGATAGTCCCTGTAAGTCTCTGTATGTATATGGAGTGTCTGTTGCTTAGACCATTCTCTGGCCCCTTCCCCATCATCCACCCCACCCCATCCCATGCTCTGGGCATGTACATTGCTTTTTGCAAGAACAGACACACACACATCCCACAGTTGGACCATAAATCACTGGAGCTTAGGCCAGGACTTAGGCCTCGTTTGCCATTGTATTCCCAGTATCTTCCAGGGCCTCCTTTTCACTTGATAAGCCCTCAGAAGTGTTTGTCAAATTAATAAATACACAGATGAATTTTGAATGTGAGGAAACATACAAATCTATTCTTCCTGTCTCCTGAACATACTGTATTAGTATTAACTCCTATTATCTTTATAAAACTCTTGTCTCTCCCAGTGAACATTTAGAAATTTAGAAACATATTAAAAAAGGAAATGCATTGGCATTTTAAAATGGATATACATATTTCATATATTCAATTTTGTCCCATTGGCAATTAAAGTTTTTTACATAAATTCAGAAACTTATCTTTCTGACACTATAGGTATTTATACAATAAATATTTACCCATATTTGCTAGTTCTTGAGAATGCTTAATTTTTTTGTTTGCTTTAGGGAATTCTTAAAGACCTGAATATAGGCTAATATCCCAAGGAAGTATTTTTGTTTGTTTATTTTTGAGAGAGAGAGAGGGAAACAGAGGATCCGAAGTGGGCTCTGTGCTGACCACAGAGAGCCCAATGTGGGACTCAAGCTCATGAGCCCGCAAGATCATGACCTGAGCCAAAGTTGGTCACTTAGCCAACTGAACCACGCAGGGAGGCACCCCAAGGAAGTATTCTTTTTATTAAGTTGTAGACCAAATACTAAAAGTCTACATGGCAAGACTTTTGTTAGCAAAGCTCCTCCTTCAGTTTATGCAGCCTCAACAACAGGAGGCAACAGAAATAAAATTTAAGTAGGGCGTACATGGCCAGGCTTCTTTCAGAAATATTCAGTTAGAACCAATTGGCAGTTGCCAGAGGGGAAGGAGGGTGAGGGTTGGGCAAATATGGGTGAAGGGTGGTAGGAGGTACAGGCTTCCAGTTACACAATGAGTGAGCCATGGAGATGAAGAGTACATCACAGGGCACATGGTCAATGGTACTGTAATAGTGATACGTGGTGACAGATGGTAGCTACACGTGTGAGGATGGCATAATGTACATAGTTGTCAAATCAGTATGTTGTACACCGGAAGCTAATGTGAATTGTGTCAACTCTACTTCCATTTGAATATATACAGTTTATATTGTATTATATGTATATGGCTTATATATAATAAAATATATATACTGTTTGTATATCTAGTTAGAAGTTTTTGCTTTGCATTAAGCCAGGCTTCTAGTATGTCAACACACTGGTCCATTAGGTCTGCTGCTTGCTAAGTTTTTTCTCTGTGTTTGGACCTAAATTTTAATCTACATGTTACTGATTTATGTAAGACTCATGTTTCTATAGATGATTTAACAAACATACTCCATAACAATGTATTTCTCTTTAAATTTCCATGTCTTCTTTTATTGCCTCCTTTCTTATTTCATAAAACCTCAAATTTTGGTTTCTTCCTGAACTATACTGCTTAGACAAGTCTGCCTTGGCCCCCATTCAGTAATGTTTATTACTAAAAATTATCATTAAAGTGTCAGGACTATACCATTTTATGTATAGCACTTGTGACTACTAAATACTGAATCTACTAAATAGATCCCTTGAAAAGCACTTTATCAAAGTTCCTGTACTGAGGTACTGAAATTCAGTCAGACATGGTCTTTGATTCCTCATTCTGTATAATTCAATTAAATATTTGTTTAAATCTGAAACTTCATATAGGATTCTTAATAAGATTGATTTCCTTCAGAATAAAACTGAGGAATATCTGCACTTAACAATCCTGACAGACTCACTACAGATTTTTGGGGTTTTTTTCTACTTGCATTCCAAGGAGAAATAAGAAAATGAGTCACATAACTGACTTGGCCATTATTTGGAGGAGGCTACAGCCTTCCTGGCTGGCCCATGCCTCTGTGGCTTAACCGTAGGTCTCACCACTTGGGCAGTTTTGGTATTGCCTGCTTTAGATTCTTCAGATTCTATAAAAGGATCTTATATTTTATCTTTGTTTGTTTGTTTGTTTGTTTGTTTGTTTTTGAGAAAGAGAGAAACAGAGCATGGGGAGGGGAGGGGCAGAGATAGAGGGAGACTGAGGATCGGAAGCAGGCTGCAGGTTCTGAGCTGTCATCACAGAGCCCGGCGGGGGTCTCGAACGCACAAACCGTGAGAGCATGACCTGAGCCTAAGCCGGACGCTCAACCAACTAAGCCACCCAAGCGCCCCAAGGGTCTTTCATTTTAGAATTTCTTTGATGTTATTTGGATGGGGAATCTGGGTCACAAGCAAGAAACTATATGGCCTTTAAGAATCTTCCTATTCCATCTAATTGTTTTTAACCATAATGGTGGAACACTGACAGATTTGATTTATTTCTATTCATGCCACTGTTCCTAAATTGTGAAACATGATGAATGTTTCCTCAACATTATATTTTATAAAGCCAAACGTAGTTTGCTCTGTTAGAGATTCTGGAGTTTAGCAGCCTGATTTAGTCTAAAATGTTTTACCATCTGCACTTATTTTTCTGTATTGTCATCATGATTACCATCCTTTCTTTGTCCCTCTCTGCTAACGATTCCATTTCTCTTCCACCAAAAGTTTTACTTATCTGTAATCAAACACAGGACCTCGTCTGCTTTTTTTTTCCCTCCAAAACCCAGCATCATCCAAGAGCTAGCTCTTCAGCATCACCCTTTTCATGAAAACATTCCCAGTTTTTAAGTCCTACTAATCTTGTTCTATTCTATCTCTAATAGCAACCCTACTTCCATAGTGATTTAGATGCATTTGATAATGCTACCACTTTTTTTTTTGGCAGCTAACCTCCAGAATTCTAGTAGGCATGTAACATACATTTTTTTCTGTTCTTTGCAGTTTGGCAGGACAGCAGTTTTTTCCCCATTAGACAGATGAGGAAAGCAGGGTCAAGAGAATTTAAGAAACTGCCCCAGGAGTCTGCCTGCATCACTTTGTGACTTTCAGATCCACACTGTCTACAGAGCCACGGAACCTTCCTGTCACTGTAGCACTCAGCCATGCATCCCAGATGACCTAGTAGTATTTTCTGATTATTTACTAAGTATAAGACATAAAAAATACACATACGCTTGTATGAAATGTTTAACATGAATCAAACAAATGAAATAAAGGACGTCTGTATTTGTGTTTTTAAACAAAGAGCATTTCTCTTACACAAGTCCAGCTCCTTGACTTAATCTAGCAAACTATGCCATGATTTAGTCAACCCTTTCGTATTTTTTCTAAATCTTGTAATTTACCTCTTTTTCCCTGCAGTTCTCTCATGACTCCTCGTCCCACCAAGCAGATTCTTTCAGGTGGACAATTCAGCAGCATTTTTCCTCCAGTTTTCCTTGAACCTTCCCAAGAAATGTTTCTGTCTTTATTCCTGGAATGGTTACTTACGTCTTTTAAAAAGTAGTCTTCATAATGTCTTTCCCATTCTGTAATGATTCATCAGAAAGGGAAAATATTATTCAGTTCTTTAACTGCTTGCTATGCTATTTGGCTTACAGCTTGATTTTGAAATATGTCTTTGTCTAGTTTAGCCCTTTATTTCAGATCTGCTTGCAGTCAACAAGAGCACATTTATTTCTAGATGCTCCATTGTGTCAGGCACCATATTAAGCATTGGGAACCCAAATACAAACAAGCCATAGACTCAGCCCTTAAGGAGACCAGTTTTGACACTGAAACAGAAGAGCACATCTCCCTCTCAAGCATCTCATAACCATCTCTCCTATGCCTGCTCCTGATTGGGGTTGTAAAATTTATAGAATTATAAACTAAAATAGGAGCTGAGTGGAGCACCTAACCTAGATGGCTCAGTCGGTTGAGCATCTGACTTTGGCTCGGGTCATGATCTCAACAGTTTGTGAGTTCAAGCCCCACTGCTGTCCAGTGCAGAGATCCTCTGTCCCCCTCTCTCTGCCCCCCCCCCTTTTCTCTCTCAAAAATAAATAAATATATAAAATAGCTAAGAAACCATCTTTTTTTTTTTTTTACTTGATACGGAAACTGAGGCACAGAGAGGATGTTAAATGACTGGAAGTCACACAACAAGATTTAAACCTAGATTTTCCAACTCCCAATCTGATATCCTTTCTGCCATTTGTCACATTAGTTTATCATCTTCCATTACCAGGATGATCTCAATTGAACACCTTAAATTAGGCAGGAACTCCACTGTGATAAGGTTCTTATATTTAAATTGAGAATTATATAAGAAAGACCATCTTGGACATATGTAGAGAGTATACACAAGTCGCATAGGTCTCATCCATCTAGACTTGCTGTATTTACACTTAGAATTGTAACACAACCAGGTACTATTTAGGTCTTTGTGTTTTACTGCATTGGCATGCATAGTCTTAGGGGAAAGCAGAATTCTCTGATCTCATGGAACTTATATTCTAGTTGGGGAAAACAAAACAAATTAGTAAGCTTTATAGTATGTCAGATGGTGAGAAGTGCTATGGACCAAAACAAGTGGATCTTGGTGGTCTAAGAGAAGGAACAAGGGGACTAGGTAAGAGACCACTGCGATAGTGCAGATGAGAAGATTGCCTTTAGATCAGAGATACCAGTGGAATGGCGAGAAGTGGTCATATTTGGATTGTATTTTGAAGGTAGATCCAACAGAATTTCCTAACAGATTGGATGTTGGATGCGAGGGTAAGGAAACAGTCAAGGTTGACTTCTCAACTTTGGGCATGAGAGATTGGAAAGATAAGTTGCCATGTACTCCACTGAATCATGAACTCAGAAGTGGCATCATGTATGTGATTCTAGAAGTACAAGATAAATGAGAAAGAAATTGTTCCCTCAAAGTGCCTCCATTCTAGTAGACAAGACAGATGCAAATGCATGCACATAATACTTCTTGGTTGTTATGATGGTGGCTTCAGCAAAGTGCTGTAAAAGTACACAGGAGAGAGAACAGTGATCTCCAGCCAAGGAAGTGAAGAAAGACTTCAAAGCAGAAGTTACATCTGAACTCAGTTTATCATTCTTCTTGAGTTGGGCATTGTATAACTTGAGCTTAGAAAGGTAAATTGTATTATGTTCATAGAGCTAGAATAGTAAGAGTAAAGCAGGCCAGTGGTTATTTTTTGTCTCCATGTAAGACCAGTTATGTATGATTGACCAGAAGGAAAAATCAAAATCAAGTACACTTGCCAACCTAGGACTATTCATATACATACGTATTATTTTCCATTGCAGGAGCCTTCTTCCTCTATGCTGGATTCGCTGCTGTGGGACTCCTTTTCATCTATGGCTGTCTTCCTGAGACCAAAGGGAAAAAATTAGAGGAAATTGAATCACTCTTTGACAACAGGTTATGTACATGTGGCGCTTCAGATTCTGATGAAGGGAGATATATTGAATATATTCGGGTGAAGGGAAGTAACTATCATCTTTCTGACAACGATGCTTCTGATGTGGAGTAATTTTCAGCTGCTGAAATATTTAGGTATTTAAACAAACTTGGTGAACAAAAGCAGCAATTGGTGACCTCACTGCCCTGCTTTTAATCTGGTTCTTTCCACAGTCTAGTTTTGAATGACCTCATATTCTAGAATATTTGATTAGGAGGAAGATACAACCATGATGACATTTTTTTTTCACAAGCAGAAATGTGAAACGATATTTAGAGATTTTAAATTAATAATTATTGAACAAATGTATGTAATTCCTTCCTGAGATAGTCTAAAATGAATATTGTATCCAGTGACTTCAGTGGTATCCTTTTTTCCTAAGACCATATATAATTATTAGTGGCAATAGAGTCAGTGCTAAACTAGCTGAATCGTATATGTATGATATACTTATGAAGAAGGATTCTGGGATATGATCCAAGGATGTTTTCTGTCAAAACATGGCCTGTTGGCCCTAAATTTCCCTAAGGACAAGTAGCTTATCTGTGATCAACTATTAGAAAGTAAATTCCATTTAAGCTTTCAGCAGATTCAAAAGTGCCTCCACAGAGGCATGGTTGTCCTTATCTCCTTTAGATTCCACATTTTGGTCTCTCTCTCCAAGTCAGATCTTGAGAGCTCTTGAGAAACTGACTCTGCACAGGACCTTTGGAACATTATGAAAAGCAGGTCTTTAAGGGTTTATTTTCATACGTATTTTTTTGCATCAGTGATAAGTATACATTTGCACAGATAAGCTGGCAAGTTTTGATAAGTATATTTTATTGCTAGAAAGTAAGAAAGAAAAAATTTGTATGGACCCCTGATTGAGTTAGTCACTTAAGTATGCACCTATAAACGCAAAACAGTGCCGTGTCTTCAAGTATTTCAGGGTTTCTGTTCATGCCAAAATCACCTGATACTCACCACGCCTTCACTCATCGACTCTAGAGCCCTACTATTTGTGCCTTCATTTTTGTTCTAAATAGCTGCTAGCAGACTATTTTCCCCTTTTAATCAAATAATTTCTGAAACAAAAAAGAAAGGAAGAAAATCAGTGACAGAGAATGCTGCTGTTGTATTGATGTTTAAGTAAATAGTGGGACTTACGTTTTCCTTAACTTTTTATTAATTCTTCATAAGGGAATCATGACATTTCGTTACTTAATAGTACTTGTCTTTTTTTACTTTAAGAGCACAAATTTGTTTTTATTTTGCACACCCTTTTCTCATTTTCCCTGACAGTTTACCAAAAAAGAAAAGATACATAGATTTGTCTGTGGGTGTTTCCTTTTTCTCATACTTGGCTTGGATTTTTTTCCTTGTCTAAAAATTGAGATTTTCTATTGGAACAGATTGATGTTTCTAATATAGCATACATTTCTGCAGTGTCTTTGCAAAGTGTTCATTGGTTCTTATGCTCATTCATCAATGATCCCTATTTTTTGTTCTTAAGAACTTCACAGGATATACAAAATTACTTGCTAGTTCCAGTGAAAATATGAATGAATCTTAAGTTTGATGCATTTTAATATGGCTCTAAACATCTAATAAGGCACTCTTTGGACTGAAAAGATAGCTATCTCTAAATTCATTGTTTCTGCCAGTCTCCCAAAGGTGTTTTGCTCTTCGCTGGAAGTCTGGCTTATTCCTGTCACTATTATCAAAACTGAAAATGTAGCCAAGAAGATTTATTCTCTTAGCCACCAGGGGTATGATAAGCGTGCTTTTAAAATGTCACTTTACTGGCCTAAAAATCCTTCAGCCAAAAAAAAAAAAAAAAAAAAAAAAAAAGCTCCCTTTGATCATTTCATACAATAAAAAAATTTATTTTAGAGAGTTTTTTCCCTGAATTAGGTGCTTTGACAATTGATTTCTAAGGGGATACTAGTATTGATTTTTCCCCCAGAAAAGCAGATATGATTTAATAGAAAAAGTTATTCATATTTCTTATCCCATAAGAAATTTCTTACCTGTGTAATACTTCACACAGGGAAAGTGAAATGGAAAATGAGCTATTATGTGGCAAAATCAGAATATGGGGAGAAAAAGCATTTGGACCAATTAAAGTGCTCTCTAAAAATGTATTTTTCTGATTTATCCAAATAATTGCCTCAATTCTTCTCTTTATTGTATACATAGCCTTAATTATATGCTTATATACTCAGCTGGGCTGAATGCACAGTAACCTTATTATTAAAGGAGCGACTGGACTTTTATTATCTCCTAATGCAGAACATGGCCTGTTCTCCCTGATGTGAGCAAATGGCACTTTGAACTTTATCTCCATAAATGCACATAAAAGCAGGGAAAATTAGCCACAGTCCTCCTCCCCTAGTCTCCTCAAACTCTCCTTTAAAGAACTATTTGTTATTTATATAGTGATAAAGACAGTATTCCATATCTTGGAAGTATAAGACAGAATGGCATAGTATAAAGATTATTTATAATTTTTTTAAAAACAACTACTTAAAAAGAAACCTTATATGACTAGGGTGTTGTTTTTAGATTCAGTGAACATTTATAGTATATTAAAAATTAAGTATTTGAACTTTTCAGGTTTTTTTATATTATGTACCTTTTAAGTTCCTAGCATATTTGGCTACCACTATCAACTTGAAAACATTACGTTTGAAATATCATCAAATATATATATTTTTAGGACAATTTATATATGGTATGATTTGACCTACCATATTAAAACAGACTGAGCATCATGCTTTTAACTGAAATTATAGGTGTCCTTCTAAGCATGCTGCAAATTCAATAGACATGTATTATGTTTCAGGAATACACTGCAGAGCAAGTCATAACTCCTAGTTGAGACTTAGCTTGGTGGCTGATGAGATCTGCTCTAAAGAGAATAGAACCCTCCATCTGCACCTGAACACAGGGCTGAACGTGAAGTCAGATAAATTGTAAAGATCTGGCATTAATAATTTTCTTCAATACAAACATTCTTAATAATTTTGACCGTCGCACCTTAGTCAGTAATTACCCAAAACATGATTTTTAATGTATTTGTAAAAGATCCAAATGAAAACTAAATTTTAAAGGTAATATTTCCGTTTGAAATTTTGTTCCCAGCCATATGCAATAATTAGTTCCCTGATGGAAAATACTATGATGGTAATGGCTATCATCAAGTGCTTTTTCATAATAATATTTTACCACTGAACTACATTTTCACGTAGAAGATTCTAAATATTATTTTTTAGGTTATTCATTCTAAAATGAGAATTCCACTTAAGAATTTAGAAGTTGTTTACTATAGTTTCAAAATCCATTATCCAGAGGGAGAATGAACAGGAAAAATGTAACTGACAACCTACGCTTTTGCTTTTTACTGGAAAGTAAAATTGATATGTATTACAATCCTAGATCCTTGGGCGAGAATATTCTACAAAATACTATCCATGTGTTCTCTAAGAAAGTCTCACAACTTAATGACACTAACTGTTTATAAGTACTGTAATACAGTAAGGAGGAGTGGAAGGATTGTTTTATCTCATCAGCTTAGTTCAGAACAATAAAATTATTCAGATGTTTTGTAATAATCAGATTTTTTTTTTAACCATTCTCCTGGTTATAAAATCTCAAATTACACTAGCACCTAACAACCTACATTTACACAGTTGTCGCAACAAGTTTTCAAGTACCAAATTTAGATCTTTTCCTAACTACAAATGAAAAAAAAAAATATCAGGCCACTAGCAAAGAATTCATAACAACGTGCTTTATAGCAAAATGTATTAAATAGCGGGTAAAATTTATAGCTTATGTGTAGCTGCTGACAATGACAAGACTCAGAATTCTTCTCTAGATTAATTTTAATGTCCTGTTTTCTGTCACTTTCTATCAATTTTCTTAGGCTCGTGTACAGTAATGTTAAGCTAATTTGATCAAGTGATCAGTGGTAGCAGTGTATCTGTTATCAGTACATTCCCTTCTTCTGGGTGAGAAATATTGCTATTTTCCACAAATAGCAATCATTTTAAAAACAACTAACTGCTACCAACTTTTACATTATCTTTTACATTATCTTTTAGAGAAGGAAATATTTGTGTGCCAATAATCATCAAAGAGATATTTTGTAAGTGTGCTAATGATGTTCAGAAGTACATGACAGAATTTTATCCTCATAACTTGCTTGTGAGTGAGTGTAAAACAATATAATTCCTATAAATCTTTACTTTGGATGTATAAAACAGTCTGTTGCACTGAGTGATTTGGTCTATGAAATGTTCAGTAACTACCTTCAGTTACCAGTAATATTCAGATTTTTATTTCACACTCTTAAGTTCATGTGTTTGATTTTGTCATATCAGTATGAGAAAAAGGAATGCAGCTTACAAGTACTTAAAAACCAATTTTTGTAAAGTTTTAAAATTTTAGTAAATTTAACATCATTCCATCTCATTTGAAGGTTAAAAAGATGAGACTTAACTCTAGCCAAAGTAGAAATTTATATTCTACATGTCCAAACTGGTTCCTAGCGGCTTTTGGACTATATCTTATTTGATGTTATAGTATCTTTATTTGTAATAAATGTTCAAATTTCTATTTAGAAGCTCTAATGTACATCTAGATTAAATCAAAAGTTTTATGCTTTTAAAATATGTATTTCAAAATGTATATTTTAATTTGAGTGCATGTTATATAGTATTTAATACTTCACATGTCTGAGAAAATTCAGTATAAATATTTATTCTTACATACGTGACATATGGGATGTCTCAAAAATTATGAATATGTATCATTTCCTTCAAAGTCATTCTAGCCTATAGCTGTATCAAAAGTATTGTATATTTTATGGAAACTTAGTGATGTATATGTAAATTTTTTAAGTTATTTTATTGAAGTTCAATCTTTACATAAAATTAAAATCTTTTTTTAAAAAAAGTGTCAGTGCCAGAACTGTAAATGAAAATAATCAAATAAAAGTTAAGACAATTCATTACTCATTTATCTCCCTTGCACTTTTGTATTTTCTTTAATTCTCTTCCTTGGATTTTAGGATCTAGACATAGCAAAGGCATCTACAAAGCTCCACATATTGAATAATACTTCTTTATCTCTTTTGACCATGGGTAAACTCGATCTTTAAAAAAATATTTTATAATACCTAACATTTGTTCCAAGGAATAATTCTAAATAGTAAATATAAAATGTAAAACGAAGTGCTTAGGAGCCCTTGAGATATTATTTCTGTTTGTTGCTAAAACAAGTTGTAACATAAACCATTATGTCAGGTTGACAAAAATTGTATTTGCTCTGTATGTAAAAACAAGATACCTGCCGGGTGGCCTGATGACAGTTCCTTTTGGCACTGTATTGCTCTCCATTGCCATTTGTCCCCAACTGAAGCTTTTAAATTTTTTTTTTTTAAATAGTAAGAATTATCTATTGTTTGATCTGGGCAGCTGTTAGAATTCTCTCCATAGTTAGGGTGTGCCATCCTGAGCCCAGCTATAGAAACAGCCTGAAGAGATCCCCTGAAAACACTAGATCCACTTGTCAATCCAGAGGCTTACAGTGGAGGGGACTCTCCTATCTGTGTGCCTTCTCTATGCACACAAAATTACATTTGATTTTCTCCTGTTTAAAAAAAAAAGCCTTACAGTGGAGTTGCATTTAACCAAGGATTCTGATGTCAGCAGGTAAGGTAAAAATCCTGCAGTCAGAATGATCCAAGAAAATCCCATAAATATGCATAAAGGATCCACTCACCAGAGCACCTAAATAATGCAGTACATATCTGTGTCAGTGGCCAAAGTCTTCATTTAACTGTCCAGTCCTGTGGGGTAATCATTATAGTGCTTTTATGGGTACTGAACATAAATTCAGAACATTTTGATGACTTACCCAAGATCACACACTAAAAAGTGATACAAGACCTCTGCATGGACTACACCAATATTCTTCCTCTCTCGGTCATCATTTGGAATGCCTTCTAGTCAGACCCAGGCAGATTTCCTGTGTTGCAACTTAAAAGGCATGCGGAGAAAGAATCAGATGCCTCATTTTAACCTGGACTACAGACACAAATTCTGACAACTTTTGATTTGGGGATTTTTCTCCAAATATGAAGCCCTATATAGTACATTATTTAAGGAGTCAGCATGAAAACGCATTCTCCAGTTTTGAATCCCAGCCTTTTCTACTTACTGCCTGGTAACTCAAATTACTGAGTTACTCTTTGCTCCACTTCTTGACTATAAAGTGGATGTGTGACTACCTCATACATGTATTGTGAGGGTTCATCAATCATGTAAAGCATGTAGACCAATAGTATACAGTAAGTGCTGGATAACTATTGACTGTTCTTAGTGTCATCATCCACATGCTATCCCTGATGCTGCTAAAGCCACACTGTGCAAAGCACAAGCAATGTGTTTATAAATTCTCTTCCTGTGAACTAACAGGAGCACGTGAGCTTCTTTGACATATGTCATACAGGCTGTTTGCAGCAGGCAAGCTTCTGCCAACCAGAATCGTTTGAGCAGATATGGCTGGTTAGCCTGATGTCCTTCTTGCTTTCTCCGAGACTCCTTCCCATGGACATTCTCCTGAAGGGCACAGTTGAAAAACACAACATTCTCATAGTCTCCAGATTAATGAGACTACACAATTTCTGTATATGTGATCTCTGAATCCAGAAACAATTTTAGAATATCTCTCAGTAACCTATCATTTTTTTTATAGGTTTTACCACTTTATTTTTTTTTTAACGTTTTTATTTTTGAGACAGCGTGAACAGGAGAGGGGCAGAGAGAGAGGGAGACACAGAATCTGAAACAGGCTCCAGGCTCTGAGCAGTCAGCACAGAGCCCGACGCGGGGCTCGAACTCACGGACCGTGAGATCATGACCTGAGCCGAAGTCGGACGCTTAACTGACCAAGCCACCCAGGCGCCCCTCAGTAACCTATCATTTATATCCAGCATTTAAAAAAAATTTTGAGGGATGCCTGGGTGGTTCAGCCAGTTGTCCAACTCTTGATCTCATTTCAGTTCTTCATCTCGGGGTCATGAGTTCAGGCCCCGCATTGGGTGCCACGCCCAGCCTTAAAAATAATGTATTTTTTAATGTTTTTATTTACTTTTGAGACAGCATGAGCAGGGGAGGGGCAGAGAGAGAGGGAGACACAGAATCTGAAGCAGGCTTCAGGCTCTGGGCTGTCAGCACAGAGCCTGACACAGGGCTGGAACTCATGGACTGTGAGATCATGACCTGAGCCAAAGTCGGATACCCAACCGACTGAACCACCAAGGCGCCCCAAAGTAATAATTATTGTTGAACTTCTCTCCAAATGAGAAATGACATTAATAAAAATAATTATTTTTGAAATCTCTAAATGAAAAATGACATTAATACTTCACTAAGAGGCTATGTTGAAATTAAGCTATTATACTAAATGCTATGAATTCAGTCGAAACATTGAGAGTATTTTTTTTTACCTTTAATTCATGCATTTTTCAACTACACTTACAAAAACTAATTTCAGGGGCACCTGGGTGGCTCAGTCGGTTAAGTGTCTGACTTCAGCTCAGGTCACGATCTCACGTTCCGTGAGTTCAAGCCCCGCGTCGGGCTCTGGGCTGATGGCTCATAGCCTGGAGCCTGCTTCCGGTTCTGTGTCTCCCTCTCTCTCTGCCCCTCCCCCGTTCATGCTTTGTCTCTGTCTCAAAAATAAACGTTAAAAAAAATTAAAAAAAAAAAAACTAATTTCAGATGATCAGCAGAGTTTTTACATGAAAGAAAATATTGGCATACTAGCAATGGATATTAATGTTTATTTTGGACAGAGTGTGAGCAGGAGAGGGGCAGAGAGAGAGGGAGACACAGAATCCAAAGCAGTCTCCAGGGTCTGAGCTGTCAGCACAGAGCCTGACACGGGACTCAAACTCATGAACCCCAAGATCATGACCTGAGCCGAAGTCGGACGTTTAACTCAGCCACCCAGGAGCCCCCAACAAATAGATATTAAACTCAAAACAGATTTGTTATAGCAGTGGTTCTCAAAATGTCCTCAAACCAGAAGCACTGACCTCACTTGTGAGTTTGTTATAAATGCAAATCTGTGGGCTTCACCTGACATACTGAATCAGATATCTGGGGATATACATAGTCCAGGAAACTATTTTTTAATTGAAATATAATTGACATGTAACACTGTGTAAGGTATACAATGTGTTTGTTGATTTGATGCATATATTGCAATATGATTACCACCACAGTGTTAGCTAACACTTCTCCCATATCACATAATTACCATTTCTTTTTTGTGGTGAACAATCCTATCTTTTAGCTACTCTGAAGATTATTAGTACAGTATTGTCTATAATCACTATGCTGTACATTAGTTCTCCAGGACTTGTCTACTAGTTCTGAGTCTGTACCCTTAAACAACATCCGCCCTTCTCCAGCCTGTGGTAACTACCATTCTACTGATTTCACAAATTCAGCTTTTGATCAAGCAACTTAACAAATTGCCAGGTAATTCTTAAGCACACAACGGTGTGGGTTACCACTGCAATAGATTTTTGAATTCATCACTTTAAAAAGGAATCAGCTAACAAAGAAAGAAAAAATACATAAATAGGAATCAGCTGCATGTTCTTCCAAATGGTGAGCTCATCTAGTAAACAATAAACAGTGGATTTATATGCAAGTTGCTTAGGAATTCATCAAGCTAAGTCATTTCCACCTCAGGGACTTTGCATGGTATGCTTGTTGCCCTAGTCTTTGTGTCTGGTTCCTTCTTGTCATTCAGCTTTCAGCTCAAAACCATCTCCTCTGAGAGCTTGTCTTGACTCCCTTACTTCCTACTACATCACGTAACCTTGCTTTATTTTCTTCCAAGTATTTATTACTGTTTGAAGAGTATTTTTATTTGTTGTCTGTCTCTCCCACAAGAATATACACTGCATGAGAGCAGGGAATTTTCATTATCCACTACTGACTCTCCAGCACCTCTTACAGTGCCTAACCTATAGCATGTGCTCAGTAAGTAAAGAATAAATGGATGCATGCATTTCAGATGCTCCTACAAAGGAGCATGGATAAAGAAGCAAAGAATAAATGGATGCATGCATTTCAGATGTAGCCTACAAAGGAGCAGTGGGAAGTTTTAACTGGACTGGAAAGAAAGAAAATGATACCAAGGCACCAGGCCAATGTCAAAGAGCGTGTTTTATAGATTGATCTCTATAGCAAAGCTGTTTTCATCAAACAGCAAACTCCATATGCTATATGAATGCATGTGTATTCACATAAACACATTTGGATGACAAATTTGGTTTCCTATGATTCCTACTAAAGGAGGGAGAAATCTGGGGCACCTGGGTGGCTAAGTGTCCAACTCTTGATTTCAGCTCAGGTCATGATCTCATGGTCATGGGATTGAGCCCCACATCCGACTCTAAGTTTGGAGACTGCTTATGATTCACTCTCCCTCTCTCTCTCTGCCCCTCCCCCACTTATGTGCCTGCACATATTCTCGCTCTCTTAAAAAAATAAACATTTTTAAAAAGGGAATAATCTAATAACAAAAATCATTAAATACTAGGATAGCAAGATTGGGGTGGAATTGGCATGTTTTATAATACACTATTTCTATATTCTCTTTATATAACAGTAACACTTATATACTACATACTTTATATACATTATCCTATCCTCACAAAACCCTATATAAAAAGTACATTACCATTATTGTATTGATGAGAAAGTAATTGAGTCACAGGAAGCAAAGTAACTTCTATTAAGGTAGAACAAACAGGTAAGTTTGTTCCAAGGTCCTTTCTTTAACAACTACTATATATTTTTTTTATAATGAGCTTTATCATGGAAAATTTTATAATGGCCTCTACCTAAAAATTTCTATTTTTTTTCCCCTGCAGGGTCACTGGTTATGGACTTAGAAACTAAAACATAACTACTGGATAAAACTGATAAATAACATGTAGAGGTAAATGTGTAAGGGTTGGAATTTAAAGTCTAAAATAATCAGTAATTTCCAAAAACATGCCCAAATTTACATTTATGAATTAATTCACGGAATCCTAATAAGCTTCCTTGCTCTGAAGTCTGCTGAAATTAATGGAACCACTCCAACCTTCTTTTGATTAATATTAGCATGGTATATCCTTCTCCATCCCTTTACTTTTAATCTGCATGCATCTTTAAAGTGCGTTTCTTGAAGACAACATATAATTGGGTCTTATTTTTGATCCAATGACAATCTGGTTTTTATTTGTGTATTTAGACCACTGATATTTAAGCTGATGAAATATCTACCATATTTGTTACAGTTTTCTATTTGTTGCCTTTGTTCTCTATTCCTATTTTTGTTTTCTACTTTTGCCACCTTTTGTGGTTTTCATTGAGCATATTATACTCCATTCCTCTCTTAGCATATCAATTATACTTCTTTCACTTTTTTTAGTGGTTGTCCTAGAGTTTGCAATGTACATATACAACTAATTCAAGTCCACTTTCAATTTTTTTGAACATTTATTTTTGAGAGACAGAGACAGAGTGTAAGCAGGTAAGGGGCAGAGAGAGAGGGAGACACAGAATCCAAAGCAGGTTCCACACTCTGAGCTGTCAGCACAAAGCCCAACACAGGGCTCGAACCCAAGACCATGAAATCATGACCTGAGCCGAAGTCAGATGCTTAACAGAATGAGCCACCCAGATGCCCCCAAGTCCACTTTCAAATAACTCCACTCCCTCACAGGTGATGCAAGTACATTAGAATGGTCAAATATTCCTAATTCTTTCCTTCTGTCACTGTGTCACTGGTGTCATTCATTTCACTTGTACATAAGCCATACATTGAATACATTGTTGCTTTTGCTATTATTATTTTGAGCAAAATGTTATCTGTTCAATCAATAAAGAATCGGAAAAATAAAAGTTTTTCCTATACACTCATTCCTTCTCTACTGCTCTTTTCTTTATGCAGATCCAACTTTCTCACCTGTATCACTTTATCTCTGAAAACTTTTCTTCTTTTAACATTGCTTGCAAGGCAGGTCTAACTGGCAACAAACTCCCTCAATTTTTGTCTGAGAAGAGTCTTTACTTCTCCTTCACTTTAGAAGGATAATTTTGCAGCATCCAGAATTCAAGGTCGGTGGGTTTTTTTTCTCTCAACATTTTAAATATTTCATTCACTCCACTCTCGTCTTGCTTACTTCGTTTCTGAGAAGTCAGATGCAGTGTTCATCTTCGCTCCTTTATAAGTAAGATGTTTTTTTCTTCCAGCTTACTGCAAGATTTTCATCTTTCATTTTCCAGCTTGAAAATGACATGGCTGGGTGTTTTTTGTTTGTTTTGTATTGTTGTTGTTGTTGGCATTTATCTGGGCTTCCTAGATCCTTGGTTTGTTATATGACATTAATTGGTGAAATTCTCAGTCCTTATGACTTCCAAAATTTCTTCTATTCCTTTCCCTTTCTTATTCTAATATTCCCCTTACAAGTACGTTATAACTTTTGTAGTTGTCCCTCAGTTCTTGGATACTCTGTTCAATTTTGTATTCTTTTTTCTCCTTGCTTTTCAGTTTCAAAACTTTTACTAACATATTGTCAAGTTCAGAGATTATTTCCTGAACTATGTCCTGTCTACTAATGAACCCATCAAAGGCATGCTTTGTTACTGTTACAATGTTTTTATCTCTAGCATTTTTTAAATTCTTTCATAGAATTTCTGTCTCTCTGCTTACATTACCCATCTGTTCTTGCATGTTGTCTACTTTTTCTATTAGAGCCTTTAATATATTGGTCATAGTTGTTTAAAGTCTCAGTCTGAATATTTCAACATTCTTACTATATCTGAGTCCAGTTTTGATTCTTGCTGTTCTTCAAACTGTTTTTTTACCTTTTAGTTTGCTTTGTAAGTTTTTGTTGAAACCTGGACATGATGTACTGGGGAAGAGAAACTCCAGTAAAAAGGATGTTTAACTGTGATATAGTGTTAAGGTGTGGGAGGAGGGGAATTGTTCCATTATCCTATCAGTAGGTCTCAGTCTTTTGGAGAGCCTGTTCTCCTGGGATATAAACTTCACAAGTGTTTTTCAGTTTTTTTCTAACCCTTAGGTAAGACAGGATGGCTAGAGAGAACTGGAGTTGGGTAGTTCCCTTCCCCAGGTCTGTTAGGCTCTGATAAAGCCCAGATCACATTAGGCTCTGGTGACAAAGTTTCTCTTGAAGGCAGGCCTTGTTAAAAAGAACAGCTTGCAAGGGGTGCCTGGGAGGCTCAGTTGCTTAAGCATCCAGTTTGGCTCATGATCTCGTGGTTCATGAGTTCGAGCCCCTCATCAGGCCATGTGCTGACAGCTCAGACCCTGGAGCCTGCTTAGGATTCTGTGTCTCCCTCTTTCTCTGCCCCTCCCCTGCTCATGTTCTGTCTCCCTCTCTCAAAAATAAATAAAAACATTAAAAAAAAAAAAACAACTTCAAAAGAACAACTTGCTCTGGCCTATTTAAAATTGATTCCTTTTCCCCCTCCTCCTGCCAGAAACCTGAGAGAATCTTTCTCCAATCTTTACTGTTAGAATCTGGGAGAGCTCTTGGAACTAAAATGCAAAAAAAGTGTAAGGGAGCCTCACTATGACTGCACCCTTCTGGAATTTTTAGCTCTCAGACTTGTCCACCTGGAGCTTGTAGCAACCCATCAATTAATTTAGGTTTCCTACCTTGGCAGTGGTTCCCATGGAAGTGTCTGCTCTTGACTTCCTACTTAGGTAAGTTGAGATTCTCTGTGTCTTCCTCTCTGTCTCCAATTTTAGGGGCAGTGATTTGCCCTGTGACCTCACTTTTCATGTGGAAGAGTTGTTGATTTTCAGTTTGTTCACCTTTTTACTTGATGTTAGGATAGAGTATGACCTTCCAAGCCCCTCACATACTGAGTGGAAACCTAGTAAGCTTCTACAACTTTGTAAAATACAATTTTTAAAACTCCAGGTGAGGCAGACACAGTACCTTTTTATGGGCTTTAAGAAGCCTTTTCCTACCATAAGGAACAACTGGGCAAGTGACCGGAAGACACTGAAGTCTTGTCAAGAGGTGTTCACCACAGGCATGAAAATCCTGGAGCTCCGAGACAGCTGTACCTTTAGAAACCAAAAACAAAACAAAACAAATTACCTTTACTTGTGGGTTTGCTCAGAAATCTCAGGGAACCTGCACGTGCCAATAGGGAAGCCTTCAAGTTGCTAGATAGTAGAGTTCATTTATCAACACACTTAAACATAGGTACCACTGGTGCTTACCGGGCTTCTTCCTCCCTCCAAAAAACAAAAAAAGAAAGAAAGAGAAAAGGATGTTTAACTGTGGAGAGGAACCTGACAAACTGGCCTTTTAAAAAAGCCATCCACACTTCTGGGGAAGATGGCAGAGTAGGGAGATCCTGAGCTCACCTCATCCCACAGACACAACCAGATAACACTCACATCAGTGTAAATAACCCAGAAAACCACCTTGAAGACTGGTAGAACAAACTCTCCATAGCTAAATGTAGAGAAGATGCCACCTCAAAGAGGGTAGGAAGGGCAGAGACACAGCCCAGAGCTAATGGAAACCACCAGACTTTCCACTGGAGAGAGGGACACCACAGGTGCAGAGAGGGGAGTGAAACATTCACACCAGGGATCCCACAAGGGAAAAAAGGATCCCTATAACATTTGGCTTTGTAAACCAGAGGGACTGAACTGTGTGAGTTCTTACAACCAAGCAGGTCTGAAAACCTAGAACTTTAAAAATCAGTGGGCTTGGCTCAAGCAGAGCTGGGAGGGCAAGGGGAAAGTGAGTCTCTGCCCTAAAAGAGCACACAAAACAGCCCCATAGAAAGACAGCACAGAAGAAGCAGTTCAAAAACCCCCTGTGGTATATAGGAGGGATATTTGTTTACTGGTCTCAGAGCATGTTCCATAGAGGCAGGGACACTTGGGAGGCTTCTCCAAAAACAAATGAGCCATTTCTGTCCTCAGCCCCCTAACAGGACCTACCAACACTCCCTACCTAACTTGCTACCACTGCCCCCCACCCCTGCATTCTCCTGCAGACATGCCCCCTCCGGCCAGGCCTCTGCTTCAGGTTTCCCTTCTATAGCAGACCCGCATAAACCTTGCTGCCAGCTGGTGTGGATCTGCCCCCTCCAACCACTCTTGGCCCGATCCACCTAGAGCAGTGCCCCAAGCCTGGCAGTGTGAAAGCAGCCATCCCAAAGTGACTCCTGCCCCAGGGACAGGGATAGATAACTTCACGCACCAGTCAGACTGTGGCTCCTGCAAAGAGCTGGGGACAGACGGCTGGCCTGACTGCAGGCTCAACTCACTAATGAAAGCCTCTCATTGGAGGAAAAAGGAAGAGCCCTGCAGTTCTGTGCTACTGCATCCCTGGCAAACACCTGGCCTGACACAGCTCAAGCACAAGGAGTCCCCAGACTAGCCCACTGACAGCACAGGAACCAAACACTGCCCACAGCAAGCAAAGAGACCCACTGGACGTGACTAAACTGAAGGCAACATCAGTTCAGCAACAACAGCAGGGCACACACAACACATATGGGAGACACCCCTGAAGTGCCAAGTGCTGGTACCTCTTCTTAAATAAAGCCACTATTTTCAAGAGCAAGAGATGTAGCTGAGTTTCCTAACACACAGAAAAAGACAAAGGGAGTTAGATAAAATGAGGAGACAGAGGCATATGTCCCAAATGAAAGAATAGGACAAAACCATGGCAAGAAGCCTAAGCAAACTGTAGGTAAATAACATGCCTGATAGAGAATTTAAAACATTGATCATAGAGATAACTCACTGGACCCAAGAAAAGAGTGGAGGACCTCAGTGAGACTCTTTGCAATGAGATAGAAAACATAAAAGAACCTATCAGAGATGAAGAAATCAATAACAAAAGTACACTAAAGGGAATAAATAGATTAGATGAAGCAGAAGAAGAAATCGATTGACAGAGTAATGGAAAGCATTTGAGAATGGGAAAAATGATACAAAATGGAAATAGGGAACCCAGGGACACCATTAACTATAATAACATTCTCATTACAGGGATCTCAGAAGAAGAGAAAGTAAAGGGGAAAGAAAATTTATTTAAAGAAATAATAGTGGAAAACTTCCTGAAACTGGAGAAGAAAACAGAAATCCAGATCCAGGAAGCACAGAGAGTCGACAACAAAATAAACCCAAGGAGGTCCACACCAAGACATGCAGTAATTAAAATGGCAAAAAGTAGTTATAAGGAAGAATTTTAAGTGCAACAAGAGAGTGTCCGGGTGGGTCAGTAAATTAAGTATACTAACTCGTGATTTCAGTTCAGGTCATGATCTCATGGTTCATGGGGTCAAGCCACAGCCATGGAGCCTGCTTGGGATTCTCTCCCTCTCTCTCTCTGCCCATCCCCCCCCCAAATGAACAATTTTTTAATTTAAAAAATAATAAAACAAGAGAAAGATGTTTGGTACAAGGGAAATCCCATAAGTTCATCAGCTAATTTTTCAGCACAAACTTCACAGGCCTGAAGGGAGTAGCATGATATTTTCATTAAAAGTGCTACAATCAAAAGACATATGATGACGGAATGGATAAAAAGCAAGACCCGTCCGTATGCTGCCTTCAAGAGACAGCTAAAATGATTCAGACCTAAAGACACATGCAGACTGAAAATGAAGGGATGGTGAAGCATTTAACATGCAAACAGATGTGGGGGGGGGGGGGGGTGGGGAGCCAGAGTAGCAATACTTATATCAAATAAAATAGACTTTAAACCAAAGACTGTAACAACAAGACACAAAGCAGGACACTGTATAACCATTCAGGGGACAATCCAATAAGAAGATATGACAATTGTAAATATTTATTCACCAAGCCTGGCAGCAGCCAAATACATGAAGCTGTTAATAACAAACATAAGGAAGTAACTGATAGTAATACAAAGATAGGAAAGGACTTTAACACCCCACTTACATCAATGGAAAAGTCATCCAAACAGAAATACAAGGAAACAGTGGCTTTGAATGATACAGAAGAGCATATGTGTCTAATATATAAATTCAGAACATTCCATTCTAAAACAGAAGAATACATATTCTTTTAAAGCGCACATGAAGCATTCTCCAGAAGAGATCCCATATTAGGCCACAAATTAAGTCTTAACAAATTCAAAAAGATCGAAGTCATACTGTGCATCTTATCCAACCACAACACTATGAAAACAGAAATCAACCACAAGAAAAAAACCTGGAAAGGACACAAATGCCTGGAAATTAAATGGCAAGTTAGTAAACAATGAATGGGTCAACCAAGAAATCAAAAAGGAAATCAAAAAATACATGGAGACAAATGAAAATGGAAAAGCAATGATCCAAAATCCTTGGGATGCAGCAAAAGCTATTCTATGAAGGAAGTTTATAACAATACAGGCCTACTTCAAGGAGAAAAATCTCAAGTGAAGAACCTAACCAGACACCTAAAGGAGCTAGAAAAAGAACAAACAAAACCCAAAAGCAGTAGAAGGAAGGAAATAATATAAAGATTAGAGCAGAAATAAACAAAATGGATACTTAAACAATAAAACACATCAACGAAACCAGGAGATGGTTCTTTGAAAAGATCAACAAAATTGATAAGCCTTTAGCTAGACTCATCAAAAAATAAATTTAACAATGAATTTTTTTATTTTTATTTTTATTAATGTTTATTTTTGAGAGAGAGAGCACGAGCAGCGGAGGGGCAGAGAAAGGTGGGTAGAGGATCCGAAGCAGGCTGACAGCAGAGAACCTGATGTGGGGCTAAAACTCATGGACCACGAGATCATGACCTGAGCTGAAGTCAGACACTTAACCGACTGAGACACCCAGGTGCCCCAAACATTAAAAAAAGTTTTTTAAAGAGAGAGAAGCTTAAAATAAACCAGAAATGAAAGAGGAGGAAAAAAAATACACCATAGAAATACAAAGGATTATAAGAGAATATTTTGAAAAGTTATATGCCAACAAATTGGACAACCTCGACAAAATGAATAAATTCCTAGAAACATACAACCTCCCACAATTGACTCAGGAACAAATAGAAAATTTGAACAGCCCAATTACCAGCAATGAAATTGAATCAGTAATCAAAAAATTCCCAAAAACAACAGTCCAGGACCAGATGGTATCACAGGTCAATCCTACTGAACATTTTTTTTTAATGTTTTTATTTATTTTTGAGACAGAGAGAGACAGAGCATGAGCAGGGGAGGGGCAGAGAGAGAGGAAGACACAGAATCTGAAGCAGGCTCCAGGCTCTGAGCTGTCAGCACAGAGCCCAACGCGGGGCTCGAACTCACAGACTGTGAGATCATGACCTGAGCTGAAGTCGGATGCTAACCGACTGAGCCACCCAGGTGCCCCAATCCTACTGAACATTTAAAGAAGAGTCAATACCAATTAATACCAATTCTCAAACTATTCCAAAAAATAGAAGAGGAAGGAAAGCTTTCAAATCCATTCTATGACTCCCACGTTACCCTTATATCAAAACCAGATAAAGACACTGTCAAAAAAAAAAAAGAACTATAGGCCAATATCTCTGATGAATTAATTGCAAAAATCCTCAACAAAACATTAACAAACTGAATCCAGTAACACACACACACACACACACACAATTCACCACAATCAAGATTTATTCCTGGGATGCAAGGGTGGTTCGGTATTCACAAATCAAAGTGATAAATCACATGAATAAATCAAAGGACAAAAACCATATGATCATTTTAATAGATGCAGAAAAAGCATCCATTCAAGTACACAAAGGACAGAATCCATTCAAGATAAAAACCCTCAACAAAGCAGGTTTAGAGGGAACATAACATAATAAAGGCCGTATATAGAAAACCCACAGCTAACATCATACTTCAGTGGTGAAAAACAGAGCTTTTTCCTAACGTCAGTAACAAGACAAGGATGTCCACTCTCTCCATTTTCATTCAACATAAAACTGGAAGCCTAGCCAGCAATCAAAGAAAAGGAATAAAAGGTATCCAAACTGGTAAGGAAGAAAGAAACCTTTCACTATTTGCAGATGACATGAGACCACATACAGAAAACCTGAAGACTCCACCAAAAAAGCACTAGAACTGATACATGAATTCAATAAGGTCACAGGATACAAAAATCAATATACAGGTATCTTGTTGCATTTCTACACACTAATAATGAAGCAGCAGAAAGATAAATTAAGAAAACAACCACATTTATACCTACACCAAAAGTAAACAAAATATCTGTGAATAAACTTAACCAAGGAGGTGAAAGACCTATACTCTGAAAACTATAAAACACTAATGAAAGGAATTGAAGATGACACCAACATTTGGAAAGATATTCCATACTGATGGATTAGGAGAACAAATATTTTTTTTAATGTTTTTTAAAATTTATTTTTGAGAGAGAGAGAGACAGAGTGTGAGTAGGGGAGAGGCAAAGAGGGAGAGAGATGCAGAATCTGAACCAGGCTCCAAGCTCCAAGCAGTCAGCACAGCCCCGATGGCGGGGCTCAAACCCACGAACCACAATATCATAACCTGAGCCGAAGCCAGATGCTTAACCAACTGAGCCACCCAGGTGCCCCAAATAAATATTTTTTAAATGCCTGTACTAACCAAAGCAATCTACAGATTTAGTGTAATCCCATCAAAATACCACCAGCATTTTTCCAAGAACTAGAACAAATAACCCTAAAATTTGTATGGAACCACAAAAAACCCTGAATAGTCAAAAGAATCTTGAAAAAGAAAAATGAAACTGGAAGAATCACAATTCCAGATTTGAAGTTATGCTACAAAGGAGTAGTAATCAAAAGAGTATGGTACTGGCACAAAAATAGACACTCAGATCAATGAAACAGAGAGTCCAGAAATAAACCCCAAGCTGATAAGGTCAATTAATCTTCAAAGAAGGAAAGAAGAATATGCAATGGGAAAAAGACAGTTTCTTCAAAAAATGTTGGCTAAACTGGACAGCTAGATGCAAAAGAATGAAACTGACCACTTTCTTACACCATACCCAAAAATAAAATCAAAATGGATTAAAGACCTAAATGTGAGACAGGAAACCATAAAAATCCTACAAAAGAGCACAGGCAGTAATCTCTCTGGCCAAAGCAATGTTTTTCTAGCTATGTCTCCTGAGATAAGGGAAACAAAAACAAAATAAACTATTGGGATTTCATCAAAATAAAAAGCTTCTGCACAACAAAGGAGTCAATCAACAAAACTAAAAGACAACCTATTGAATGGAAGAAGTTATTTGCAATGACATATCTGATAAAGAGTTAGTATCCAAAATATATAAAGGACTTATACAACTCAACACTAGAAAAAGTAATCCAATTAAAAATGAGCAGAAGACAGGGCACCTGGGTGGCTCAGTCGGTTAAGCATCCGACTTTGGCTCAGGTAATGATCTTGCATTTCATGAGTTTGAGCCCCACATCAGGCCCTGTGCTGACAGCTCAGAGCCTGGAGCCTGCTTCGGATTTTGTTTCTCCCTCTCTCTCTCTGCCCCTGCCCAGCTAGCAATCTGTCTCTCTCTCCTCTCTCAAAAATAAATAATGTTAAAAAGAATTTTTTTTAATGGGCAGAAGACATAAACAGGCATTTCTCCGAGAATACATACAGATGGCCAACAGACACATGAAAAGATGCTTAACATCACACATCATCAAGGAAATGCAAATCAAAACCACAATAAGGTATCTATCACCTTACCTATCAGATGTCTAAAATCAAAACCACAAGAAACAATTAGTGTTAGTATGGAGGTTCCTAAAAATATTAAAAATAGAATTACCATATGATCCAGTTATTGCAACACTATGTATTTACCCCCAAAATACAAAAACAGTAATTCTACAAGATGTATACAACCCTATGTTTATTGCGGCATTATTTACAAAAGCCAAAATATGGAAGCAACCCAAGTGTCCATAGACAGATTAATGGATAAAGAAGTGGTATATACATACAATGGAATATTATTCAGCCATAGAAAAGAATGAAATCTTGTCATTTGCAACAACATGGATGGACCTAAAGGGTATAAAGCTAAGTGCAGTAAGTCAGTCAGATAAAGACAAATACTATATGATTTCACTCATATGTGGAATTTACGAAACAAAAACAAATGACAAGAAGAGAAATAAAAAAAACAGACTCTTAACTACAGAAAACAAACTGATGATTACCAGGGGGGATAGGTGAAGGGAATTAAATGTATATGTATCTTTATGAAAACTGAGTAATGTAAAGAATTGTTGAATTACTATATTGTCCTACTGAAACATGATAACTATATTGGAATTTTTTTTAATTTAAAAAGCAATATGCCACATCTAAAAAATAACTTACAGTAATATAACCTTGCTATCATCATGAATAAGCAATTATAGAATGTGAAATGATACATATAAATTATTAACAATTGATTTTTGTGTCTTTGTGTTTAACTTGGTCTCATTTTTATTTTAGTTATTTATTTATTATTTTTAATATGAAATTTATTGTCAAATTGGTTTCCATACAACACCCAGTGCTCATCCCAACAGGTGCCCTCCTCAATGCCCATCACCCACTGTCCCCTCCCTCCCACCCCCCATCAACCCTGTTTATTCTCAGTTTTTAAGAGTCTCTTATGGTTTGCCTCCTTCCCTCTCTGTAACTTTGTTTTCCCCTTCCCCTCACCCACAGTCTTCTGTTAAGTTTCTCAGGATCCACCTAAGAGTGAAAACATATGGTATCTTTCTCTGCCTGACTTATTTCACTTAGCATAACACTCCCCGGTTCCATCCACGTTGCTACAAAGGGCCATATTTCATTCTTTCTCATTGCCACGTAGTATTCCATTGTGTATATAAACCACAATTTCTTTATCCATTCATCAGTTGATGGACATTTAGGCTCTTTCCATAATTTGGCTATTGTTGAAAGTGCTGCTATAAACATTGGGGTACAAGTGCCCCTATACATCAGCACTCCTGTATCCCTTGGATAAATTCCCAGCAGTGCTATTGCTGGGTCATAGGGTAGATCTATTTTTAATTTTTTGAGGAACCTCCACACTGTTTTCCAGAGTGGCTGCACCAATTTGCATTCCCACCAACAGTGCAAGAGGGTTCCCGTTACTCCACATCCTCGCCAGCATCTACAGTCTCCTGATTTGCTCATTTTAGCCACTCTGACTGGCATGAGGTGTTATCTCAGTGTGGTTTTGATTTGTATTTCCCTGATGAGGAGTGACGTTGAGCATCTTTTCATGTGACTGTTGGCCATCTGGATGTCTTCTTTAGACAAGTGTCTATTCATGTCTTCTGCCCATTTCTTCACTGGATTATTTATTTTTTGGGTGTGGAGTTTGGTGAGTTCCTTATATATTTTGGATATTAGCCCTTTGTCCGATATGTCATTTGCAAATATCTTTCCCCATTCCGTCAGCTGCCTTTTAGTTTTGTTGATTGTTTCCCTTGCAGTGCAGAAGCTTTTTATCTTGATGAAGTCCCAATAGTTCATTTTGGCTGTTAATTCCCTTGACTTTGGGGATGTGTCAAGTAAGAAATTTCTGTAGCTGAGGTCGGAGAGGTTTTTTCCTGCTTTCTCCTCTAGGGTTTTGATGGTTTCCTGTCTCACATTCAGGTCCTTCATCCATTTTGAGTTTATTTTTGTGAATGGTGTAAGAAAGTGGTCTAGTTTCATTCTTCTGCATGTTGCTGTCCAGTTCTCCCAGCACCATTTGCTAAAGAGACTCTTTTTTCCATTGGATATTCTTTCCTGCTTTGTTAAAGATTGGTTGGCCTTACCTTTGTGGGTCCAATTCTGGAGTCTCTGTTCTATTCCATTGGTCTATGTGTCTGTTTTTGTGCCAATACCATGCTGTCTTGATGATTACAACGTTGTGGTAGAGGCTAAAGTCTGGGATTGTGATGCCTCCCGCTTTGGTTTTCTTCTTCAAAATTACTTTGGCTATTCTGGGTCTTTTTTGGTTCCATACAAATTTTAGGATTGTTTGTTCTACCTTCAAGAAAAATGCCGATGCCATTTTGATTGGGATTGCATTGAATGTGTAGATTGCTTTGGGTAGTACTGATATTTTAACAATATTTATTCTTCCAATCCATGAGCATGGAATGTTTTTCCATTTCTTTGTGTCTTCAATTTCCTTCATAAGCTTTCTATAGCTTTCAGCATACAGATCTTTTACATCTTTGATTATGTTTATTCTTAGGTAATTATGATTCTTGGTCCAATTGTGAATGGGATCAGTTTCTTTATTTGTCTTTCTGTTGCTTATTAGTGTATAAGAATGCAACTGATTTCTGTACATTAATTTTGTATCCTGTGACTTTGCTAAATTCATGTATCAGTTCTAGCAGACTTTTGGTGGAGTCTATCGGGTTTTCCATGTAGAGTATCATGTCATCTACAAAAAGTGAAAGCTTGACTTCATCTTTGCCAATTTTGATGCCTTTAATTTCCTTTTGTTGTCTGATTCCTGATGCTAGAACTTCCAGCACTATGTTAAACAACAGCAGTGAGAGTGGACCTCTCTGTCGTGTTCCTGATCTCAGGGGGAAAGCTCTAAGTTTTCCCCCACTGAGGATGATATTAGCTGTGGGCTTTTCATAAATGGCTTTTTTGATGTTTAAGTATGTTCCTTCTATCCCGACTTTCTCAAGGGTTTTTATTAAGAAAGGATGCTGAATTTTGTCAAATGCTTTTTCTGCATCTATTGATGGGATCATATGGTTCTTATCTTTTCTTTTATTAATGTGATGTATCACATTGATTAATTTGTGAATGTTGAACCATCCCTGCAGCCCAGGAATGAATCCCACTTGATCATGGTGAATAATTCTTTTTATATGTTGTTGAATTTGATTTGCTAGTATCTTGTTGAGGATTTTTGCATCCATGTTCATCAGGGATATTGGCCTGTAGGTCTCCTTTTCTGTGGGGTCTCTGACTGGTTTGGGAATCAAAGTAATGCTGGCTTCATAGAATGAGTCTGAAAGTGTTCCTTCCGTTTCTATTTTTTGGAACAACTTGAGGAGGATAGGTATTATCTCTGCTTTAAATGTCTGGTAGAATTCTCCAGGGAAGCCATCTGGTCCAGGACTCTTATGTGTTGGGAGATTTTTGATAACTGATTGAATTTCTTTACTGGTTATGGGTCTCTTCAAATTTTCTATTTCTTTCTGTTTGAGCTTTGGAAGTGTATGGATGCTTAGGAATTTGTCCATTTCTTCCAGGTTGTCCAGTTTGTTGGCATTTAATTTTTCATAGTATTCCCTGATAATTGCTTGTATTTCTGAGGGATTGGTTGTAATAATTCCATTTTCATTCATGATTTTATCTATTTGGTTCCTCTCCCTTTTCTTTTTGAGAAGCCTGGCTAGAGGTCTATCAATTTTATTTTTTCAAAAAACCAACTCTTGGTTTCATTGATCTGCTCTACTGTTTTAGATTCTATATTGTTTATTTCTGCTCTGATCTTTATCGTTTATCTTCCTCTGCTGGGCTTGGGGTGTCTTTGCTGTTCTGCTTCTATTTCCTTTAGGTGTGCTGTTAGATTTTGTATTTGGGATTTTTGTTTCTTGAGCTAGACCTGGATTGCAATGTATTTTCCTCTCAGGACTGCCTTCACTGCATCCCAAAGCATTTGGATTGTTTTCATTTTCATTTGTTTCCATATATTTTTAAATTTCTTCTCTAATTGCCTGGTTGACCCATTCATTCTTAGTACGGTGTTCTTTAACCTCCATGCTTTTGGAGGTTTTGCAGACTTTTTCCTGTGGTTGATTTTAAGTTTCATAGCATTGTGGTCTAAAATTGTGCATGGTATGATCTCAATTCTTTTATACTTATGAAAGGCTGTTTTGTGACCCAGTATGTGATCTATCTTGGAGAATGTTCCATGTGCACTCGAGAAGAAAGTATATTCTGTTGCTTTGTGATGCAGAGTTCTAAGTATATCTCTCAAGTCCATCTGATCCAATATATCATTCAGAGCCCTTGTTTATTTATTCTCTGTCTAGATGTTCTATCCATTTCTGTAAGTGAAGTATTAAAGTTCTCTGCAATTACCACATTCTTATCAATAAGGTTGCTTATGTTTGTGATTGTTTTATGTATTTGGGGGCTCCTGTATTCAGCACATAGACATTTATAATTGTTAGCTCTTACTGGTGGATAGACCCTGTGATTATTATATAATGCCCTTCTTCATCTCTTGTTACAGCCTTTAATTTAAAGTCTAGTTTGTCTGATGTAAGTATGGCTACTCTAGCTTTCTTTTAACTTCCAGTGCATGATAGATAGTTCTCCATCCCCTCACTCTCAATCTGAAGGTATCCTCAGGTCTAAAAAGAGTCTCTTGAAGACAGCAAATAGATGGGTCTTGTTTTTTTTTTTTTATCCATTCTGATCCCCTGTGTCTTTTGATTGGAGCACCTTGTCCATTTACATTCAGTGTTCTTATTGAAAGATACGGGTTTAGAGTCAGTGTGATATCTGTAGGTTTCATGCTTGTAGTGATGTCTCTGGTACTTTGTGGTCATAGCAACATTTCACTCACAGAGTCCCCCTTAGTATCTCTTGTACAGCTGGTTTAATGGTGATGAATTCCTTCATTTTTTGTTTGGGAAAACCTTTATCTCTCCTTCTATTCTGAATGACAGACTTTCTGGGTAAAGGATTCTCAGCTGCATGGTTTTTCTGTTCATCACCTTGAAGATTTCCTGCCATTCCTTTCTGGCCTGCCAAGATTCAGTAGATAGGTCTGCTGCTACCCTTATGTGTCTACCTTTTTGTGTTAGGGCCAGTTTATCCCTAGCTGCTTTCAGAATTTTCTCTTTATCCTTATATTTTGCCAGTTTCACTATGATATGTCGTGCAGAAGATCGATTCAAGTTATGTCTGTAGGGAGTTCTCTGTGCCTCTTGGATTTCAATGCCTTTTTCCTTATCCAGATCAGGGAAGTTCTCAGCTATGATTTCTTCAAGTACACCTTCAGCACCTTTCTCTCTCTTCTTCTTCTGGAATCCCTATTATATGGATATTGTTCCGTTTGATTGCATCACTTAGTTCTCTAATTCTCCCCTCATACTCCTGGATTTTTTTATCTCTCTTTTTCTCAGTTTCCTCTTTTTCCATAATTTTATCTTCTAATCCACCTACTCTCTCCTCTGCCTCTTCAATCCGAGCTGTGGTCACCTCCATTTTATTTTCCTCCTCATTTATAGCACTTTTTAGCTCCTCCTGTTTCTTAGTCCTTTGATCTCTGTAGCAATAGATTCTCTGCTGTCCTCTATGCTTTTTTCAATCCCAGCGCTTAATGTCATGACTATTATTCTAATTCTTGTTCCATTATGTAGCTTAAACCGGTTTTGATTGACTCGTTAGCCGTTGCTACTTCCTGCTGTTTCTTTTGAGGAGAATTCTTCCGTTTTGTCATTTTGGCTAGTCCCTGTGGTAGCTCCAAACTGCAGGGCGCTTCCCCTGTGCTGTCCAAAGAAACTTGTGTTGGTTGGCGGGGCTGCAGTCAGACAGGATGTCTGCCCCCAGCCCATGACTGGGGCCACAGTGAGACTGGTGTGTACCTTATCGTCCCCTCTCCCAGGGGCAGAACTCACTGTGGAGTGGTGTGGCCCCTGTCTGGGCTACTTGCACACTGCCAGGCTTGTGGTGCTGTTTTGATGGGATCTGGCCAAGGGCGGATTAGACAGATTGTATCTGCAAGGTGCTCATGAGTGGGAGGGGCAGGCTTAGCTAGTTTGCCATCAGTGGTCTCCTGTGCAAGGGGCCCTGCAACACCTGGAGGGAGGCAGGCCCGTTGGAGGGATGGATCCACGGAAGCACAGCGTTGGGCGTTTTCGTGGTGCAAGCAAGTTCGGTGATGGAAACTGGTTCCACTTTGGAATTTTGGCCGGGAGATGGGAGAAGGAGATGGCGTTTGTCAGCGCCTTTGTTCCCCAGCTGAGCTGAGTTCTGTCTTCCAGGGCTCAACAACTCTCCCTCCCATTGTCCTCTCACCTTCCCCACTCTCTGAGAGCAGAGCTGTTGACTTTTAAAATTCCACATGTTAAGTCCCGCTGGCTGTCAGAACTCATGCAGTCTGGCCCCTCCGCTTTTGCAAGCCAGACGTCGGGGGCTCTGCCTTGCCCGGGGCGGGGTGGGGGGGGGCTGCCCCTCCACTGCCCCAGCTCACTCCTGCCAGTCCATGTAGTGCGCACCGCCTCTCCTCCCTTCCTACCCTCTTCTGTGGGCCTCTTGTCTAGCTTGGCTCCATAGAATCCATTCTGCTAGTCTTCTGGTGGTTTTCTGGGTTATTTAGGCAGATGTGGGTGGAATCTAAGCAATCAGCAGGACGAGGTGAGCTCAGCGTCCTCCTACGTCGCCACCTTTGACAATTATTTTAAAACCTTAAAAAAAAAAACTCAAGTCAGGAAACATTAATAGTCACTGTACTGTCTGCCACCTCTACATCCAGCTGTACCCCAAGCCCTGTGAAATTAATCATGTGATAAAAGTCTTCTGTCCTCACTCTCTGTCTCAAAAATAAATAAACATTAAAAAAAGAAAAAATTTTTAAATGGGGTGCCTGGGTGGCACCCCATTCAGTTAAGCATCTGACTTGGGCTCAGGTCATGATCTCGCAATTTGTGAGTTCGAGCCCCGCATCAGTCTCTGTGCTGACAGCTCAGAGCCTGGAGTCTGCTTTGGATTCTGTGTCTCCCTCTCTCTCTGACCCTCCCCGTTCATACTCTCTCTCTGTCTCAAAAATAAACATTAAAAAAATGTATTTAAAAAAAAGTCTTCTGTCCTCAGTAATACTGATCCTCCTCAGCAAAAAACATTCTCATCATATTCTCTGGTAAGATGAAGACCAAGCTACTTGAATTCTACTGATAGGTTTGTATGTCCCCAGGATTATGGTAGACCTCATCTAAGCTAATTTTAAAAAAGGTAAGATCATTGACCATGAGAAGTTCAAAGTCCATTTGGAATGACAAAATAAGATTTAAATTTAATAAAAATTCTAAAGGCATAACAAAATAATTTTTCCAAAGACAAATATATATCTCAGTTTTGGGAAAGCAAGAAATAAGTTGAGATGAGAAAATATAACTTTCTAAAAAAAATCAAGCAAATTGCATTTTCTCAACAGATATAGTTGTTTGGACTCCAAAACTCACACTCTTTCTTCTTCACTATATTATTTTTTAACTACAGGAAAGCAAAGGTCTCAGTGATTCCCTCTGGTGACATTGTAAATGATCCCAAGATGTAAACTGAAGAAAACCTTAATATCAGTTTTACTTACCAAAGGGGGCCTCCCCAAATCAAATTATACAAGCAAAGACATTAAGAAATTATGCCACATTGTTTTAGTGAAAATAAATACCTATTTCATATTTTTTTGATACAAACTTTTTGGAAATCAATATATAATCCATGCATATTGTAAATCCTAACTCCATATCTGTGACAAGGAATCTGCCATAGGAATTCACCACAAAAGTAAAATTGGCTTGCTTCCTCTATGAAGATGGCAGCGTAGGAAGACGCTGGGCTCACTGCGTGTCCTGCTGATCACTTAGATTCCACCTACACCTGCCTAAATAACCCAGAAAACCGCCAGAGGATTAGCAGAACTGAGTCTCCGGAGCCAAGCGCAGATGAGAGGCCCACAGAAGATGGTAGGAAGGGCGGCGAGGCGGTGCGCACTCCACGCACTGGCGGGAGGGAGCCGGGGCGGAGGGGCGGCTCGCCGGCCAAGCAGAGCCCCCGAATCTGGCTGGCAAAAGCGGAGGGGCCTGACGGACTGTGTTCTGACAGCAAGCGCAACTTAGCATCTGGGAGGTCATAAGCTAACAGCTCTGCTCAGAAAGCGGGAAGGCTGGAGGACAAAGGGAGGGAGAGCTGCTGAGCCCCCGGATGACAAAGCTCAGTTTGGTGGGGAACAAAGGCGCTCGCCAGCGCCATCTCCCCCACCCATCCCCCAGCCAAAATCCCAAAGGGAACCAGTTCCTGCCAGGGAACTTGCTCGCTCCGCGCAAACACCCAACTCTGTGCTTCTGCGGAGCCAAACCTCCGGCAGCGGATCTGACTCACTCCCCCTGCCACAGGGCCCCTCCTGAAGTGGATCACCTAAGGAGAAGCGAGCTAAGCCTGCCCCTCCTGCCCCCGTGCACCTCGCCTACCCACCCCAGCTAATATGCCAGATCCCCAGCACCACAAGCCTGGCAGTGTGCAAGGAGCCCAGATGGCCACGCCACCCCACAGTGAATCCTGCCCCTAGGATAGGGGAAGAGAAGGCACACACCAGTCTGACTGTGGCCCCAGCGATGGGCTGGGGGCAGACATCAGGTCGGACTGCGGCTCTGCCCACCAACTCCAGTTATACACCACAGCACAGGGGAAGTGCCCTGCAGGTCCTCACCACTCCAGGGACTATCCAAAATGACCAAACGGAAGAATTCCCCTCAGAAGAATCTCCAGGAAATAACAACAGCTAATGAACTGATCAAAAAGGATTTAAATAATATAACAGAAAGTGAATTTAGAATAATAGTCATAAAATTAATCGCTGGGCCTGAAAACAGTATAGAGGACAGCGGAGAATCTCTTGCCACAGAGATCAAGGGACTAAGGAACAGTCACGAGGAGCTGAAAAGCGCTTTAAACGAAATGCAAAACAAAATGGAAACGACGACGGCTTGGATTGAAGAGGCAGAGGAGAGAATAGGTGAACTAGAAGATAAAGTTATGGAAAAAGAGGAAGCTGAGAGAAAGAGAGATAAAAAAATCCAGGAGTATGAGGGGAAAATTAGAGAACTAAGTGATACACTAAAAAGAAATAATATACACATAATTGGTATCCCAGAGGAGGAAGAGAGAGGGAAAGGTGCTGAAGGGGTACTTGAAGAAATTATAGCTGAGAACTTCCCTGAACTGGGGAAGGAAAAAGGCATTGAAATCCAAGAGGCACAGAGAACTCCCTTCAGACGTAACTTGAATCGATCTTCTGCACGACATATCATAGTGAAACTGGCAAAATACAAGGATAAAGAGAAAATTCTGAAAGCAGCAAGGGATAAACGTGCCCTCACATATAAAGGGAGACCTATAAGACTCGTGACTGATCTCTCTTGTGAAACTTGGCAGGCCAGAAAGGATTGGCACGATATCTTCAGTGTGCTAAACAGACAAAATATGCAGCCGAGAATCCTTTATCCAGCAAGTCTGTCATTTAGAATAGAAGGAGAGATAAAGGTCTTCCCAAACAAACAAAAACTGAAGGAATTTGTCACCACTAAACCAGCCCTACAAGAGATCTTAAGGGGGACCCTGTGAGACAAAGTACCAGAGACATCACTACAAGCATAAAACATACAGACATCACAGTGACTCTAAACCCGTATCTTTCTATAATAACACTGAATGTAAATGGATTAAATGCGCCAACCAAAAGACATAGGGTATCAGATGGAGAACTATTTATCATGCTCCTGGAAGCCAAAAGAAAGCTGGAGTAGCCATACTTATATCAGACAAACTAGACTTTAAATTAAAGGCTGTAACAAGAGATGAAGAAGGGCATTATATAATAATTACAGGGTCTATCCATCAGGAAGAGCTAACAATTATAAATGTCTATGCGCCGAATACCGGAGCCCCCAGATATATAAAACAATTACTCATAAACATAAGCAACCTTACCGATAAGAATGTGGTAATTGCAGGGCACTTTAACACTCCACTTACAGAAATGGATAGATCATCTAGACACATGGTCAATAAAGAAACAAGGGCCCTGAATGATGCATTGGATCAGATGGACTTGACAGATATATTTAGAACTCTGCATCCCAAAGCAACAGAATATACTTTCTTCTCGAGTGCACATGGAACATTCTCCAAGATAGATCATATACTGGGTCACAAAACAGCCCTTCATAAGTTTACAAGAATTGAAATTATACCATACATACTTTCAGACCACAATGCTATGAAGCTTGAAATCAACCACAGGAAAAAGTCTGGAAAACCTCCAAAAGCGTGGAGGTTAAAGAACACCCTACTAAAGAATGAGTGGGTCAACCAGGCAATTAGAGAAGAAATTAAAAAACATATGGAAACAAACAAAAATGAAAATACACCAATCCAAACGCTTTGGGACGCAGCGAAGGCAGTCCTGAGAGGAAAATACATCGCAATCCAGGCCTGTCTCAAGAAACAAGAAAAATCCCAAATACAAAATCTAACAGCACACCTAAAGGAAATAGAAGCAGAACAGCAAAGGCAGCCTAAACCCAGCAGAAGAAGAGAAATAATAAAGATCAGAGCAGAAATAAACAGTATAGAATCTAAAAAAACGGTAGAGCAGATCAACGAAACCAAGAGTTGGTGTTTTGAAAAAATAAACAAAATTGACAAACCTCTAGCCAGGCTTCTCAAAAAGAAAAGGGAGATGACCCAAATAGGTAAAATCATGAATGAAAATGGAATGATTACAACCAATCCCTCAGAGATACAAGCAATTATCAGGGAATACTATGAAAAATTATATGCCAACAAATTGGACAACCTGGAAGAAATGGACAAATTCCTAAACACCCACACTCTTCCAAAACTCAATCAGGAGGAAATAGAAAGCTTGAACAGACCCATAACCAGCGAAGAAATTGAATCGGTTATCAAAAATCTCCCAAGAAATAAGAGTCCAGGACCAGATGGCTTCCCAGGGGAGTTCTACCAGACGTTTAAAGCAGAGATAATACCTATCCTTCTCAAGCTATTCCAAGAAATAGAGAGGGAAGGAAAACTTCCAGACTCATTCTATGAAGCCAGTATTACTTTGATTCCTAAACCAGACAGAGACCCATTAAAAAAAGAGAACTACAGGCCAATATCCCTGATGAATATGGATGCAAAAATCCTCAATAAGATACTAGCAAATCGAATTCAACAGCATATAAAAAGAATTATTCACCATGATCAAGTGGGATTCATTCCTGGGATGCAGGGCTGGTTCAACATTTGCAAATCGATCAACGTGATACATCACATTAACAAAAAAAAAGAGAAGAACCACATGATCCTGTCAATCGATGCAGAAAAGGCCTTTGACAAAATCCAGCACCATTTCTTAATAAAAACCCTTGAGAAAGTCGGGATAGAAGGAACATACTTAAAGATCATAAAAGCCATTTATGAAAAGCCCACAGCTAACATCATCCTCAACGGGGAAAAACTGAGAGCTTTTTCCCTGAGATCAGGAACACGACAGGGATGCCCACTCTCACCACTGTTGTTTAACATAGTGCTGGAAGTTCTAGCTTCAGCAATCAGACAACAAAAGGAAATCAAAGGCATCAAAATTGGCAAAGATGAAGTCAAGCTTTCACTTTTTGCAGATGACATGATATTATACATGGAAAATCTGATAGACTCCACCAAAAGTCTGCTAGAACTGATACATGAATTCAGCAAAGTTGCAGGATACAAAATCAACGTGCAGAAATCAGTTGCATTCTTATACACTAACAATGAAGCAACAGAAAGACAAATAAAGAAACTGATCCCATTCACAATTGCACCAAGAAGCATAAAATACCTAGGAATAAATCTAACCAAAGATGTAAAAGATCTGTATGCTGAAAACTATAGAAAGCTTATGAAGGAAATTGAAGAAGATATAAAGAAATGGAAGGACATTCCGTGCTCATGGATTGGAAGAATAAATATTGTCAAAATGTCAATACTACCCAAAGCTATCTACACATTCAATGCAATCCCAATCAAAATTGCACCAGCATTCTTCTCGAAACTAGAACAAGCAATCCTAAAATTCATATGGAACCACAAAAGGCCCCGAATGGCCAAATTAATTTTGAAGAAGAAGACCAAAGCAGGAGGCATCACAATCCCAGACTTTAGCCTCTACTACAAAGCTGTCATCATCAAGACAGCATGGTATTGGCATAAAAACAGACACATAGACCAATGGAATAGAATAGAAACCCCAGAACTAGACCCACAAAAGTATGGCCAACTCATCTTTGACAAAGCAGGAAAGAACATCCAGTGGAAAAAAGACAGTCTCTTTAACAAATGGTGCTGGGAGAACTGGACAGCAACATGCAGAAGGTTGAAACTAGACCACTTTCTCACACCATTCACAAAAATAAACTCAAAATGGATAAAGGACCTGAATGTGAGACAGGAAACCATCAAAACCTTAGAGGAGAAAGCAGGAAAAGACCTCTCTGACCTCAGCCGTAGCAATCTCTTACTCGACACATCCCCAAAGGCAAGGGAATTAAAAGCAAAAGTGAATTACTGGGACCTTATGAAGATAAAAAGCTTCTGCACAGCAAAGGAAACAACCAACAAAACTAAAAGGCAACCAACGGAATGGGAAAAGATATTTGCAAATGACATATCGGACAAAGGGCTAGTATCCAAAATCTATAAAGAGCTCACCAAACTCCACACCTGAAAAACAAATAACCCAGTGAAGAAATGGGCAGAAAACATGACTAGACACTTCTCTAAAGAAGACATCCGGATGGCAAACAGGCACATGAAAAGATGTTCAACGTCGCTCCTTATCAGGGAAATACAAATCAAAACCACACTCAGATATCACCTCACGCCAGTCAGAGTGGCCAAAATGAAGAAATCAGGAGACTGTAGATGCTGGAGAGGATGTGGAGAAACGGGAACCCTCTTGCACTGTTGGTGGGAATGCAAATTGGTGCAGCCGCTCTGGAAAGCAGTGTGGAGGTTCCTCAGAAAATTAAAACTAGACCTACCCTATGACCCAGCAATAGCACTGCTAGGAATTTACCCAAGGGATACAGGAGTACTGATGCATAGGGGCACTTGTACCCCAATGTTTATAGCAGCACTCTCAACAATAGCCAAATTATGGAAAGAGCCTAAATGTCCATCAACTGATGAATGGATAAAGAAATTGTGGTTTATATACACAATGGAATACTACGTGGCAATGAGAAAGAATGAAATATGGCCTTTTGTAGCAACGTGGATGGAACTGGAGAGTGTGATGCTAAGTGAAATAAGCCATACAGAGAAAGACAGATACCATATGGTTTCACTCTTATGTGGATCCTGAGAAACGTAACAGAAACCCATGGGGGAGGGGAAGGAAAAAAAAAAAAAAAAAAAGGTTAGAGTGGGAGAGAGCCAAAGCATAAGAGACTGTTAAAAACTGAGAACAAACTGAGGGTTGATGGGGGGTGGGAGGGAGGGGAGGGTGGGTGATGGGTATTGAGGAGGGCACCTTTTGGGATGAGCACTGGGTGTTGTATGGAAACCAATTTGACAGTAAATTTCATATATTAAAAAAATAAATAAATAAATAAATAAATAAATAAACATAAAAAAAAAAAAAGTAAAATTGGCTTGCTGAAAAAATTCCCAAAATTATGTACACCATAAAAAATGGTATTAAGGGCTTGGTAATCACAACACAACTACATGCATTTTCACTTACTAACTCTGCTACATCAGCTAGTTTTTGCTATGTAAAGAAAATAAAATAAAATACAAACAAAAAAACACACTCAAACGCATGGGCTTCAAATCCACAAATATTTATTTAGCTCACAATTTGGTGGGCTGACAATTCGGACTGTACCCAAGTGATTTGTTCCTGGGGTCACTGCTGAACTCACCAATGCATGAGATAGGTGGGGTGATAGCTGTTCAAGATGGCCTCAGCTGGGATGGCTCATCTCTCTTCTATGTGGTCCCTCATCTTTCAACTGGCTTGTCCAGATTTTCATCACAGCTGAGCATCCTTTAAGAAAGAAAGCCTAAGTATGCAGGTTTGTTGAGGCCTAGGGTCAGAACTGACACAAAGTCACATTGTGCTAGATTTTACAGGCAAAATCAACCTATCCAAATTTCAGGGGTAGAGAAATAGATTCCATCTCTTAACTGAAGAACATGCAATATCCTATTGTACCAGTTGTGAAGATTGGGAGGGAGAGAGAATCATGACCATTTTAGCAATCTTCAGTACTACATTTGGTTTCTGCTCCTCTTAGACTCATTCTGTTCAAAAATGAAGATGCTCAGCATTTACTTCATATAGCGACTTGGAATATTTGTAAGTATATCTTCCAGAAAGCGCACTGGCCAAAAGTGATATATTTTAAACTCTATTTCTATAAATAATTCAATCATGATATTCTTTATCTTCTTTAGTGTAGTTCCCATTAGATTATGAGTTTTATGTGACTAAGGATCAATCTATCTTGTTTTCTTCTAATGTATAGTCATTGCTTTTACAGTATCTGCACTGAGTAGGTGTGAATGAATAAAGGAATTAATCCTTTATTAAACCAAAAACGAAGAAAGGACCTATCTCAATTAATTTCTATCTCCCATAACCTCTAGGTTTCTGCACATACATATTTAAGTCCTCTAAAAATAACTGTTAACTACATTTTTGTACGAAGTGCAGAAGGAGGACTTACAGGTTAAGAATTCTGAAAAATATGTATAATTTCTTTATCCTACAGGATTTTTTAATGTGTGCAGGCTGCATATTTAAAAATATGTGTAGCCATCCCGGTGACATTTGAAACTTAACTAGCTGTCTGGAAATGTGTGCAACAGGCTGTAAACACTGACCTCACCACCTTGCAGGGTAGAGGAAACAAAAAAGATAAATATGACCTTATGTCTTTAAATACAACATATTATAGTGATTCTGCAATAACACCCCTACCCCAACCCCACAGTTAGTTGTAAACAGTGCTGCAACTCTGGGTCTCAGTTCAATATCATTATTTCATCAGCCATTTTATGATAGTCATCTTTTTGCCTCATGTTATAAAAATATGAAGGTTAATGCCACTAAAGAGCATTTAATAATGGATCTATTAGAGTTTAATAGAATCTGTTAGCTTTAAATAAAAAAGCCTAGTTTCTTTATGCTACATTGTGGGTTCCAATACCATAGAATTCGGACGAATTCAATATTCTCTCTCTTAGGCTACAAATACTCACTTCAATCAATAATATTATGGGATGATTAGCCAAAGATGACATATGCTGTGTAGAATATAAATTGGTTATTGCTCTTAAGGGTAATAAGCTGAGAAGGAAGTAGGCTTGGTGTGATAGCAAGGAAGGAACTGTTGGCAACATAAGGACATAAGTGTTAGATGGCTTGTGAAACTCTAAAAAGCCTAATTCCTGTTAAAGCCAGACCAAATGGTAAACAAAACCAAGTCTAGGCCATCTTAAAAACATCTCCATTTCTAGGGCACCTGGGTGGCTCAGTCGGTTAAGTGTCTGACTTCGACTCAGGTCATGATCTCACAGTTTCTAAGTTCAAGCCCCACATCAGGCTCTGTACTGTCAGCTCTGTGCCTGGAGCCCACTTCGAGTTCTGTGTCTCTCCTTCTCTCTCTCTGCCTTGCCCCTGCTCAACTGTCTCTCTCTCTCTCTCTCTCTCTCTCTCAAAAATATACATTAAAAAAGTTTTTGTTATGAAAAAAATCTCCATTTCTATGTCATTCCAGTGATTGCAGAATGACCAATGTACCCTTAAACAGTCTCTTCCTTCAACAAAAATTTAGTAAGTACCTTTTGTAAGATACACACTATTCTAGGCATTGTATACAACATGGCAAAAACTATCCTAATATTGCAGTGAAATTCAGAAAAGATTTGTAGATTAAGATATATACTGAAATATGTTACCTTCATGGGTATTGAACAAAGAACTTGGAGCCATTATGAAGTAATTTAGAAAATACCAATTAGCAATTTTGGGAGGAAGAAGGTCATAGTATATAAAGTCAGATGACATTATTTCTAAGTAAAAGCAGTCGTAGACAATACTGACCTTTGGATCCAATCTTATATAAAATGAAGTAGTGCCCCATTATCAACTATTAAAGACAGACTACAATTGACTAATATCAAACCTAATAATAATGTTTCAGTATACAATGGACCCTTGAACAATACAGTCTTGAATTGCAGGGGTCCGCTTATACTTGGATTTTTTTACAGTACTATTAATGTATTTCACTTCCTCATCATTTTTTATTATTTTTTAAAATGTTTATTTTTTGAGCGAAAGGGAGAGAAGTAGGGAGAGAGGGAGAGAGAGAGACCAAGAAAGCACACAGGGAAGGGGCAGAGAGAAAAGGGGACAGAGGTTTCAAAGCAGACTCTGTGCTATCAGAGCAGAGACTGATCCGGGGCTCAAACTGATGAACCATGAGATCAAGACCTGAGCTGAAGTCAAACGTTTAACCTACGAAGCCACCCAGGTACCTCTTCCTTATAATTTTCTTAGTAACATTTTCTTTTCTCTAGCTTACTTTATTTAAGAACACAGTATATAATGCATATAAATACAAAATATGTTAATTGACTGTTTAGATTATTGGTAAGGCTTCCGGTCAACAGGTTATTAGTAGATAAGTTTTTAGGGAATCATAAGTTATCTATGGCTTTTCAACTGCAAAAGGGTTGGCACCACTAACACCAGTGTTGTTCAAGGGTCAACTGTAATTAAGTTATGATAGGAAAATGATATCTTTTCACTTCATTGTACTTTGATTTTTCAAATGTTGCTAAATACTCTTTTGGTCTACCTTGTTAATCGCTCTCAATTTTTATACTTCACCTTTTCTCTAACTGATAAATAACATTTCAATAAAAATCCTTAAAACAACAAATAAGAGGCAAATATTGTTCACATACAACATGTTCAGTGCCACTGAAAGTATTATTGAGAACCAAATAATTTGGCTGAGAACCCAATGGCTAAGAGCAGCCAAAAGAATGAACTATTATGCCGATATGCAATAAAAAGTAGACTTTGGAATGTGAATGTTTCTACCTTAATAGGAAAAATAGTACTGGTATATGAATAAGACTTAAATGTCTAATTCTAAAAACTGAAATCTAACATCAGAAAGAACTGCCATAAGTCTTACCCATTCATTCTTACAAGTCTTATTTTTTTAAGCATGGAGATAATTGAATGGCTCCAGTGAATATAATGTTTTATATATTTTCCATGAAAAAAAAAGTTATCCCCCCTATTACTGAAATAGGTCTTAGTTCTGATTTTTTGTGTATGCCTAATTACATTTTTAATGGTAGATTCTTTCCATGGATCTCCAAATTTGAGCAATAGGATAGAATGCAGCAACACACAAATGAGAGGCAAATAAGACAATTGCAAATCAAATAAAGGGTATGAGCAAAGTCAATGGTCAACAACTAGAAACCTATGTTAACATCAAAATGAGATAAAGCAGTCATTAAAAGCATGGCTTTAGAGTGAGAAAGATCTTTGATTTGAATCTTGTCTCTACTGACTGAATGACTTGGGAAAGTCACTTCACTAAAGTTCAATTTCCTTATCTACAAAATGGGGATAATATTCATAATGTTGTGAGAATTAAAAGAGGTAGTGTATATAAATCACTTCAGTGTCTTTCACATAGTTAAGGTCAATCAACAAATTATTACAAATTTTTTGTATGTACTTGACATTCTTTCCAGGGGACACTGTGGCTCTTAAGCTATAAAACTTACATAGAACTCAATATATTTTAATGGTTATTATCATTATCAGGTGAGGTAACAAAAGTTAGGTTAAGGAGCCAAAATCAAGATGAAGTATAAGAGATATATAAAGATTATGAACTAGAGCCAAATTCAGAAAGTAACTAAATAAACAAAGCAACAAGGACAAAGTTTCAAAGGAGAAATGAGAAGTGATACAGCTATAGTGCTAGAATGAAGCTGATTTAAAAGAGCTAAGTACACTTAAAAGCATCAACTAGATGTATTGAGTGCTCCCTGTATGAAAAGCACTATTTTGGGCCATATACATTAAAAAAAAAAATATTACAAAACAGGCTTCTGGCCCTCATCAATTGTTGTAGCAGTGAGAAGAATAAGACCTGTAAATATGAACTCAGTTATCTAATGCCACATAACAGGTTACTTCAAACATTTTAGTAGCTTAAAATAACCTATTTTGATCACAGATTTTCAACATGAGCATGGCTAGCAGGGACAGCCTATGTCTATACACTTTTGGATGGACTACTTAGAAGCATGGGGATGGTTCATTTACTCAGACATCTGGTGCCCAGGCAGAGAAGACCCAAAAGATTGGGGCTCCTCAGGCATCTTACTCTATCTCTATATGGTCTTTCCACATGGTCCCTCCAGCATGGAGGTTTAGCAGCAACAAGACTTCATAAATGGCAGCTCAGGGCAGCAAAGGTACATGTCATGAAAGAGGAAAAAAGAGAGCACCAGCTGGAAAATATATCACATTTTATGATACGATCTTGGAATTCATGCAGTGTCACTTCTACCTCATTCTGTTTATTAGACCTAAGTCATCAAGGCTCACCCATACCAAGAAAAGAGAAATTAGACCCCACTGTTTGTGGAAAGGGAGTCAAACTACAAACATATCCTTTGGCCTCAAAGTATTTATAATCTTTCTGCATGTAAAATACACTCCCCCCCCTTCCCAAGACAACCCACCCTCTGCAAAAGTCTCACCTATTACGGCACCAGGCTTAGGTTCAAAGTCCAAAATCTCATCCACGTGTGTATGAGACTCTTCAGAGGCTATTTATCAAGCACAGCTCCTCAAGTGTAGCTATCCTCAATCTGAAGATATGGTGAACTACAAATTATATGCCCTCTACATACCAACACATAATGGTGTAAAAGCATAAGAATCATTATAGACTTTTCCATTGAAAAGGAGTGAAAGAGAGGCAAACAAGAGTTATCAGTCAATAAGAATTCTGAAATCCAGTTAGGCATGTACTGATGGTTTCTTGACACAGGCCTGCTGCCTGGGAATGCAGCACAGCATGTCTATATATCTTAACTCTACCCTTTGAGCTCATGGTTCAACCCCCTTTGTCATCCTTTTCCATAAAGAACTGCTTATGTTTGCAGCTCAGTAATTTCATCAGTCAGCTTCCTGAAAGTAGTATGTCAGAAGTCCAAAGGTCTCTTTTTATGTTTTACTGTCTGTCCCTTTCAGTCCAAGCTGGCAGTGTTTCTGCAAGTACACTTCTCTTAAAACTTCATAGATCTCTTATGAATAGTACTAGGGTTTACCCCATCAGACAAAAGCTACACCCACAAAACTCATCAAGGTAAGGCATTCTCTATGTTTGGCTTGCTGCCCTTGATACTCTTGAAAGCCCTATTGTTGAATAGAGACAATTTGGAGTTCATGTCCTTTAAGATCCTTAAAGATATTTATCTGAGATACCACCTCGAATCTGAGGTCTTTGCAAAGAGTTTTAGAATAACACCTTTGACATCACCTTTATTCTCTATTTTCCTGACATTGTCCTTCAATTGACCTTGTTTAAAAGCCTTTTCATAATTTTAACATTGTTTATCATCTGAAGAAACTGGAATGAGAAAGTTTTATTTTTGATTCCAGCAACTCCAAGCTTCATTATATATTAAAGTATTTCTTTTACTTAACACTCTCATCTTGCATTTTACTACAGACAGCTAGAAGCCACTTCAATAATTTGCAATCTCCTTAATTTTGTAGTTCTGTTTTCTTGTTAGTTCTATTTTCTGCGTTACTACAGATCGTAATGTTGCGTAACTTTTTGTCACTACATAATAAATGTCCTCATTCTTCCAACTTTTGATACCATTATCCTCAATTTCCTTTCAGTTCTCACTCAGTGGCCACCTTGAGGACCCCCAGATTACCACTAATAGTCTCTTCAAGGGCTACTATACTATAATTTTCTCAAGGTCCTTGCAGCTGCATCCTGCCATTCCATCCCAAAGCCACGTTTTAGGTTTTTGTTGTGGCAGCACCTCACTTCCAGGTACTAAAATATGTCCAACTGTCTACTATTGGGTAACAAGCCCCAAAACTCAGTGGCTTAAAACAGCAACATTTATTTTGCTCATGAAGCAGTCTATCCAAAAGGTTGATATAAGAAATTAAAAATAAATGGATATAAATATTCATTGATTGTAAAGCTCAAGATTACTAAGATGCTAATCCCCAAATCACTATCTACAGATTCAACACAATTCCTATCAAATCTAACTAGATTTTTTTGGAGAAATTGACAGGCTGAGACCAAATCTTATATGTAAATGCTTATAAAGCTGAAATAATTATTTTAAAAAACAGGTAGTAACACTGATTTCAAAACCTGCTTATTATGAAGCTACATTAATCAAGACAATGTGTGCTGCACATAAGAAGAGATAGATCAATAGAACATAATAAAGAGTTCAAAACCAAAAATAGTCAAATTATTTTTGACAAAGGCATAAAGTTAATTCATTGGGTGCAAGAATTGTCTTTTCAACAAATGCTGCTGGAGCAATTAGATATCTATGTTAAAAAAAATTTTTTTTTTACCTTATATGGTACAAAATAAATAAAAGCTGGAAATAAATCATAGACCTAAATGTAAGAACTAAATATACAAAACGTCTAGAAGGAAACACAGAGGAGAAATGTAACATCATTAATTTTTCTGAAAAGATAAATTATTTTGTTTTTATCAAATTTAGAACTTTTGCTCTTCAAAGACACCATTAAAAACTGAAAAAAATACTATGGTCTGGTAAAAAACAGTCAAGTTTTGCTATAACAACCATTAAGGGAAGGCAAATTTGGGAAACAATTTGAGTACAATGTAATTTACAAAGTAAATTTCACAGATTGATGTGCAATTGCATCCACAAGAAACCCTATGTGAATGGACAAAACTGCACCCATTTGAACTGAGTCCCATAGGTATACACAGAATGAACACACACATATTCAAAAACCTACCACTTACCCTGATTCAGTGTATTATCTTTTATGTTTTGCCATTCTTTCACATTTGTGAAAATTATATATATAATGAATATGTGTGTGTGTGTGTATTCAACATCTCAAAAAAATCTGAGTGTCTTGACTCAAAAATGCTGAGCAGTGCACATAAAAGGAATGTTTTAAGTATTAAAGAAGCTTGAAACAAAGCATTTTTAAAGAAATGAGAGTGGTATCTCCTCAGTAATAGGCATAAAGGAATATATACTGCAGACCATCAGCTATAACACTGAAAAAATAAAAGAAATTCCTAGGTCTTTGAGCAAGTGCTGCAAAGTCAGTAAGAAGGCAGCCTAAAGAAATAGAAGCAATGAAAAAATTACTGAGCATATGGGTTGAAGACCAAACAATTAAAAAAAATGAAAAACTTTCCCACAAAGAAAAAGCACTATCTACATACAGAAGCCTTAAGTATAAACCACCAAATCCTGCAGAAATGGTTTCTTAATGCTAGTATTGGCTAGTCTGGTGGTTTCAAACAGTGCTGGAGCTGTAGGGAAAGAAACACAAGTCTAAAATGATAGCTTTTTTCTGTCAGGATTTGGAAGGTGTAATTACACTGCATTTTGTCTTCCATTAGTGCTACTAAAACGTTGAACAGTGCAGCTGTCCTTCTCGGAAGGTAGTCTTTTTCTCTTCAGCTGCTTTCAAGATCTTCTGTCAGGCTCTGCCATTTTATTATACTGGGTCTAGACATGGATTTCAAATTATTTTTCCTACTTGGAAATTCTTGGACTTCCTGAATTTGTGAATTAGTATGCCTGATCAATTTTGAAAAATTCTCAGGCATTATCACTTTAATTTATGCCTCTTTCCCATTCTCTCTCCTCCACTGTTGATACTTCAATCAAGTATATGTTGGAACTTATATTCTATCTTCCTCATTGTTTCACTCATTTTCTTTTTTTCTTGTGCATTTTGGACAATTTATTCTGATGTATTTCACTTCAAAAATTCTCTCTTCACTTGTGTCTAATATACTGCTAGATGTACTTACTGAATTTTCAGCAGGTGGCAGAAATGGAAAACTGGAACTAGAAAACTGTAAAACTATAAAAAGTATCAATGTCAGAATTTGAATCACATCTACAAAGAAAATTCGTTCATCAATTCGTCATGGTCCCTGTCAATATGGATTCTCCCAGAAGCAAACTAGAAGGCAAAACTCAAAGCAACATTTAAGTGCATGTAGTCTTGGGCAGCATTGGGGGGCGGGGGGGGGGGGGGGGAGGGATGGGAGCTGTGATTTTAAGAAAAACTTGTAGGGAAGTAGGAAAATGAGACAAGAAAGAAAGGAAGCTAATACAGGGTTTATTACCAAGCAAGCCACCTTTGTAGGCAACTTAACCCTCTGAGGAACTCTGTAAGGATAGTGTTTCTCCAACATTGGAGTGCATAAATATCATCCATTTAAGCATATATTCTTGATCCCCAGCCCCCAGAGATTCTGTTTCAGTAGTTTGGGGGTAGGTTCTAAGAATCTGCACCTCTAACTCCTGCACAATAGTAATGTTAATGTTACAGGTCTGTGTGTCAAACTTTGGTGCAGAAAATGTTTCTGAGGGAGTTATCCTGCCCAAGAGGACAGTGAACTGGAGTATTTACCCACCAACTCCCATCAGTCATTGTTTTAAAAGACTTCTCTCAAACACCCTGGTACTTCCTGTCTGCCTGCACATGGTCAACACAGATGTCTGCAGCCAAGAGAAACCTCTCAGGAAATAAGTCACAGGTGCTGTCAGTTGGAAATCAGGTTGGCATGTATTTAAATGGAAAGTGCCAAGGAAGCGTGAGCAGAGCAATGACAGCATTTGCTACACTGCTGTATGTGGTGTCATGGGGAAAATAAACATTAACCAAGAAATTATACAAATAAATTAAAATTATGGTAAGTGCTAAAAAGAAAATTACATGAGACTATCCCTAAAGATAGCCTCATATTATTACAGATGGCAAATTACTAGAGTAGTTAATGCTGGCCAAAATCACTGTTTTATAAATTTGTTAAGCGCCAACTCCAGATGAGTATCATATACATCAGCCGTTACTGACTGTACATACCTTATTTGCAGTCACTGTGATTGGTAGTTTACAATACAAATGTGTGCATAATCATTGAGCTTTCCATTTCGTTTCATTTGGATAACCCTTAGTTAAGATTTACTCGTTTTATAAATCTTAAGTTGTGAATATGGAAAGAAAGCTGCTTACTTCTGTTGTTTTTTCCATTTAAATGGCTTCACCAAAGGAAAACCTAAATCATATTGGATTTTAAGAAGTATGCTACAATCTATTCTACTATGTAAGATGTGTCTTTTTGATTCTGTCAATCCATATTCACTTTCCTTTCCAAATATATGCATCATCTTAAAGCACCTAAAGAATTAGCAACTGCAATGTTAGGGAACAGTCCACAAAACTACCCTTTCTTTAGGGGTTTCAAGAGCACCCTCAAATTTGATAACTTGCTTTACAAGGACTCAGTTCATTGAAAGATGTTATAGTCACGATTACAGTTTATTACAGGGAAAGAATACAGATTAAAATCAGCCTAGGGAAGAAACACACAGGACAGATTCTAGGAAAGTAATAAATGAAGAGCTTCTAGTAGACCTCTTCTGTGGAGTCATAGACTTGCCTGATATCACTGTCTGATAACATATAGTACTGCCAACCAGGAAAGTTCACCCAAACCCTAGGGTCCAGAGTCTTTACTGGGGCTACATCAGAATGGCATGCTGACCTCAGTTTCTAACCTTAAGAAGTTGAGCTGAGACTGCTTGATTTAAGGTTTCATTCTAAATCACGCTGTTACTATCTAGCTTGGTCCAAGGTCCCCAAGCTAACAAAGACATTTCTATCAGGCATGTAGGACACTCCAAGGGTATAGAGATTACATCCCCAAAGCCAAGAGCAAAGGGAAGATCTTCTTTTGGGCAAGTTTACATTCTTTACTACACTGTACCTTACCCTCTTCTATGTGTGGTCACTGCACTAAAAAGCCCTGACATTCCTTTTTACCTTACTGAGCTGAACTGCCACATTATGATATTGACAAAAATGTAACTACATGTAGATTTTTGTCATTAATGTGCTTTCAATACTGCTAGACTTTGATTAGCATAGTACTTGGGAAAAATCCATGTATTTGAAACCAAGCTAAGATTCACAGCTCAATCTTATTCTAGTATCACAGGTAGAAGGTCTTCTTTTTCTATATTGGTCTTCATTGCTGGGTCCTATTTTGCAAAATACTGCTCAGGATAATCAATCCATGACAGAATACTTTGTTTAAAATCACAATGAAAATCTGGCATTTGAAATACTACCAATATACTTCCAGAAGATGATTACTGTACCTTAAGAAAATTACTCAGGAGCTCTTTGAGTTTCCCAAGCCTGCAAAAATAACTTCCTAAAACTAGCTAAAAACTGAAGACTGCTACCTTTTAAACATCAGCTGTTAGTGTTTCTAAATCATTATGCTTTAGATCACTCCTACTGCACAAAATACTGATTTGATATGTGTGCATGTAACAATGGAATATCTCATTATCCTTTTCTTTAGAGGCACAGAAACTCCTAACTACATTTTTGGTTCAGTTACCTATCATAATGTCCTGTGCTGTATAATTTGTAATACATCCATACAAATGGTTGATTTCAGAGTATAAACATTTAAAATCTTGACAAAAAAAATAAATGTTATATTGGGAACAAAGACTATATTTTATAAATGAGAAATTCTGATATAATATTTTTGAAAAGAATCTTAGCAATATTAAAATTAGTAAACATACTTTTTCTAATGTTGAAGATTTCTTTTAGAAAAGCATTGACATATTTTTATAGCTTAAAGAGAAAAACATTCTCCTTTGAATACAAGCACCAACAAAAACCATTATCCAAATAAAACAGAAAATACATTTTGTCTAAAAATGCCAGAATTTTTAAATTACGGTATAATATTTAATGTAAGTAGTTAGAAAATATATTTCATCTAAAAATGAATGCCATAATTTTAATGAGGGTATAATATTTAATATAAGTAGCTAACAGTGCTTGCTTCAGCAGCACATATACTAAAATTTAAACAACACAGAGAAAACTAGCACAGCCCTACATAAGGATGATACGCAAATTTGTAATATGAGCGGCTAACAAAATTCTTATGGGACTACAAAACATATTTGACACTGTTTAGCATTATTTTCTGTCTTAAAATCTTAGAACATTTTTGCTAATAGAAGCAACTGCACTGAATTTGAAAATAAAGAAAACACAGCAGGAGGCAATTAAACATACTTTATCCATAAATAGATCATAATAATCACCATGAGAATTATAGACAGTAAATTTACATACGTATTTTTCCAAAACTTGAAGATAGATGTATATCTTGAACATTAGCTACATATGTGTTTAAAGAAATATCTATGTAAAATTAATGTATACATTAAAATTAAAATGTTTTAAAACAAGCCATAAATACTTTTACCTTGTGCTTGGCTACATATTCTCATTCCTTATTACGTTAATGAAATTCTGAACATTAAGTAAAATGCTAAGACTCAGGCTGAAATTTTAGAATATTAGTCGTTCTTAAGGATTTCCTGCCCTCCAGTGGTATCTGCCTTAATATTTTCACTGCACCTTTCAACATTACAAAGACACATTGCTTCTACATTTACATTATGAAATTATATCACACTGTATGGCAGCATCTAATTTTTTTTCCATTACAGGTTCACTGTCTGTCTGGACCCATGCATCACATCTTGCAACCTGTAGAATGCAGTTATTACTGGTTATATTCTGCGAATTGTGTGCTGAATTACACTGAGACTGTGGAAACCGATCTGTATTATCTTTCATTGAGAGGTGGTGAAGATTCTCATTTTGTTCATGAATTTTGGCATTGTTTTTAATAATTCCATCACATGGAGGTTTTGGCATCCTTTCTGGATAAAAATTACTAGTTATTTGTCTGGTTCTGATGGCTCTCCTATTTGATTCTTCAACGTGCTGCGATATTTTATCTTCTTCTTCAGATAGCTAAAAGAAATTCAGTAATTTTGCTGTAAATTTTTGCTTAAATTTCTAAAAATCATTCAATCACTTCAAAGCATTCTAAAATTCACACTATAGAAAATTTAAAATATAGAAAATATTGGCAGGCTGCAATTCAAAGCTGGTACACCAACAAATAGTCTTCAAACATTAATCCACTGCTTCCAGAGATTCCTCAAAAAATTAAAACTAGAACTACCATATGATTCAGTAGTGCTACTACTGGGCATTTAATCAAAGAATACAAAAACACTAATTCAAAAAGATATGTGCAGCCCTATGTTTATTGCAGCGCTATTTACAATAGCAAAATTATGGAAGCAGCCCAACCCAAGTGTCCATCAGTAGATGAACAGATAAAGAAGATGTGGTATATATATACCATGGAATACTATTCCACCAGGAAAAAGAACAAAACCTTGCCATTTGCAACAACATGGAGGGACCCAGAGACTATAATGCTAAGTGAAATAAATCAGAGAAAGATAAATGCCGTATGATTTCACTCATAAGTGGAATTTAAGAAACAAAAAAATTGAACAAAGAAAAAGGAGACAAGCCAAAAACAGATGCTTAACTATAGAGAACTGATGGTTATCAGAGGGGAAGTGGGTGGGGAAGATGGATGAAATAGGTGAAGGGGAATAAGAGTACACTTATCATGATGAGCATTTAGTACTGTATAGAATTGTTGAATCTCTATTATACACCTGAAACTAACATAAGACTACATGGTAATTATACTGGTATTAAAACTTAAAAAAATAATAACCTACTGCTTCCCCGGAGGTTATGGACTTTTAAAATAGCAAGAACAATAATCCTTGTATTAAAAATGCAGAAGAGCTAAGAAAGGAAAAGGGAATTTTGTCTGTTCTCAATCCTCATAATAGGCTACATCATCCCCCTACCATTTCACACAAAGAATTGACAAATAAATAATTCACTCATTGACTCATTAAGTTCAAAAATATCTAGATTCTATCTTTTATGGGTCCAGCTTCATGAAAAGTATAATTTAAGGAGAGTATCAGCTAATGGAAAATCAAATCAAATAGACAAAAGAAGTTAAATAAGAATAAGTATCTTAACTGTTATCTAAAAAAGTTAAATTTTAAGAACTTTTAATAGGTGTAGATTTCAATTTGCTAGTTCGAATGTTTCAACTTCATGAAAAATTTTATCTTTTTTTTTGAGAGAGAGCGTGCGTGCAAGCAAGGGAAGGGCAGAGAGAGAGGGAAGCAGAGGATCTAAAGCAGGCTCTGTGATGACATCATCGAGCCCAATGCAGGTGAGCTCATGATCTGAGCCGAGGTCGGGTGCTAAACCGACTGAGCTACCCAAGCACCCGTTGTTTTTGTTTTGTTTTTAGAGAAATTTATCTTTAAATTACTGAACTAACGAAAGTATTTTTTACTAAAATTCCAATATAAAAGTAATGACTGTTCTAGGTTTAAAAAAAAAAAAAAAAAAAAGCAAAGTTAACATAAAAACCCTGAAATAAGGTGTAGGCTGCAGTAGACTGGCACTAAAATAGAAAAAGTAAGCCCAAAAAATAACATTGACATTGGCTGGGCACAAATTTGAAAAAACAAGCTCAATACATTTATTCAAGAAAATAAATATCCATTTAGCTTCTGCAACGTGAGTGAAGTAGACACGGTTGCTGCCCTCTTAAAGCATACATTCTCACGGGTGGAAATAATACTAATCAAATAATCATGCATATGAATATCTAATTATAAATTGAGAAAAGCCTTATGAAGAACAAGTATGAAGCACTCTGAAAGCATAACTGAGAGGCTAGTTTAGATTGAGGAGCCAACGAGGGGCTTTCAGAAGAAGTGACATATTTGAACAGAGACTTAAAAGATGAATAAGAGTAAGACAAAGGAAATAGGATCTACAAATGCCCTGAAACAGAAAAGAGAATGATAAGCTAAGAAAACGAAAAGTCAAAAAGTCAGTACATGTGAAGTGTGGTGTAAAAGGGAGAACATTAGAAGTTGGAGATGTAGCCAGAGGCCAGATTACACATGGCCTGTAGCCACCCTAAGAAGGTTAGATTCTAAAGTAAAACATAAATCCACTAAATACTTAAACACAGAAATAACACGATTCAACTTAGGTTTTCAAAAGATCATGATGACTGCTAACAGAAGAAAGTGGGACAAGAGTATAAGTAGAGAGATCTCGCAGGAGACCATCACAATAGTGCAAGAACAATATACTGGTACCTGAGGCTAGCATACTGACAGCAAAAGTTAAGAGAAATAGATAAAATATGCAATTTATTTTGGAGATAGAACTGGCTGGATGAAGTGATGGAAACAATGTGGTTAAAAAAAATGATGAGCCAGAAAGAAATGGCAAAGTTAACTAAGTTTCTGGCGTGAGCAACTGAGTGGATAAAAAAGGTATCTACTAATATGGGAATTATCAATAAAACTGAGCTGGGGCAAAGACCTGTGGGTGTTCAGTTTAAGAGAAAGAAGAAAAGGAGGGGCGCCTAGGCGGCTCAGTTGTTTGAACATCTGACTCTTGATTTCGACTCAGGTCACGATCCCAGGGTTGTGGGATTGAGCCTTGCATCGGGCTCCACACTAAGTGTGGAGCCTGCTTGAGACAGGCTCTCTCTCTCTCTCTCTCTTTTGCTCTCTCTTTCGCTCTCTCTTCCACTCTCTCTCTCTTCCACTCTCTCTCTCTTCCACTCTCTCTCTCTCTCTCTCTCTTCCGCTCTCTCTCTTCCGCTCTCTCTCTTCCGCTCTCTCTTTCGCTCTCTCTCCCTCTCTGCTCCTCTCCCCTTCTTGCTTGCATGCTCTCTCTCTCAAATAAAAATATAAATGTTTCAAAAATAAAGGGAGATTTTGGTGAAATATCCAAGAAGCTATATCAAATAGGAAATTGGACATCTAAATAAGCATCTGGGCTAAAATGACAAAGAAGAAAACTGTCATGAGACAGATATTATATGTTGATGGAATACAGAACATCATCTAACATTTAGAGTACAGGTTTAGAGAAGAAAAGTGTCCTGTAGCAAACCCTAAACATTACATTTATATAGGGAGAAGGGTGGAAAAGAAGTCATCAAAGGCATAAAGTAGAATTCATTTTTTTTTTAACGTTTATTTATTTTTGAGACAGAGAGAGACAGACCATGAACAGGGGAGGGTCAGAGAGAGGGAGACACAGAATCTGAAACAGGCTCGAGGCTCTGAACGTCAGCACAGAGCCCGACGCGGGGCTCGAACTCACAGACTACGAGATCACGACCTGAGCCGAAGTCGGACGCTTAACCGACTGAGCCACCCAGGCGCCCCATAAAGTAGAATTCAAAGAGGTATGAAGGAAACCCAAGATAAGTGTATTATCACAAAAGCAAACAGAAAGAACATGTTTTAAAACAAGAAAATAATTTCTACTAATATTATTAGTTCTCATAAAATGAAAACTTAAAAATGCCCATTAAAATTGGCAAGATAGAGGCCACGGGTGTCCATCCTTAGAAAGAGCCGTTTGGACAGTGAGGCAGACACTACCAAAAAAAAAAAAAAAAAAAAAAAAAAAAAAAAAAAAAAAAAAAAAAAAAAGGCAGATTAAGTGAACATGGAAGAATTAATGAAGGAGAACTCCATTTAAACTGTGATTTGTGAGAAATGCAGCATTCCCACTGAGGACATAACATGAGGACATAACACTCCATTTATTCAGATTACATTCTTCAACATTTTATAGTTTTCTTCATCTAAGCCTTCAGACTTTTTCTATGTATTCTTAGTTGTTTTAGGTTTTTAATTATTCTAAGTGGGTTCTTTTAAAAAGCATTTCAAAAGAAATCCAACTTTATCCTTGATAAGAGTGGCTTTGGTAAATAATAATGAACACATCATTTTTATAAATGAATGAATGATATTTACATTTCAATTTTACATTTGTTTATATTTTTCTTACACTTGAAGTGTTTAATATTTTTAAAAAATTTTCACTATTTATTGACAATTTTTTAGAATGTAAAGGTAACCTATGAAAAATATAAGTAATTCTAAATTAGCAGAGCATAAATTAATAAGCAAAAAAAAAAAAAATGTAACTTACCATTTCTGAACTAGAACTGAAGCAACTATCTGTTGGCCTTGGAGAATAACTGGTAGATTGACTACTCTGTGAAGAATCAAGATCTGAAAATAAAGATTTAATTCATGAAGAATGGTATTTATATATACAAAGTATATACATAGGCAAAACTATTTGCCGGTAAAATACATTTAGTTAACATTCTACAGAGAGCTATAAAGTGTGTGAAAACTAGTTAAAATTTTGTATACTTGGGCAGCTTGCATTTCTGATAGTATTATGGATTTTATACTTAAAACATTTGTATCTATAAGTAAAATAAGAGTATATACATAAGGAAAGAAAGGATAATAAAGAATATTGGATTGTTTTTTCCCAATATATGAACCGTTTATTATAAACAAATAATTTAAAAAAAATTTTTAACATTTATTCATTATTGAGAGACAGAGACAGAGGATGAGCATGGGAGGGGCAGAGAGAGGGGGAGATACAGAATCTGAAGCAGGCTCCAGGCTCTGAGCTGTCAGCACAGAGCCCGAGCAGGGCTCAAACTCACAAACTGCGAAATCATGACCTGAGCCCAAGTCAGACAACCAACTGAGCCACCCAGGTACCCCATATAAACAAATAATTTGAAGTGTCAACTACAGAAAGAGGAATAAGTCAAGTTTATTAAATCCCAACATGCAGATATGCGCTAATCCAGTACATGAAGATTAATTGTACAATCAAAACTGTATGAAAAAAATCAATTCAGAGCATCCAGTATAATATTCTTTCATTATCTGGTTCATTATCTGGAACCAGGTAACTGCAACCAGATAACTGCAACTTGATTGCAAGTAAAGTTTAAAAGTGCACCTAAGAGGCAGGTCCTAACTCCCTACAATGCATAAATACTATAAGTCAACAGTAGCTTCAACAATTCTTGTCCCTTTGTCTATGAAAATGGGTTTCCTCTCAAGAAAAGCCCAAGGAAGGGTGCGAGGGCGGCTCAGTCAGTTAAGCACCCAACTCTTGGTATTCAGCTCAGGTCATGATCTCATGGTTCATGAGTTCGAGCCTCATGTCAGGCTCTCTACTTCTACAAGTAGGGAGATAAAGTAACCAAAGTCAACAACAACAGGGAGCAAGTAACACTCTCCAAAAAACACCTCCTGAAGGGCCAGGCCCTGGACATGTATGACTGCTCTTTAATATAGCAGTTCTTGCAGGTACAAGGCACACAACGAGCTTTTACAACACATAAGGGACAGAAAACTAGCCAAAATGATGAAACAGAAGAATTCTCCTCAAAAGAAATTCCAGGAAGAAATGACAGCTAAAGAATTGCTCCAAACAGATATAAACAATATAACTGAACAAGAATTTAGAATAACAGTCTAAGATTGATTGCTGGGCTTGAAAAAAGCATAGAAGACAGCAGAGAATCTATTTCTGCAGACATTAAGGAACTAAAAAATAGTAATGGTGAATTTTAAAAATGCTATAAATGAGGTGAAAAATAAACTGGAGGCAGTGACAGAATTGAAGAGGCAAGGGGGGGGGAATAGGTGAAATAGAAGATAAAATTATGGAAAAAGAGGAAGCTGAGAAAGAGATTAAAAAAAACTTCTGGATCATGACAGAAAATTACAGAACTAAGTGATTCAAGGAAATGGAACAATATCTATATCATAGGAATTCCAGAAGAGAGAGAAAGGGGCCAAAGGTGTACTTGAGCAAATCATAGCTGAGAATTCCTCAACCTGGGGAAGGAAACAGGCATTGAAATACAAGAGGCACAGAGAACCCCCTTCAGACGTAACTTGAATCAATCTTCTGCACAACATATCATAGTGAAACTGGCAAAATACAAGGATGAAGAGAGAATTCTGAAAGCAGCTAGGGATAAACAGGCCTTAACATAAAAAGGTAGACACATAAGGGTAGTAGCAGACCTATCTACTGAAACTTGGCAGGCCAGAAAGGAATGGCAGGGAATCTTCAATGTGATGAACAGAAAAAATATGCAGCCAAGAACCCTTTCCCAGCAAGTCTGTCATCCAGAATAGAAGGATATATAAAGGTTTTCCCAAATGAAAACTGAAGGAATTCATCACCACTAAACCAGCCCTACATGAGATCCTAAGGGGGATTCTGTGAGTGGAATGCTACAAAGATCACAAAGGACCAGAGACACCACTACAAGCATGAAACCTACAGATAACACAATGACTCTAAACACCTATCTTTCAATAATAACACTGAATATAAATGGACTAAATGTTCCAATCAAAAGACAGAGAATCAGAATGGATAAAAACCAACCAACCAAACAAACAAACAAACAAGACCCATCTATTTTCTGTCTACAAGAGACCAATTTTAGACCTGAGGACACTTTCAGATTGAAATTGAAGGGATGGAAAACCAGCTATCATGCTAATGGAAGTCAAAAGAAAGTTGGAGTAGCCATACTTATATCAGACAAACTAGATTTTAAACTAAAGGCTGTAACAAGAGATGAAGGACATTATATAATAATTACAAGTCAATCCATCAAGAAGGGCTAACAATAAATGTTTATGCACCAAATTTGGAAGCACCCAAATATATACAACAGTTAATCACAAACATCTTATTGGTAAGCAATCTTATTGGTAAGAATGTGGTAATTGCAGGGGACCTTAATACTCCACTTACAACAATAGACAGATCATCTAGACAGAAAATCAATAAACAATAGCCCTGAATGATACACTGGACCAGATGGACTTGACAGATATATTTAGAACTTTTCATCCTAAAGCAGCAGAATGCATATTCTTCTTGAGTGTACATAGAACATTCTCCAAGATAGATCACATATTGGGTCACAAAACAGCTCTCAATAAGATCATACCATGGACACTTCCAGATCACAATGCTATGAAACTTGACATCAACCATAGGAAAAAGTTTGAAAAACCTTCAAATGCATGGAGGTTAAAGAACATCCTACTAAAAAAAGAATGTGTCAACAAGGCAATTAAAGAAGAAACTAAAAAATACATGGAACACATGAAAATTAAAACATAACAATCCAAACCCCTTTGGGATGCAGCAAAGGCATTCCTAAGAGGAAAATATCCTGCAATCCAGGCCTAGCTCAAGAAACAAGAAAAATCCCAAATACAAAATCTAACAGCACACCTAAAGGAAATAGAAGCAGAACAACAAAGAAACCCCAAGGCCAGTAGAAGAGAAATAATAAAGACCAGAACAGAAATAAACAATAGAGAATCCAAAAAAACAATAGAACAGATCAATGAAAGAAACTAAGAGTTGGTTTTTTGAAAACAAACAAAATTGAAAACAAACAAACCCCTAGCCAGACTTCTCAAAAAGAAAAGAGGACCCAATTAGAAAAAAAAATCATGAAGGAAAATTGATTTATCACAATCAATCCCTCAGAAATACAAGCAATTATCAGAGAATACTATGGAAAAGTATATGCCAGCCAACAGGACAACCTGGAAGAAATGGACAAATCCCTAGACACCCACAAACTACCAAAACTCAAACAGGAAGAAATAGAAAATTTGAACAGATCCATAACTAGTAAAGAAATTGAATCAGTTATCAAAAATCTCCCACTGAGAACAAACTGAGGGTTGATGGGCAGTGGGAGGGAGGGGAGGGTGGATGATGGGTATTGAAGAGGACATCTTTTGGGATGAGCACTGGGTGTTGTATGGAAACCAATTTGACAATAAATTTCATATATTAAAAAAAAAATCTCCCAACACATAAGAGTCCTGGACCAGATGGCTTCCCTGGGGAATTCTACCAGACATTTAAAGCAGAGATAATACCTGTCCTCCTCAAGCTGTTCCAAAAAATAGAAATGGAAGGAAAACTTCCAAACTCATTCTATGAAGCCAGCATTACCTTGATTCCCAAACCAGTTAGAGACCCCACAGAAAAGGAGAACTACAGGCCAATATCCCTGATGAACATGGATGCAAAAATTCTCAACAAGATACTAGCAAATCAAATTCAACAGCATATAAAAAGAATTATTCACCATGATCAAGTGGGATTCATTCCTGGGCTGCAGGGATGGTTCAACATTTGCAAATCAATCAATGTGATACATCACATTAATAAAAGAAACGTTAAGAACCATATGATCCCATCAATCGATGAAGAAAAAGCATATGACAAAATTCAGCATCCTTTCTTAATAAAAACCCTTGAGAAAGTCGGGATAGAAGGAACATACTTAAACATCAAAAAAGCCATTTATGAAAAGCCCACAGCTAATATCACCCTCAATGGGAGAAAAACTGAGAGCTTTCCCCCTGAGATCAGGACCATGACAGGGATGTCCACTCTCACCACTTGTTTAACATACTGTTGGAAGTCCTAGCATCAGCAATCGGACAACAAAATGAAATAAAAGACATCAAAATTGGCAAAGAAGTCAAACTTTCACTTTTGCAGACATGATACTCTACATGGAAGACCCAAAAGACTCCACCAAAAGACTCCTAGAGCTGATAACATGAATTCAGCAGAGTCACAGGGTACAAATTCAATGTACAGAAATCGGCTGCATTTTTATACACCAATAATGAAGCAACAGAAAGACAAATAAAGAAACTGATCCCGTTCACAATTGCACCAAGAACCATAAAATACCTAGGAATAACATAACCAAAGATGTAAAAGATCTATATGCTGAAAACTATAGAAAGCTTATGAAGGAAATTGAAGAAGACACAAAGAAATGGAAAAACATGCCATGCTCATGGGTTGTTAAAATGTCAATACTACCCAAAGCAATCTACACATTCAATGCAATCCCAACCAAAATAGCACCAGCATTCTTCTCAAAGCTAGGACAAGCAATCCTAAAATTTGTATGGAACCACAAAAGACCCCAAATAGCCAAAGTAATTTTGAAGAAGAAAACCAAAGCAGGCAGCATCACAATCCCAGACTTTAGCCTCTACTACAAAGCTGTAATCATCAAGACAGCATGGTATTGGCACAAAAACAGACACATAGACCAATGGAACAGAGTGGGTCCGGAATTGGACCCACAAATGTATGGCCAACTAATCTTTGACAAAGCACGAAAGAGTATCCAATGGAAAAAAAGACAGTCTCTTTAGCAAATGATACTGGGAGAACTGGACAGCAACACGAAGAACAAAACTAGACCACTTTCTTACACCATACACAAAAATAAATTCAAAATGGATGGAAGACCTAAATGTGAGACACGAAACCACCAAAATCCTAAAGGAGAATGCAGGTAGCAAATTTTTTAAAAGTTTTTAAAATTTATTTTGAGAGAGAGAGAGAGAGAGAGAGAGAGAGAACGAGAACAAGCAGGGTAGGGGCAGAGAGAGAATCTCAAGCAGGCTCCACACTGTCACTTCAGAGACCTATGTGGGGCTCAAACTCATGAACTGTGAGATCATGACCTGAGCTGAAATCAAGAGTCAGATGCTTAACTGACGGAGCCACCCAGGCATCCCCAGGTTGATAGCAGCTGTAGCACCTTCTTACTACCTTACTTACCTCTTGAGGCAAGGGGAAACAAAAGCAAAAATGAACTACTGGGACTTCATCAAGACAGAAAGCTTCTGCATAGCAAACAATCAACAAAACTAAAATGCAACCTTCAGAATGGGGAGAAGATATCTGCAAATGACATATCTGATAAAGGGTTAGAATCTAAAATCTATAAAGAACTTATTAAACTAACACCCAAAAAACAATTAATCTGGTCAAGATGCAGGCAGAAGACATGAATAGATATTTTTCCAAAGAAGACTTAAGAAGTGCAACAGACGTGTGAAAAGATACTCAACATCACTAATAATCAGGGAAATACAAATCAAAACCATGATGAGACAGGGACCTGGGTGGCTCAGTTGGTTAAGCATCTGACTTCAGCTCAGATCATGATTTCACAGTTCGTGAGTTCGAGTCCTGCATTGGGGTGAGCTTGAGTCCTGCTTCAGGTGAGCTCGAGGCCCCACTTCTCTCTCCCTTTCTGCCCCTCAGGGGATTTTCTCTTTCCCATTTCTGCTCCTCACTCACTTGTGCCCTCTATCTCTCAAAAGAAAAAAAAGAAAACACTATGAGATTTTACCTCACAGCTGTCATAATGGCTAAAACTAACAACACAGGAAACAACAGGTGTTGGCAAGGATGTGGAGAAAGGGGAACTCTCTTGCACTGTTGGTGGAAATGCAAACTGGTACAACCACTCTAAAATAAAGAGTATGGAGGTTATTCAAGAAGTTAAAAGTAGAACTACCCTATGATCCAGCAATTACACTACTAGTTATTTACCCAAAGTATACAAAAATACAGATTTGAAGGGGGACATGCACCCTCATGTTTATAGCAGTATTATCAACAATAGCCAAATTATGGGAAGAGCCCAAATATCCATTGACTGATGAATGGATAAAGAGGATGTGGTGTGTGTGTGTGTGTGTGTGTACATGTATATGTATATATACACATATATACACATATGTGTATATATACATATATATATAATGGAATATTACTCAGCCATCAGAAAGAACCAAATCTTGCCATTTGCAACAACATGCATGGAGCTAGAATGTATGATGCTAAGTGAAATGAGTTAATCAGAGAAAGACAAATATCATGATTTCACTCACATATAGAATTTAAGAAACAAAAGAGATGAACATAGGGGGAGGGAAGGAAATATCTAATATAAAAACAGAGAGGGAAGCAAACCATAAGATTCTCTTACCTATATAGAACAAACTGAGGATTGTTGGAGCAGAGGTGGGTAGGAGGATGAGCTAAATGGGGGTTGGGCATTAAGGAAGGAATCATTCACAATGTATTTTTTTCATTGTTGAAAGAGTATACTTTCAACATGCATCTTCATTGTTTCTCTTTTTTTGCACTAGTTACAAAAAAATAATGTTTATTTTTTGGCAGAGACAGAGTGTGAGTGGGGCAGGGGCAGAGAGAAAGGGAGACAGAATTCAAAGCAGGCTCCAGACTCCAAGCTGTCAGCCCAGAGCCCAACGTGGGGCTTGAACTCACAAACTGTGAAATCACAACCTGGGCCGAAGTCAGACACTCAAACTACTGAGCCACCCAGGTGCCCCTACACTCATTAATTTAAATGAAAATATCAAATAACATTCATGCTGGAATGACAGCTGTTTATTAATTGCAACCGTAGCTAGTTGGCTACTGAAACAAAGATATAGCAAAATCAACAAAAGCATTCTGAGGGGCGCCTGAGTGGCTCAGATAGTTGAGCACCCGACTTGATTTCGGCTCAGGTCATGGTCTCATGGTTCATGAGATCAAACCCCTCACTGGGCTCCACACTGAGAGCACCAATCCAGTTTGGGATTCTCTCTCTCCCTCTCTCTCTGGCCCTCTACTTGCACGCTCTCTCTCCCTCAAATACATAAACATTAAAAAAGAAAAAAAACAAAAGAGGGGTGCCTGGGTGGCTCAGTCAGTTAAGCGTCTGACTTCAGCTCAGGTCATGATCTCACAGTTTGTGAGTTCAAGTCCCGCATCAGGCTGTGTACTGACAGCTCAGAGCCTGCAGCCTGCTTCAGATTCTGTGTCTCCCTCTCTCTGTCCTTCCCTGCTCGTGCTCTCTCTGCCACTCAAAAATAAATAAACATTAAAAAAAAGAAAAAAAAGAAGAAAAAAAATTGTGTGAGAATTAGCTATACACAATGTATAAGAATATTAAATCATGTTGTATACCCTAAATATATACAATTTTTAAAAATATTTATTTACTTATTTAATCTCTACGCCCAATGTGGGGTCTGAACTCATGATCCCAAGATCAAGAGTCAAATGCTCTACGAACTGAGTCAGCCAGGTGCTCCAATACATACAATTTTTGTTTGCCAATTATACCTCAATAAAACCAGAAAAAAAAAAAAAAGTATCTCTCCTTTGACTCAGCAATCCCATTCCTAGAAATTACCCTAAAAATATACCTCCACAACTCAGCAACATATGCACAGAGTTTTTCATTGCAACATTATTTGTAAGAACAAGATCCTGGAAACAACCCAAACATCCATCAACAGGCATTAGCTGAATAAACTATAATCCATCCATATTATGGATTACCATATGGTCATAAATAAAGGATGAAAAAATGTCTAATATTACCATGGAGAACACTTCAGGATGTTTTATTAAATAAATTAATCTATTCAATTAATTTATGAAATATCCTATGTTAAATAAAAAATCTACTATTACATTTAAAACGAGAAAGGCAAGAACTAAGTTTCATGTATATATGTGTGTTTATAAACTTTTAGGCTGTATTTTGGGGAAAAAAACCTGGAATGATAAAACGTAAACCAACAAAAAGCAGCTACTCATCTGATGCAGAAGGAAATAGGGCAGCAAAGATAAGGATTGCAACCAAACTAATGTGTTACATATTCTAAAGGTTAAATTAATTCCAAAAGAAAAAAAGTCCATAAAGATTTCTAGGTATCCTAGTAGACCTAGATATCCTGAAGAATCATTCTATCACAGAATATATAACAAGTGCTAGAAACTTTTATCAATAAAAAGACAGCATAGAATAAAAAGACCACTCAAATCTGAAGTATTTGCTATACACAGTTAATATCTAGGGATATACACATATAGGTATATAAAAGACACATCCCATAAAGAAAGCCCAACTTAAAAGAAACACAGGCAACAAACATGAAAGGCATTTCACAGATGAAACATGGATGGCCAATCGACCTAATTAATAGAGAAATATAAATTAAAAATACAATGCAATACCAGATTGCCAACAATGAGGTACCAGACCCAGTGTTACAATATTTAACAACTAAGACTCCTACCTCTCACTAGTTGAAGTTTAAAATGGCACAATTACTTTGGAAAACATTCTGCATTACCTGGATGAGGTGAAGATGTTCATACCATACGACTACTCAGTTCTGCTTGTAAAACTATATCACAGAGGAATTTTTATACACATGAGTCAGAAGAAATGTCAAGAATTGCCAAAGCAACACTGCTTATCATATCAAAATATTCAAGACAACCTAAATAATCACAGCCAGAGGATGTATAAATAAGCTGTGGTACATTCCCAAAATAGTCGTAAACGATATAGTAGTAAACAAATAATGAAATGTACCAGAGTCAAAAGTATCAAAGTGAACAAACCTCAAAATACATTAGTGGGTGAACAACAACATCAGAAAAATATGTAGAGTTGGCCTCAATTTGTAAAAAGTTCAAAACTAAGCAATGGAAAAGTCTATGTGTGATATCACAAAAAATAAATTCAGGATAATAGTTACCTCTAGGGGGCAGGATAGGAAATGCAATTGAGAAGACCTTCAAAAGTTCTGATTATACATTTCTTAAGCTACAAAGTACATATACGGGTATCAGTTTCATTATTCATTAAACTGTACATATATATTATATATACTCATGTATAATATATACAATAAAAATAAGTGTAATACTAGTATATTCTAACATATCTATGAAATATTTGGTGGCATAAATCTGAAAAAAAAAAACATTTAAAACAACTGATTTTCATTTAAATGTTAGTTCATTTTAAAGAATAAAATTCACTTGATAGTTATACTTACAGATTTTCTTAGATGTTGGCCTGTCTTTTAAAGAACAAGTTCCTCCTTCTTCCATCGGAATCTAGAAGAAAAACAAAATTTTAACAACTCCCAAGTATAAACAGTAATACCCCCTCATATCTCCCTCTTAATCCCACCAATTCATCTTACAGTACTTTTCCTTCACATTAATTCAACAAAGATTATTTTAATACTACAAAGAAAAATTTGCCTGTGATGAATAATAAAGTAAACAAAATTTAATAGGTTTTGAAACAGTAAGCAACAGAATAGACACTTGCTAAGAAACTTATGAAAAGTCTTGAAGTAATCATAGTAAATGCAGTTCAAAAGAGACAAATATATGAATGTAATTTGGAGATTTATTGTTATTCTCTAAATTTAAGTTGGATATCAATTTATTTATTTTCAGGTTTCTTAAATAATAAAGGCCCTCAGAAGTATATATTTTTGTATAGAACAAACCACTGATTTTGATTTTCATCAATTTCTATGTAATTTCTTATTTTCACTTTTTTTTTCTTTTAGTCTTTTTCTCACTAAAAACCAGAATGTTTCTTAATTTCCAAGAAAGTACGGGAGGTTAAGCATCTTCTGTTGTTGTTTTTGTTGTTGATTTCTAACTTAATGAATTATTAGAAAATGTGACTATGAATCTCTCCTTAGACAAATCTCTTAAACTTTCTTTACGGCTCACTACATGAATTATATTTGCAAGTGTATCATGGACTTACAAAAAAATATACATTCTCTGTTGGTAGGATAAAGTGTTTTAAGTAAGATAAAGGAGATTGGATAAAGGAGAAAGCTGCTTACCAAATTGTTTCCCTCTTCTCTTAGGCACAGAGCTAGAGTACATTTCCTAGCCTCCTTTGAAGTCTGTTTGGACATGTGATTTGAATTCTGGTCATAAGCAAAAGTGGTATATGCCACTGCTACCCCTCACCCATAAAAATTTTCCCTAAAACCTCCCACTTCTCTTCCCTTCTGCCATCTGATGTGAACATACATTTATAAACATGGAAACCGCCAGTTAATGACAGCAAAGTCCCCACCAGCTCAGGTTCCTGAATAACTTTATGCAGTAGAGCCTTTTCTCTAATCCCACTACTCAATCATTTAGAAAGTATTATATGTTCAACTCTTAAATAGCACGCAAGCCCCAGACTTGCACCACACACAAGCTGAGAAGGTTATATATACACCAAGGCAAGCACATAATACCAATAGCCACCTCAGATCTGTTTATAGAGGATAAATGACAGAAAAGATCATTCCAAAGAGAAAAAAACTAAATTGTTCAAAGAATTTCCCCCCATAATCCAGGCGAGCAAGACTTCACAATGCCTGCCAAGCTGGATTTCATAATTGGTATGGATCAGTAACTCAGTATTGCCTCTTCTTCTGTTTTAGAATTAATTTTCTATTGCATTTATACTGTCTTTACTCTGACACTATATATTTTATGTATATCTTCTGCTATCTTTTTATTTTCAAAATTTGATTATATTCTACATGTTTCTCTCTCCAATTTAATATTCTTTGAATCTTGATTTTTAAGAAATCAGCTTCTTGGGGCACCTGGATGGCTCAGTTGGTTAAGCATTTTTTCTCCACTTCATCAGGTTTCCTGGTGTGACATGGCAAATTCTGTGAATTCTGAAATTCTTCCATGTGTCTCCATCTCTCAAGTGATTACCTTCCTATTTTTAACAGTCATATTTAAACCTTACTCCTTTATTTAAAAGAAAAATTATTATGTGTTATTTATTTTGAGAGAGAGAGAGACAGAGTGTGAGTGGGGGAGGGGCAGAGAGAGAGGGAGATACAGAATCTGAAGCAAGGCTCCAGGCTCTGAGCTATCAGCACAGAGCCCTGACATGGGGCTAGAACCCATGAGTGTGAGATCATGACCTGAGTCGAAGTTGGACATTCAACCGACTGAGCCACTCAGACACCCCAAACCTTACTCCTTTAGAATTGGTACTAGTTCAAGGTGGCAATGGAGAAGAATGCTTAACTCACCTCCTCCCACAAACACACCAAATCTACAGCTACATACAGAACAATTTCCTTTGAAAAAAACCCAAAAACTAGTTAAAAGACTCCTTCACAATGGGTGAATGTGAAAAAATCCACATGGAAACAAGTTGTGGGGTCCTGGCTGACTCAGTCACCAGAGCGTGTGACTCTTGATCTCAGGGTCATAAATTTGAGCCCCATGCTGGGTGGACAGAGTATTAAAACAAACAAACAAACAAACAAAAACAAACAAACAAAAAAAACTTAAAAAAAAAGTTGGAGAGGCTGAGGCACAATTTCACCACAAATCCTGTCATGGGCTGATAGCAACCCACAATTCAGAGGGAACCCACAACTCTAAAATTCTCCCTGAAGAGCAAGTGCTTTGAACCCTACAACTAATACCTTACCTTTTAAGACCTGCACCTGACAGACAACAACAACAAAACATCAAGTTCTGTATGCCAATGGGACTTGTGTCTATGAGAATAACAAGGCTATGGAAAACTGAGCAACAGTTCTTAAGGGGCTCACACAGGCTCCCTGTAGCTACAACTCATGGTCTAGAAATGAGGCAGCCCACTGAAGTACCCAAGTGTTTTGCAAAAGAAGCCTATGATCATTATATCTGCAGCCTGGGGCTTCTAATTAAACTCACATTAAAGGACCAACTTTAATCCTTTCCAGAGACATCAGAGACTGGGTGCTATCTTTGTGCTCACCCTCTGACCCACTCCAGGTAACTAGTATCTCCCAATAAGGAGACCGTGCACATGTCTGGTGCCCTGGGTTTTGTGGCTGCTGCCCAGGGGACACCCTTGATTACTTAGCTCTGGCAGGCAACAGGTTCCAGGCTCAGACCTTGCATTTGTAGGTCCCATAGGACTGTAACAAACAGAAAAAGAGTTCTGAAACAGCTACCCCGGCAGGGGACAGGAGTGAGAGAAAGCAGAATGAAATGCAACCCCAATCTTTCTATGAAAGAGGCTTATCTAATTATCTTAAATCTTCAGCCTGAGGGGCAGGATTCTAAGTAACACACATTTACAGGGCTGCTGAAATATTCTCCCAAGACTGCAGAGCTCAGCAGGAACCACCTTCACACTCTCCTTCTGCCATTTTCCAGGCTGCAGGTACTGCCGGAAAACAATGCCAATGCACACGTAGAGCCCCAGTTTTTGCAGCTGCTGCCCAGGGGATGTCCTTTGATCATCAGCTCTGGTAACCCCCAGAGCTCTCGTAGGTCCCACAGGACTGTAACAAAGAGTTCTTAACCAGCTACCTATCCAGGGACTAATGATGAGGCAGACCAAAACACCTATTCTTTCTGTGGAAGAGGCCTATTAGCTTATATTAACACCTGTAACCAGAGGGGCAAGCTTGTAATTAAACACACATCTAGGGGCCACCTGCAATCATCTCCAGATACCGTAGAGGCCAGCAGGTACCATCTTCACACTCTCCCTCTGCCATGCCCCACATTGCTGGTGTCACCAAGAAAGGAACTTGTATAAACATCCAACATCCTGGCTTTTGTGGCTGCTGCCCAGAGGACACATCCTTTGATAGGCTGGCTCTGCTGGAGAGCAGGGTTTAGGTTCACAGATCCAACAGGATTACAGCAAACAGAGAAACACTTCCTAACTGGCTATCACATCAGGGCTCAGAGCAGAGGGAACAGACAGATGCTCACTTCCAAGTCTTACCATCAAAGAGGTAAATTTGCATACTTTAAAAAATCCCACCTGAGGGTGTGGCTTCCAATCAAACAACTTGGTTACTGACTGAGATCCTTCCCAGTGGGACACTGGCAGGTTTTGGCATACACTCAACTACTGGGAGCTACTAAAAATAAAGCAGACTACTTGGAAAATCACAAAGGTTTGAGAGACAACAAAGAGATAGGGCAGGATTGAAACAGATTTTATTTCGCAATCAAGGCCCTACCTTCGAGACTAGAAGTGTCTGTTTTATCTAACACACAGAAACCAACAAAGTCAAAGCATTTGAAGACACAGAACAGCATATTCTAAACAAAAGAAAAAAAAAAAAAAAACTTCAGAAAAACCCATCAGTGAAATGAAGATAAGTGATTTATCTGGTAAGAGTTCAAAATAACAATCATAAAAATGCTCTCCCTGAGGTCAGAAGCACAATGCAAGAACTAAGAATTTCAACAAAGAAATAGAAAATATAAGAAATTACCGAACAGAAATCACAGAGCTAAGGAATACAATAACTGAAAAATGTAATAAAAGGAATAGAAAACTTGATGAAGCCAAAGGATAAGGAATTCAAAGACAGGTCAGTGGAATTTATCAACTCAGAGGAGCAACAACAAAAAGGAATTAAAAAAGTGTAAATAGTATAAGGGATTTGGGAACAATATAAAATAAACCAATATTTATATAATAGGAGCTCCAAAAGAAAAATAAGGACACAGGGACAGAAAACTTATTTGAAGAAATTATGGCCGTCAACTTCCCTAACTTGGGGAATGAAACAGACATCCAGAGCCAGGAAGAACTTGGAGTTCCAAATAAGCTGAACCCAAAGAGACCCACATCAAGATACATAATTAAGTGATCAAAGATAAAGACAAGAAGAGAATTTTAAAAGCAGCAAAAGAAAAACAACTTGTTACATACAGGAAAACCCCATAAAACCATCATCAGACTTTTCAGGAGAAACTCTGCAGGCCAGAAGGGAGAGGCACAATATATTCAAAGAAAAAAACTATCAACCAAGAATATTCTACCCAGTAAAGGTGTCCTTCAGAATAGAAGGAGAGATAAGCAAAAGCTAAAGGAGTTCATCTCCACTAGACTTGGCTTTATAAAAAATGTTAAAGGGATTTCCTTAAGCTGAAATAAAAGTTATCAATTAATAACAGGAAAACATATGAAGGTATAAATTTTACTAGTAAAGGTAAAAATATATTAGATTTCAAAAAATATTGTAAAGGCTAATATTGAAAAGTTAATAAAGCTAGTATGAAGGTTAAAGACAAAAGTAGTAAAAACAACAACTACAATAATTTGTTAATAAATACATAAGATGAAAAGAAGTTGTGACATCAAAAACATAAAATGTTGGGGGGTTAGTAAAACTGTAGAGCTTAAAAATGCATTTGAACTTAAGTTTTTATCAGCTTAAAATGGACCATTATCAGAAGTTGTTTTATATAACCCTCATGGTAACCACAAAGCAAAAGCCTATAGTAAATAAACAAGACATGAAAAGAAAAGAAACTAAGCATAACACAATGGAAAAATCATTAAATTACAAAGGAACAGAGCAAGAGAAGAAACAAAGGAATTATAAACCAACCAAAACATGAGTAAAATGGCAATAAACCCATGTCTATCAATAATGACAAATATAAATGGACTAAATTTCTCCAATCAAAAGAGACAGAGTGACCAAGTGGATTAAAAAAAAAAAAAAAAAGACCCATGTATATGCTGCCTTTGAGAGACTCATTTCACACATAAGGACACACACACACATACTGAAAGTGAAATGATGGAAAAAAGACATTTCATGAAAATGGAAACCAAAAGAAAACTGGAATAGATACACATATATCAGACAAAATAGACTTTAAAACAAGACCATTGTAAGAGGCAAAGAGGGTCATAGTATAATGAAACAGGGTGAATCCAAGAAGAAAATACAACTTTTGAAAATATGTATGTACCCAACATAGGAGTAGCTAAATATATAATTGTAGGGGACTTTAATACCCCATGTTCATCAACTGACAGATCCTCCAGACAGAAAATCAATAAGGAAACACTGGCCTTAAATGACACTTTACATCAGATGTACTAAACAGACATATACAAAGCATTTCATCCAAAAACAATAGTGTACACATTATTTTCAAGCACATACTAAATATTTTCCATGACAGACTGTATATTAGGCCACACAACAAGTCTTATTAAGTTTACTAAGATTGAAACCACATCAAGCATGTTTTGAAACCGTAATGATATGAAAATTTACAAGGAGGAAACTGGGAAATTGACAAATACATGGAGATTAGACAACATGCTCCTAAACAACCAATGGATGAAAAAATAATTTAAAAAATTTTAAATATCTTGACACAAATAAAAATGGAAATACAAAATACCAAAACTTTTGGGATGCAGCAAAAACAGATCTAAGTGGGAAGTTTGTGGTGATAAACACCTACCTTAAGAAACAAGAAAGATCTCAAACAACCTAACTTTATATCTCAGGGAACTAACAAACTGAACCTACAGTTAGTAGAAGAAAGTAAATAACAAAGATCAGAGTAGAAATAAATGAATTAGAAACTAAAAAGACAATACAAAAGATTAATGAAACTGAGAGTTGGTTGTTTGAAAAGATAAAAAAAAAAAAAACAAAAAAAAACCGATGAACTGTTCAGCCAGACTCAACAGGGGAAAAAAGAGAAAGGACTCAAAATCAGAAATTAAAGAGATGTTACAACTGATAACAGAGAAACACAAAAGATCATAAGAGACTACTACAAACAATGATAAATCAACAAACTGAATGACCCAGAAGAAATTAATAAAATTCCTAAAAGATGCAACCTACCAAAATTGATTCATTAAGAAATCGAAAATATGAATAGCACCAGTTACTAGTAAAGAGAATGAATCAGTAATCAAAAACTTCCCAATAAGCAAAAGTCCAGGACTAATGGCTTCACTGGTGAATTCTATCAAACTAACAAACTTTTAAAAAATTACTACAAATCCTTCTTAAAAATCTGCAAAAAAAAAAAAAAAAAATAGAGAAAGGAACACTTCCAAACTCAATGTATGAATATTACCTGATACCAAAAACAGAAAAGAACACAAGAAATTACAGCACACTATCCCTAATGCAACATATATTTAAAAATCCTGAAAAATATTAGCAAACTGAATTTAACAATACATTAAAAGGATTATACACAATGATCAAGTGAGATTCATTCCAGGAATGTAAAGATGGTTCAACACTAAAGTATAAAAATCATATGATCATTTCAAAAGATGCAGAAAAAGTATTTGTCAATATTTGACACTCATTCATGATTAAAACTCGCAACAAATGAGTATAGAAGGAACACATCTCAACAGAATAAAAGCCATATATGTTAAACCTGTAGCTAACATCCTACTCAACAGTGCTTAAGTTTTTCCTCCATGATCAGGAACAACACAAGGATGTCTACACTCACCACTTTTATTCAACATAACACTAAAAGTCCTAGTTAGAGCAATCAGGCAAGAAAAATAAATAAAATGCATACAAAACAGAAAAGAACAATGAAAATTATCTTCGTTTGCAGATAAAAGGATACTACATATAGAACACACTAAACATTCCACCAAGAAACTGTTAGAAATAATAAATTTAGTAAAGTTGCAGGATACATAACATATAAAATCAACTTCATTTCTCTACACTAATAATGAACTATCAGAATGAGAAATTAAAGAAACGATCCCATTTACAACTGCATCAAAAAGGATAACATACCTAAAAACATATTTAATCACAGAGGTGAAAGATCTGTACACAGAAAACTGTAAGACATTGGTGAACAGAAGACACACTGAAAAAAAGAAAGAAAAGACACAAAGATAATCCATGTTCACGATTGTAAGAATTTATCTTGTTAAAATGCCCATACTACCCAAAGCAGATCCAATGCAATCTCTACCAAAATTCCAAGGTACTTTTCATAGAAGTAGAACAAATAATTCTAAAAGATGTAAGGAACCACAAAAGACCCTAAATAACCAAAGCTTGAGGAAAAGAACAAAGCTAGAAGCATCACACTTCCTAATTTCAAACACTATTAAAAAGCTATGGTAATCAACACAGTATGGTACTGGCATAAAATAGGCATAGACCCAGAGAACATAAGAGAAATCAGAGAAGTAAATACATATATAATGGCCAACTAATTTACAACAAAGGAGCCAAGAATGTACTGTAGGGAAAGGACAGTCTCTTCAATAAATGGTGCTGGAAAACTGGATAGCTAAATGCAAAAGAATGAAAATGGACTCCTATATTACACCATACACAAAAATTAACTCAAAATGGAATAAAGACTTGAACATAAGGCCTGAAACCATAAAGTTGCTAGAAGAAAACCTAGGAGATAAGTTCCTTGACATTGATCTTGGCAATGATTTTTTGGATTTGACACCAAAAACAAAGGTAATTAAAGCAAAACTAAACAAGTGAGGCTACATCAAACTAAAAAAAACTTCTGCACAGCAAAGGAAACCAAAAACAAAATGAAAAGGCAACCTACAGAATGGAAGAAAATATTTGTAAACCATTTATCTAATAAGGGGTTAATATCCAAAATATGTAAATAACTCCTAAATCTCAAAAAAAACAAAAACAAAAACAAAAAAACAATCTAATTAAACAATAGGCAGAGGAACTGAACAGACTTTTTTCCAAAGATGACCTACAGATGGCCAACAGGTACATGAAAAGGGTGCTCAATACCATGAATCATCAAGAAAACGCAAATCAAAACCACAATGAGACAACACCTCACACTTGTTAAAATGGCTAATACCAAAAAAACAAGAACTAACAAGTATTGGCAAGGATGTGGAGAAAAGGAAGCCTTGTGTACTGTTGGTGGGAATGTAGATTAGTCAGCTGCTATGTCAGACAGTATAGAGCATCCTCAAAAAAGAAAAACAGAACTACCATGGGATCCAGCAAATCCACTTCTAGTAATTTTTCTAAAGGAAATGTAAACACTAACTCAAAGTGATTGTCCTCACTCCCTTGCTCATTGCCATTATTTACCATAGCTAAGACATGCAAATGAACTAAGTGTCCATAGATGTTTGAATGGATAAAGAAGATGTGGTATACATCTGCAAAGGAGTATTATTCAGCCATATTAAAGAAGAAAATCCTGCCATTTGCAACAGGGATGGAACTTGAGGGTATCATGAAGAATGAAATAAGTTAGAGAAAAACTAATACCATATGGTCTCACTTATAACGTGCAATGTGAAAAAAAATTAAAATACAAACTCAAAGAGAGGGGCCTGGGGCTGCTCTTTGGTTACGTATCTGACTCTTGATCTCAGCTCAGGTCTTGATCTCAGGGTTATGAGTTCAAGCCCCATGTTGGTCTCCACACTGAGCATGGAGCCTAATTAAAAAACAAAACAAAGTATAGATTCAGAGAACAGACTGGTGGTTTCAGAGGTGGGACTGGGTATGGGCAAAAAGGATGGATGAAGGCTGTCAAAAGATACAATTTCCACTTACAAAATAAATAAGCCCTGGGGATGTAATGTACAACCTGGTGATTATAATTAGTAAAACTATATAGTACATTTAAAAGTTGCTAAGACATCTTAAAAGTTCTCATAAGAAAAAACAATTTTTTAAAAAATGTTTATTTATTTTGGAGAGAGGGCTGGAGGGGCAGAGAGAGAGAGAGAGAGAGAGAGAGAGAGAGAGAGAGAGAGGCAGAGAATCTGAAACAGGCACTGCACTGTTAGTGCAGACCCTGATGCGGGGCTTGGACTCATGAACTGTGAGATCATGACCTGAGCGGAAGCCAGAAGTTTAACCAACTGAACCACCCTGGTGCCCCAGAAAAAACAAAATTTTTACTGTGGTATGGTAATGGATGTTAACTAGACTTATTTTGGTGATCATTTCACATTTTATACATCAAATCATGATGTATACCTGAAACTAACAAATCATTATATGTAATTAAATCTTAATTTAAAAATTATTTTTATACTCCTCCAAGACCCTGTTCTCTCCTATTCCCTTCCACATCCAACAAAAGGATCTTGGGAACACCACTTCTTCTCCATTCCCTACAATCTGCCATCCAAGATGGATTTTTGTTTGCTTCTCTGTCTTAATTCTGCCTCAGTAGGAACTAACTGTTTTGATTTTACCCAGCCAGTGGGAAGGCACAGCCCTGCCTTTCTTCTGCGCCTACTCCTTCCTTCTTCCTTTCCTGTGCTGACTCCTGCCTTGGTCGCTCTTGTAGAATTTAAGATTTTAGCCAAAGTTTCACTACACCTTTAGCCCTGTCCATGAGTCACAAATTATAAGCCCCATGTCTAGTCTATCCAAAGACCTCCTTATAGTACTTGATTCCCTGCAGGCTCTACCCTAACGGGCTTATTTTCTTTTCCAACTTGCTCTAGCCACATTTAACCTGTCATAGATATAGTCAAAAAGAGGTTTTTTGTTTTTTGTAAGTATTTTAACCTGCTGATAATTCCTTCTTTGAGCGAATATATATTATTCTTTTTTTAATGTTTATTTATTTTGAGAGAGAAATAGAGAGAGAGAGGCAGAGAGAGAGAGACACAAAACCTGAAGCAGGTTCCAGGCTCTGAGCTGTCAGCACAGAGCCCAGCGCAGGGCTCGAACTCACGAAGTGTGGGATCATGACCTGAGCCAAAGCCGGATACTCATCTGACTGAGACACCCAGGTGCCCCACAATTATTTCATTCTTATTTAATAATCTAAAATGAGTTTTTCAGGTCAGCAATTTTCTTCCAACTAGTGATTTAGAAACTCAGTCCCTCCCATCTTGTGGCTGCAAACATCCCTTAGGGCTTCACTACCATGTAGCTATCACATGAGGGGTAACATGGAGAAAGAATCCCCTCCTTTTACAGTGCATGAAAATGATGCACATCACTGCTGATAACATTCTGTTTGGAGATCTCACCACATGGCCAAATTTAGTTGAATGGAAGATTAGAAAATGTGCTCCTTGGGGCTTCTGGGTGGCTCAGCTGGCTAAGCATCTGACTTTGGCTCATGTCATGATCTCACAGTTTGTGGGTTCGAGCCCCATGTCAGGCTCTGTACTAACAGCTCAGAGCCTGGAGCCTGCTTCAGATTCTGTCTCCCCTCTCTCTCTGCCTCTCCCTTGTTCATGCTCTCTCTAAAAAATAAACAAATATTAAAATTAAAGAAAATGTGTTCCTTGACTGGGTAGCCCTTTCACAGTAACAGCTCTATTCTGTAAAAGAGGGCACATAAAATTTGATGGAGAGTTAACCTTTTCTGCAACCATCTCCCATGTTTTCAGTCTTGGTGGCATCATCCCATCAACCTTTACCCAAATCATAAATACAGGACTTCAGTTTTTCCCTTTTCACTTAACTAATCACCAAGCTCTATCAAAACTAGACCTTCTAATTCTTTGTGATAGCTCTTGTTTCCATCCTCACTGCCACTCCTCAACTTTTTAATACTCTGATGTTTGTAATATTCCTCTGCTAAAAAATTTTTAGTGGCTGTTTGATGATAGGGAATTAAATTGTTATACGTCCTACAAAGTCTTTTATGACCTGGCCCTTTATAATGCCCAGCGTTATCTCCTGCCATTCCTCCACCTTATAATTTATGCTACAGTAGAAGCAATAACAGTAAGTAGAATGAAACAACTTACTTACAGTTTCTTTTTTATTTTTCTTTTAACGTTTATTCATTTTTTGAGAGACAGAGACACAGCGTGAGTGGGGGAGGGGCAGAGAAAGAGACACAGAATCCAAAGCAGGCTCCAGGCTCTGAACTGTCAGCACAGAGCCCGACACGGGGCTGGAACTCACAGACTGTGATATCATGACCTGGGCCAAAGTCAGATGCTTAACTGACTGAGCCACCCAGGCACCCCCTTACTTACAGTTTCTAAAACAACCTATATTCCCTCACCTCTTAGTTTCTATCTAAATTGTTCCTTCTTCATAGGATAAAGGCAGTTTGTCCATTTGGTAAACTTACACCCAAATCAAAAATGTTCTCCTCTATCACATCTTCCTCTGACTGACCATGAAACTTAGAACCGTCATCTTTATTTTTTATTATTGAAGTATAACTGACATAAAAGATTATATTAGTTGTAGGTGTATAACACACTGATTTGACAATCCTATATATTACTCAATGTTCACCATAAGTGTAGTTACCAACTATCATCATACATTATTACAATATGATTGACTACATTCCCTATACTGTACTTTTCATTTCTGTGACTTATTTTTTTTTTTTAAGTGGAAGGTTTTACCCCTTAATCCTCTTCACCTATTTCGCCGATCCCTCATTAGCCTCCCCACTGGCAAATACCAGTTTGTTCCCTATATTTAAAAGTCCAGGTTTTTTGTTCATTTTTTTTTTTTTTTAATTTTTTTTTTTCAACGTTTTTTATTTATTTTTGGGACAGAGCGAGACAGAGCATGAACGGGGGAGGGGCAGAGAGAGAGGGAGACACAGAATCGGAAACAGGCTCCAGGCTCCGAGCCATCAGCCCAGAGCCTGACGCGGGGCTCGAACTCACGGACCGCGAGATCGTGACCTGGCTGAAGTCGGACGCTTAACCGACTGCGCCACCCAGGCGCCCCTGTTCATTTTTTTTATTCCACATATAAGTAAAATAATATGGTATGTCTTTCTCTGATTTATTTCACTTAGCATAATAATACTCTGTAGGTCCATTCATGTCACAGATGGCAAGATCTCATTCTTTTTTGTGGCTGAGTAATATTCCACTGTGTGTGTGTGTGTGTGTGTGTGTGTGTGTGTGTGTCCCTACACACACACACACAAACACACACACACGTACCACAATTTCTTATTCATTCATCTACTGATGGACATTTGGGTTGTTTCCAAATCTTGGCTACAATAAACAATGGGGCGCATATATCTTTTCAAATTAGTGTTTTTGGTTTCTTTGGGTAAATAACCCAGTATTTAGGACTGTATAGAGTTTTTATTTTTAATTGTTTAAGGAACTTCCATACAGTTTTACAAAGCAGCTTCACCAATTTACATTCCTACCAACACTGCAAGAAGGGTTTCCTTTTCTCCACATCCTTGCCAACACTTGTTATTTCTTATCTTTTTGATACTGGCCATTCTGACTGGTGTGAAATCACATCTCATTGTGGTTCTGTTTTGCATTTCCCTAATGATTAATGATATTGAGCATCTTTTCATGTGTTTGTTAGGTATCTGTCTACTCTGGAGAAATGTCTGTTTAGGTCCTCTGCTCATTTTTAAATCAGATTGTTTACTTTCCTGGTGTTAAGCTGTATGAGTTCTTTATATATTTTGGATAATAACCCCTTATTGGATATACCATTTACAACTATCTTCTCCCATTAAGAAGGTTGCATTCTTGTTTTGTCAGTAGTTTCTTTTGCTGTACAAAAGCCTTTTATTTGGGTGTATTTTGGTTCATTTTTGCTTTTGTTTCCCTTGCCTAAGGAAACAAAACCAGAAATATGTTGCTAAGGTCAAGAAGAACAAAGCTGAAGGTATCACAATCCCAGATTTCAAGATATACTACAAAGCTACAGGACTCAAAACAGTATGGTACTGGCACAAAAACAGACACATAGATCAATGGAATAAGATAGAGAGCCCAGAAATAAACCCACATCTATATGGTCAATTAATGTACAATAAAGGAAGAAAGAGTAACAATGGGGGAAAGTCTTTCCAATAAACCAGATAGCTACATGCCAAAGAAGAAAACTGGGCCACTTTATGTATACCATAGATAAAAGTGAATTCAAAATGGATTAAAGATCTAAATGTGAGAACTGAAACCATAAAACTCCTTTAAAAAACTTAGAAGAAGTGTCTTTTACTAAGTTTCTACAAACCTTTGTAATTGGAGCAATATATCTAAATGTACTAGGTTCTTTTTTTCTGTTTCAGGCTAGCTACCATAGCTTCCCTAAGATAGGTTCCATGCCCTTTCCTCTCTGTACCTTTCAGTGTCTGGTGCATAAAAGAATGTAAGCTTCAGAAAACAAAAACTTTTTTTCACCACTGTTGCAACAGTGTCTAGCATATAGGAGACCCTCAATAAATTCTATTATATGAATACATATTATGTATTCAATGCATATTCATCATAGAAAAAGAGAAAACAATTAGTATATGTGAAAATACAGAGTCAGGTAAGAGTCTGAATCCTGGTTTGAGTGTGTTACCTTGAACAATTTCTTTAATCTCTCTGAACTTGAGTCTCTTTTGCATTGAAGACCTTACAGGATCGGGCTCTTGGAGATTAGAAGTAAAGTACATAAAGCTCCTAGCACACAGCCTGGACTGTTGAAACAATCACACACCCTTATTACCTTATTATTACCAGTGGTTATAACTTACATAACCAGTGCTTATAGATCTTTCAGTATTCTTAAACATATAACTATGCTGACCATAGGATACTGAAACCTGATGTTTTCATCTTGGAAAAAATTTTATAGGACTTATAAGAAGAATTTTTTAAGTATCTAGATTGGTTTATCTTAAAGCATGTTACACTTTTTTAAAAGGTGGTAATTTTACGTCTAAGCTATAATTTCCCCAAAGTGAAAAAAAATAAAACAAAGAAAAAGTATTAACCTAAAAAGAAATTTTTTGATAAAAACTAACTTTAAATCAAACTTTAAACCAAAGTAAACTGCCAACCAGTATTATTATATTATCACATAATACAACTGACTTAATTGGAAAAATAATGTAAGATGTACTTTACCTCACCAAATCCCAAGTCCCATGATGGATTAGAATGCAATCCTTCCAAAGAGATATTACCCCTAAGGATCATAAATAAGATGCTTTTAAAGCGTGCTTTAATCCTACTGAAAACCCTTGTTCTAAATTATTGTTCCCAATGTTGGTTTCAGATCAGAATTACAAGGGAAGCTTTTCAAAAAACAGATTCATAAGCTCCAGCCTAAAGAGCTTATTTATTATATGTGGATCAAACTTGGCATTTTTAATTCAAAAAAATCACCCCTTCAAGTTATGTGGACCTTTAGCCAGATTTGAGGACCATGTTCTAAATCACTTTCATAAAGTACATTCAAAAATTCAAGGCCTACAATGTTTTTTATTCACACGTTTCTGAAAATTTGAGTATCTGTCAACAAAGTAGCTACTTTGTTGATTTTAAGTTGTGAATCTACATTTTAATTAATTTGTTGTGTCAATCCCATAAAAATAGCATTTATGTACTCTTTTTATAAATACATTTAAATGTTTCCATAAGAAATACTTTCAGAATAAAAATATATGCTAGTTCATGATTTTCAATGACCAAAATCTGACTACATCATAATCACTACAAAAAAAGTTTGTGCTCTTCTGAAACTAGAACTTTTGTTTAATTACCTATAATAACAGTCCCATAAACTGTTAATATGCTTGCTTATGCTATTAATATTTGAATTCTATCCCTCTCTTGTTCTGATTTTATACTAACCAAGCAATCTTCCCATAAAGAACTGCCAAAAGTTGGGAAATATGCTCACCATGCAAGGAAGCATTGCTATACATGTGACTCTTCTATTTCTTACTATAAATTAATAAACTGACACTATGGTGGGTACATAAGTTTCTTATATATACGTAAGTCAGTTTTCCCAAATCTAATTAATACTATCATTCCAGATATTTTTGCACTGCAAATATGAGCACCATACTCTCAAGTGGGGTGGTATTACCAAGATTCTGGTAAGTGGTAAGCCTTCCTTGAGGCTGGTCTACCCACTCTCAGACAGCTATTCGCCTACCTCATTTTGCATCAGGTCAAACCTTCAACATGCATCACACTAGATCCTGATTTGTATTCCCTGGATTTACCTAAAAACTTACATATAATTCACCGGATGTTTCTGGATTTCATTCTGTGGTGTCTTCTCTTGGCAATCACTTTCAAATTTTCCTTTAAAAATAAAAACATGCACTGAACCAAAACCTTAACATAGACCATCTCTGTTTTTTAATTTAAAGCTTATGACCCATACAGAGGGGAATTACTGATACAAAAAGTCATGTAATACAATGCTATTTTTAATTTCATAAGGCTTCCTAAACACACACACACACACACACACACACACGAGGGCACGCATGCACGCGCGCACACACACACACACACCTAAAACTGAAAACAAAAAAACCCCAATAAATTATGTTTTTCGTGTATGACACTCACCTTTATTTTCAGAGCTGGCTATACAACAATCCTTCTTAAAAGATATCGTAAAAGTATTTCTTTCATTATTGTTGTACTCTTTCTGATACTTCTTGTTTGGCTGACACCTCTCTGGATAATGTGTTTCATTAAAAGTCGAACAACTAAAAGTCAACTCTGGATCTGTAAAAATACTTCTAATGCATTGACCAGCTGAATGATTTTTATCAGAATTTGTGTTTGCGCAACTATCTCCCATACTGTCATAACCACACTTGTCAAAGGTTTTCTTTATCCTCTGTTGATCTGTGTTTAATAAATTGATCACATTTTCACTAATAAAAGAGTTACAATTCTCTGATATAAGGCTGGCTGTTGGCTGGTTCATGTCTTCAAGAAAATTTGAAACCTCTCTTCTATTTTCTCTCCAAATAGGTTGTACTGATTGTTTTTCAGTAATAAAGTCTGTTTGTCTTTGCTCATTCATGCTTCCACAATCTTCACCCATAACTGTAACAGGTCTTCCAGTAAGGAAATTCCTATTTCTTGGACTTTGGGATACATAAAAACATATTTAGAAAGAAAAAAAATAGGGCATTTTCATTTTGAAGCACTTAAATTCTTAGAGAACATATCAAGTAGCTACTAACAATTACTTAGACTATGTTTTAATTTTTTTTAATTAAAAAAATATTGCTTTGGGTGGAAATTTGTCTAATGTATTCTTCTAGTGCTTTAGTAAGTATAAAATTAATCTACACTTAGTTCAGTATTTCATCATGAAAAATTAGTATGGGTTCAATTTACTATTATGTTAATAAAACAAAATATGCCCAACCTATATATAGTTTGTTTTCTGTAACAAGATCTAGTGAATAACCTAGACACTGTGTGTAGCTGCTGCTTCATTTAACCAGGGAAAGATATTTAAAGACTGTACAGAGAAAAGTTATCCTGTGTTAAAACATAAAATCAAATAATCATGGGAATATTAGAACAGCTTTTTTTTCAACCTAACAATTCTAAAGTTCTCAAGGCAGAAAAACATATATACAAGTGCGTATATAAGTAATCTAAGATATAAGATAAATTAGATGAAAAGGTAAGACTAGATAACTTTTAAGTTCCTTCTAATGAGGAAATCATAATTCTAACATGTCCAATTTGTATCAGATCAAAACTATCATAGAACACAATTAGAAATCAAGATATTCTGGATTTTGTTGCCATTGACTATCAACAAATTTACCTGGGATTGAGTTGTTGCAAAGATTGGAGGTAACAAAGAAATTTAGAAAAGATATATAGACTACCAAAACTCTGATTTCCATTTTTTAAGTTATTTATTAAATACTTAATGAGCATGTATGTCTGCTGTGTTTCCAGACACTATGCCATATGTTGTGGGCAGAGAGATAAAAGAGTTAAGTTTACTTTTAAGCAGTGAGAGATGTTTTACCCATGTATGTTCATAGATAACGATCCTACACTGTTTCACAATATAGGTCTCATTGATGTTTTGGACAGAATGATGCTATTATGTTATACCAAAAGACATAACCTATACTATGCAGTAATATACATCTTAACACCAGAGAAATTTTATTACTCTAAATAAAAAAAAAAAAGTAAAGGAAGGCTTATTTATGTGTATTAAACACATTTAATGTATTCCTACTATGTAGAAGGAGACAACACAGCTTATATTCTAGTTCAGGAAAATTATAAATACATAACCATTAGGGCACCAGGGTGGGTCAGTCAGCCAAGTGTCCGACTCTTGATTTTGGCTCAGGTCACCATCTCACAGTTTGTAAGATCAAGCCCCATGTTGGGCTCTGCACTGACAGCACAAAGCCAGCTTGGGATTCTCTCTCTCCCTCTCTCTCTGCCCCATCCCCTGCTCGTGCTCACTCTAAACAAACAAATAAATAAACAAATAAAAAAAACTTTGGGGAAAAAAGGAAAATTCTTAAAATAATTAAATACTTAACCATCAATAAGTACAAAGGGTAAAAGAAATAAATAAAAAAGATAATTACAACAGTTATATAGATGCTACAAGATCACATGATGGAATAACTTGTGTTAGAAGTCCTGCATCAGATAGTTTGGTCAGGAAAGTCCCTAGTAAGGAAGTGATAAATAAGAGAAAGAAACAGAATGGCCAGACATGTGAAGAAAGGAGTAAGCATCATCAAGGGAATAGAATAAGCATAGATGTAAGACTGGCAGCACACTTAAGGAACAAAAAGAAAGGAATAAAGCTTGAATAGAATCAGTGAAAGAACACCTATGATATAAGGTTTTAAAAGAACCCAGAGTATACAAAACTTCACTTTTTTATTCAAGTATAATTACCATACAGTGTTATATTAGTTTCAGGTATAAATTATGATTCAATAATTCTATGCATACTCAGTGCTTATCACAGTAAATATACTCTTAATCTTCACCTATTTCACTCATCCTCCCCACCCATCCCTCTCTGGTAACCACCAATTTGTTCTCTAAATTTAAGTGTCTGGTTTCTTGCCCCTTTTTTTATTTGTTTCTTAAATCCCATATGAGTGAAATCATATGGTTTTGTCCTTCTCTGATTGACCTGTTTCACTCAGCATTATACTATCTAAATCCACTCATGTTGCTGCAAATGGCAAGATTTCCTTCTTTTTTATGGCGGGTAACATTCCATTATGGATATATACATACATCTTCTTTATCCAGTCATCTATGGATGGACACTTGGGTTGATTCCATAATTTACTATTGTAAATAATGCTGCAAGAAACATAGGGCCGCATATATCTTTTTGCATTAGTGTTTTAATTTTCCTTGGGTTAAGTACCCAGTGGTAGAATTACTGGATCATATGGATAGAGCTTTATTTGTTAAGAGAGCAATAAGAAACGCTGAAAGGTTCTACATACAAAAGTAAAACTGACTTGCATTTTGCCTTGAAAAATATGAGTTTCATTGTTAGCTGAATATAAATTTCAAAACTTCCAACTAGCCAGTATCAAGTAAGAGGAACTAGATTTCCCCTTTTAATTGACACAATTTAAAAAATTGGACAAAATACAGGACACAAAAGTTTTCAGACATCAACCATCTGGTAGAACAGGATAATGATCTTAGAGAGAGAGAGAGAGAGAGAGAGAGAGAGAGAGAGAGAGAGAGAGAGAGAAAACACAGCAAATGAGGTGAACCCTAGGATTGCTCCTAGCTTACTGCCTAAAGAGTATAAAAGCCACAAAACAGGGGTGACTGGGTGGCTCAGTTGTTAAGCATCTGACTTTGGCTCAGGTCATGATCTCACAGTTTGTGAGTTCAAGTCCCACATTGGGTGAGCATGAGCCCCACTTGAGGTAAAACACAAGTTCCGGTGAGCCCCACTTCTCTCTCTCTCTCTCCCTCTGTGCCTCACTCACTTGCACCCTCTCTCTCTCAAGAAAAAAAAAGCCACAAAATAAAAATAGACAACCCAGTCAGAGCTCACAGATTCCCTTTGTTGAAAAAAACAGAGCTAGACGTTCAGAAAGCATACAGAGAATAGAGTTCACAGGGCAAAGTATCATGAAGGAAAGTGCTTCAGAGAAAGAACTTTGGAGATCTACAGAGAGTTCTCAAATCTCCAGCTGAGTACTGATCAGCACATGCATAGGAAGTAATACCCAAGGCTGGGGTGTGGAAGGGGAATAAAACATCTAAAAGGAGAAGATGGAACAAGTCCAGAAACTCACACATAGATGGAAAATGTATTTCCATCAGCCAGAGTGGAAAACCTCATAATGCAAAAGGAATCAGAGTACTCAGAAGTGTACCTCAGCAGGGGGCAAAATTAACCATAGACTAAAGGCATATCTGGTCCCACTTAAAAAGTTAAAGCAAGCATCGGGGCACCTAAGTGGCTCAGTGGGTTAAGTGCCTGACTCTTAATTTGGTCTCAGATCATGATCTCACAATTCATGAGATTGAGACCTGTGTCGGACTCTGAACTGACAACACAGCCTGCTTGGGATTCTCTCTCCCTCTCTCTCTGCCCCTCCCCTACTTGCTCGTGCGCTCTTGCTCTCTCAAAATAAATAAACATTTAAAAAAATAGTTTTTAAGATAAGCCTCAATAAGATCATACTATTTTCAAGTAGCTGAACTGTATCAAGAAGAAAGCTTACAATAATTTATACAGATACAAAAATTTCCAGACACCCGAAGGACGAAATTCATAATGTACATAATTCAAACAAAATTACCAGGAATAGAAAGAAACCAAAAGTTACAACCCATAATGAGAAGAAAAATCGATTAGAAATAGACCAAGAAATGACACAAATGATAGAATTTGTAGACAAGGACATTAAAATAAGTTATTATGACTATATTCCCTATTTTCAAGAAGAAAGAGGAAAGACTAGGCATGTTGAAATAAATGCATGGAAGATATAAAGAAAAATTAAATCAAACGTCTATAGAGATGAAAACTATACTGAACAGATTTGAGAAGATCAAAGAATATACATCAAAGAATATACAATTAGTGAGTTTGAAGATAAAGCAATATAATCTATGTAAGGTGAAATAAAGGAAAAAATATTGAAAATATAAAAACAAAACATTAGCAAACTATGACACAACTTCAAGTGGGCTAACTTACATGAAATTTGTGTCCCAAAGACGAGAAAGAAATCAGAAAAAAAATATTTTAAAAGTTAATGGCTAAACTGTTTTCAAATTTGATAAAAATGGTAAGTTCACAGATTTAAGAAGCTCAACACAGCCCAAACACAAGAAATGGTAAGAAAATGAACATCCTAAGCAATGGATAAAATCCATAGTAGAAAGTCGATGGTAGAGAATACATGATGGAAAAATCTTAAAAACAGAAAAATTGTATACTGCATATACAGATATTAAAAATGACAGCACATTTCTTGTTGCAAAAATGCAAGTCAAAATACATCTTTCAAAAAGAATACAAGAGAGACAAATACACAAAAGATTAAAGAATTAATCACTAGCAGACCCTTTTAGAAGAAATATTAAAGGAAGTCTTTAGAAGGAAAATGGCACCAGATGGAAATCTAGATCTACACAAAATAATGAAGACCATCAAAAACAGTAAATTTGTACTTAAATATAAAAAACATGTTTTCTCATTTTTTAGCTCTTTTTACAGATAAGCAATAATATATTACTGTATCCGTAACATGTATGTAAGTAAAATATATGAATATAACTACACAAAGGCCAGAATGGAAAAATGGAAGCATACTATGTTATTATAGTATACTTGAAGTGGTAAAATTTTAAGATACTCTGTGATAAGTTAAAATATATACTATAAACTAAAGCAACCACTGAAAAACAAAACAGACATAACTAATAAGCCAAGAAAAAAAATAAATTAAGCCATTAAAAAAACCCACTCAAATTAAAAAAAGGTAGAAAAAGAGGAAAAATAAACAGATATGGGACAAATAAAAAATAATAAGAGAACCTATTGAAACCCTACCATATCAATAATCACAAAAAATGTAAACCACATTCTTGACCATAACACAAGTCTCAACAAATGTGAAAGGATTCAAGTCATACAAAGGATGTTTCCTGCCCACAATGGAACTAATTTAGAAAGATAACAGGAATGCCTTAGGATGTCTAGGAATCAAACAACAAATTTCTAACTAACTCATAGACTGAAAAAGAAATCAAAAGAAAAATTAGGAAGATATTTAACTGAATGAAAATTAAAACAAAACATATCAAAATTTGGAGAATACAGCAAAAGGACCAGTTAGTGGACAATTTACAGCACTAAAACACCTTTACTGGATAAGAAAAATGATCTCTGATGAATGACCTCAGCTTTCACCCTAGGTAAACATCTCTAAATAAGAATAATCTGGGGGTGGGGGGAGCAAAAAGATATATGCATTCCAATGTTCACTGCAGTATTATTTAGAATAGCCAAGATATGGAAACAACCTAGTGTCCATCGATGATAGATGAATGGATAAATAAGATGGGGAAAATATATATATATATGTATATATATATTTATATATATATATTTATATATATATATTTATATATATTTATATTTTATATATTATATATATATTTATATATATTTTTATATATATGTTTATATATATAATTTATATTTATATATAAATATATATATTATATATTTATATATTATATATATTTATATATATATTATATATATACATATAATATATATGTATATCTATTATATATATTCAATTCAATATATATATATATATATAATGAAATACTATTAGCTATAAAAAAGAATGAAATCTTGTCATTAACATGACAACATACATGGAACAGTAACAACATACATGGAACTTGAGGGTATTATGCTAAATCAAATAAGCCAGAGAAATAAAGAAAAATAACTTAATTTTACTTATGTACCTAAAAAATAAAGAAAAAAAACAAACAAGCAAACAAAACAAAACTAATGGATACGAAGAACAGACTGGTGGTTGCCAGAGGGGAGGGAAGTTGTGGAGTGGGTGAAATGGGTCAAGTTGGTCAAGAGGTAAAAAGTCCAATTATAAAATAAGTCAGTCGTGGGAATGTAATGGTGACTATAGCATGGTGACTATAGTCAATTAATATTGTATTGCGTACTTGAAATTTGCTAAGAGTTAAATCTTAGAAATTCTCAACATAAGAATTTTGTAACTTTGTATCCTGACAGATGGTAACTATACTTATTGTGATTATTGTACAATGTATACAAATATTTAATTACACTGTACCTTAAACTACTATAATGTTACAGGCCAATTATACTTCAATTTAAAACAGGAAAAAGAAGGGAAAGACATAACTTATCTGTATTAGCAAGGAGAGAAAAGACATCACTACAAATGTTAAAAATTTTAAATACATAACAAGAGATTATTATTAATTTCCAGTCAATAAATTCTACAACATAGATAAAACATAGATATAATCCTTGTATGACAAACTACCAAATTTCACTCAAAGAAAAAATATTCAGACTAGCCTTGTATTTAGTAAAATATGGAAATTATAGTTTTTAAAAAAACCTTCCCACAAAAAAAGACTCCATACCAATTGGCTTCATTGATGAACTCTATCAGACATTTGAGGAAGAAATTGTATCAATTCTACATAAACCTTCAGAAAATTACACATTAGGGAATACATCCCAAGTCACCCTACTACATCAACGTTAGGCTGATTTCAAAACCAGACAAAGTTATCACAAGGAAAGAAATATAGAAAATAATAACCCTCATAAAGATTAATGCAAAAATTCCTAATAAAATTTTAGCAAATCAAAAACAAGAATGCATAACAACGATAGCATGCTATAACAAGTGGAGTTTATCTCCTGAATACAAAGCTTATTTAACATTCAAAAATTAATCAATATGGGACAGACTCTTGGAGTAAGTGAAGTCTGGCAAATCCTGTCGCCCAAAAGCAATGACAGAAACAGGTAACACTTGCAGAAACAATCATTTCAGAATCTGGAGAGTAACCAAGGCATACAATAAACTGAGAAGCAGTACTTCAAGAAAAAATACGAAACCTTAACAGTGAACACTTACCACTGTGGAGCCCTGGGAAGTTACCTCCCTCCCACCCCCAGCTCCATGGCTGATAGCTCTACCAATGCTTAGTAGTCTAGGAAGGAAGACAGAGGAGCCCCATGCCCAGGGAATTTGCCAAAAATAACATTACCTTGGTGGCAAGCCCTCAGGAAAGCCCATCACCATAGCTAACTGAGGTTGCTATATTTGGAGCAAGCAAAAAACCATCCAGAAATTTCATAGGGAGATCGAGAAAACTCCCAAATACCCCAGCAGTCTGAAAGGCTGCATACATGTGTAAAGCTGTATACACACTCAAGAGAGGGCATCAGGTATCTACTCATCCCTGACTGAATGTGAGTTCTTGCACACAGAAAAAAAGCCTTATTAGCTCAATATGTTTAAACACAACCTCCAAGCAATCATTGGTTGACCTCTAAGCATTGGTTAGAGGGAAATTTACAGTTTTAAATACTTATATTAAATCAGAAGAAAATATCAAATCAGTAAGTTAAAGTTACACTTTAAGAATCTACAAAATACACACACACACACACACACACACACACACACACACACAAAGGACAAACTAAACCCAAAGCGAGCAGAAAAAGGAAATTAGGAGCATTAAGACAGAAATCAATGGAATGGAAAACAGAAAAATAACAAAGAAAGCAAATGAAATGCAAAACTTAGTTCTTTAAAAATATCAATAAAATCTTTAGCTATATTGACCAAGAAAGAAAAAGAAGAAATACACAGATCTAGAATTAAAGAAGGGACATCACTACCAACTTTAAGGAAATTAAAAGGTTTTCAAGGAAATACTATAAACAACTTTATCACACAGCTAACAAATTACACAACTTAGATGAAATGAATAAATTCTTAGAAAAACACACATTGCCACAATTGACTCAAGAAGAAATTAGAAAACCTAAAGACATTAAAAAATATATATAGTAGTTAAAAGTCATCCCATTAAGTAAAGCAGGTGCAAAAACATTTAAGGAAAAAATATAAATCCTCCACAAATTCCTTCAATAGAGGACACATTTTCCAACTCACTCTACCGTAAAGTCAGTATCAACTTTAGTACCAAAGCCAAAAACATCACAAGAAAAAAATCAGACCAATTTCTTCACGAACAGAGATGTAAAAATTATCAACAAAATAATAGCAAACCAAATCCCACAAGATATGAAGAGGATTATATACCAAGATCAAGCAGCTTTTATCCCAGGAACCTAAGGTGGTTTAACTTTTGAAAATAAAGTAATATACAATATATTAATAGAATAAAAGAAAAAAACCTACAAGATAATCTCAAGAGACACAGAAAGAACATTTGACAAAATCCATGCTAAAAACTTTCAAAGAACTAGGGATAGAAGGGAATTCCCTAACCCTGATAGAGGGCACCTACTAAAAACCTACAACTGACATCATGATAGTGTAAGGCTAAATGCTTTTCTCTAAGACTGGGAATAATACAAGTATGCCCACTCTTGCCTTGCTTGTTTGCTATTCAACACTATACTAGAGATTCTAGTCACTGCAGTCAGCAAGAAAAAGAAGTAAAAGGCATCCAGACTGAAAAACCATTAAAAATATCTCTATTTATAGACAACATAATCCAGTAATAGTGAAAAACCTAAAGAATCTACAAAACCACTAGTAAAACTAATAATGAGTTCAACAAGGTCACAGGAGACAAGATCAATCTTAAAAAATTAATTGTATTCCTATATACCAGCAAAGAACAATTCAAAAATGAAACTAAGAAAATAATACCACTCACAAAAGCATAAAAATAATAAAATGCTTAGGAATAAATTTAGCCAAGGAAGCACAAGGCTTTATTGAACACAATACATTACACTAAGAGAAATTAGAGATTAAATACAATGGAATATTGTTCAGCCATAAAAAAATAAGGAAATCCTGACATTTGTGACAATATGGATGAATATGAATGACATTACGCTAAGTGAAATAAGCCAGACACAGAAATATAAATACCATGTGACCTCACTTATATGTGGAATCTAAAAAGTCACATTCCAAGAAGCAAAGAGCAGAACTGCCAGAGGCTGGGGAAGGGGGTGGGGGGCGGGGGTGGAAATGGGGAGATATTAGTCAAAGGGTACAAACTTCCAGTTAAAACACAAGTAAGTTATATTTGTCACTAATGTACAACATAGGGGCTAGAATAATACATTACATATTTGGAATCTGTTAACAGAGCATCTCTTACATAGACTTAACACACACACACACACACACACACACACACACACACACACACACACAAAGGTAACTACATAAGGTGATGAATATGCTAGTTACCTTGACTGTGGTAATCATATCACAACATATATGTATATCAAATCATCATGTTGAACACCTTAAACATACGACTTATTTGAATTTATTTTTGTCAGTTATATCTCAATAAAACTGTGGGGGCTGGGGAGAGAGAACATTTCAAGCATACTGGAAGGTTTTCTCATGCTCCTCCAAGTTTATAACTCCCAACAGTAACCACCATTCTGTTTGCTGTCACCATACATTAATCAAGGCTGTCTTTGGACTTCATATACATGGAATTATACAATGGTCCTCTTTGGTATGGAGTTTCATCCATGTTGTTACTTGCTACTGCATGTTATCAGTAGTCCATTCTTTTCCATTTCTGTGTATTATTCCATTATATGATTATATAATACTCTATTCTTTGTATTGAAGTAGAGTTGACACACAATGTTTCACTAGTTGCACGTGTACGTATAATATTTTTTTAATGTTTATTTTTGAGAGAGAGACAGAGAGAGACAGAGAGCATAAGCAGGGGAGGAGCAGAGAGGGAGACACAGAATCTGAAGCAGGCTCCAGGCTCCAAACTGTCAGCACAGAGCCCGATGTGGAACTTGAACCCACGAACCGAAAGATCATGACCCAAGCTGAAGTTGGATGCTTAACCAACTGAGCCACCCAGACACCCCTTTAATATTCTATTCTTAATGGACATCTGGAACAGTTCAAATTTAGGATTACTATGAAGAAAGCTTCATTCATATTACTATGAATGAAATCTGCATTCAAAAAAAAAAAAAGAAACTAATAGGAAAAACAATTCATGCTTGTGGATTGGAAGAATCACTAATTTTAAAATCACAATTTTCCCCAAGTTGATCCCCAAATTCCAAGTGGGCTTGCTTTCTCTCTCTTGCTCTTTTTCTTTTTTTCTTTTTTTAAATAGAAACTGACAGGCTGATCCTATAACTTAGATGGAAATGCAAAGACCTAGGAGCCAAAACATTTTGCAAAAAGAAGAACAAATTAAAGGACTAATGTAGTTCCCAATTTCAAAACTTACAATACAGCTATAGTAATAAAGACAGCATGGCACTAATATAAAAGCAGACATGATTGATCAATGGAATGGAACTGAGATTCCAAGGGAAAAATAAATTACATTTTTCGGTGAACTGACTTTCAACAAAGGTGCCAAAACAATTCAGCGGGGAAAAGATTTTCTTTCCTTTCCACAAATGTAAATGATGAATTTTGAAATTCACTTCACACCATATATAAAAATTAACTCAAAATGGATCACAGATTTAAATGTGAGATCTAAAACTACAAGACAGGAGAAAACCTTCATGACCCTGGTTTAAGCAAAGATTCGTTAGCTATGACACCATATGCAAGATTCATAAATGAAAAAATTAATAAACTGGATTTCAATCAAAATCAAAACCTTTTTTTACTTCAAAAAGAAAATTACAGAAATAAAAAGGGTAAGCATTTCACCAAAGATATGCAAATAGCTAATAAGCACATGAAAAGCTGTGAACATCATTAGTTGTTAGGGAAATGTAAAATTAAAACCACAATGAGATACATGTATCCAGCCTTTTCAAAAGCTTACATTATGCCACTTCGCTTTTATGAAAGGATCTACGTTAGTACCTATTTTTACTAACCCAAGGAAATCTGAAAAGGATTTTTGCTTTTACAAAAAAAAAAAAAGGTGAAAAGTGAAAACAGCTGTCAGTCAGTGTTTGTTCTGCAGCAAGCTGTCAGAGACGCGGCATGCACACGGTACCCTGAGCAGCAAGAGTGGCACTGCCAGGCTCCTTCCCCAGAACTACACCCAGCATCTCAGCATCAAGCTACTGCAGCTTTGAACTGTGTCTGCGCGCATCTGTGCCTTATCCCAATTTATTTTGTGCATCATTGACAAGATGTGTCCTAAGGTATTAGAAAAACCTAAGGGAGATTATTTTTGGGGGTCTGGGAAAGCTCCAAAAATTTTCCATATAAGTTAATTGTAATTGCTTCTTTGCTTTACAACACCATTTCAATTTATGAAAGGTTTCATAGGAATGCTCTGCTTTCAGATAGAGGGAGAAAGCTGTACTACTACTGACTAAATCTTAGAAGACTGACTGTACCAACTGTGTCAACGAAGTGTTGCAACTGGAACTTTCATACATTGCTGACAGGAATGTAAAATGATTCAAATCACTCTGGAAAATAGTCTGTTGGTTCCTTAAAAAAAGTTACATATACACCTATCATATGACCCAGCCATTCCACTTGCAGATATTTACCCAAGAGAAATGAAAGCATATGTCCAAAGACTTTTATATGAACTTTCATAGCAGCTTTGTTTGGAATAGCCAAAATTGGAGGGGAAAAAACCCAAATGTCCATCAACAGATGAATAAATTGTGCTGTGTCCATACAATGGAATACTACTCTGCAATAAAAAGGAATGAATATCAATGTACACAACAAACAACATAGAAGAATCTCAAAATAATTATGCTGAGTGAAAGAAACTAGACCAAAAAGACAACGTACTATATGATGCCACTTACATAAAGTTTTAGAAAATACAGACTAATTAATACAGACTAATAGAAAGCAGATCAGCAGTTGCCTTAGGCTGAGAGTAAGGGATGTGAAGTGGCCAGAGGAAGATTACAAAGATGCCCAAAGAAACTACCAATGATGATGAATATGTTCATTATATTTGATACAGGTCAAAATTTAGCAAAGTGCACATTTTAGATAAATTCAGTTTGTTGCACGTTGATGATACATCAATAGAACTGTAAAAAAATAATAATAATAAATGGATCTCAGGACAGAGAAAACAAAAAGAACTGTTATGTGGCTATTACAATTATCCAGGCTATAGTCAGTAGTGGCTTAGACTGGGATGGAACCTCTTGAGGTAGAAATGTGAGTAGTTAACTTTAAAGTTTATTAAAGTACAGAAGTGGCAATACTTTGTTGATGTAACAGATATTGGCAGTTGAAGGAAAGGAAGCAATCAAGGACAACTTTAATTTTGGTGTAAGCAGGTGAGTGAACAGTAGTGTCATTTACTAAAATGAGGAATACTGGGATGGGATTACAGAGTCAAGGTTTCTCACCACGATTACCAAGAGTGATTCAAACTGGTTTTACAAGTTTAATGGATTTTAAAACAATGAGCCAGGATTTATATACAAATAGCTAGAAAATAAAAGTGGGGCACTGATCAACTACCACAAATATGAAAAATAAATATGTTTATGATACAGAAAAAGAACTAGCAATTTATGGATGTTATAAAACAAATGCAAACACGTTGGCTCAAAAGAGCTTTTTTAAATAATTGAAAGGTAGACTGTGCACATTAGAAAATAATTACTTAAAACTATTTTAATTAAATGCTTATTTAACTTCCAGTGTTTTTTCTAGAAGTATTACTTAGGTTTGTCTACATTTCTAAAAAAATGTGTCCATTAAAATCAAATTAATACTCAAAGAATGCTGCAGCCTCTTTATTTCCTTCAAAGACTGCTTTCCTGGACGCCTGGCTGGCTCAGTTGGTAGAGAATGTGACTCTTGATCTCAGGGTTGTTAAGTCTGAGCCCCATGTTTTGTGTAGAGATTACTTAAAAAATTAAAAATCTTTGCTTACCTGTTTAATCTTTCGAATAATGACCCAAATTGTGCTGTTTTATATGATGGACTGAGAGCATCTTGATTTTCATTTAATTTGGAAACCAAACTATTAGAATAATTAACTTTAATGAGCTGAAAAAAGAAAGAAGAATCTGCCAAAATGGTAAATGTACATATACACAATTTAAATTATTTACCATAAAATACCATTCAAGTGGATCTCTATATGCAAATAAAAAAAAGTCTTTTCTGGTTTAAAAGAAAGTAATTGTGTCCTTATTGAAAACAAAATAATGTGCTAGCAATAAAAGCAATACCGGTATTTACATGATTATTAAAATACAGAACTGATACTATGAGGAGTACCATTTTCTCAGAGGTTAACAAATATATATATTTTTTACCACCTTACACACCTGTCAGAATGACTAACATTAACAACTCAGGCAACAACAGATGTTGGCGAGGATGCGGAGAAAGAGGATCTCTTTTTGCGTTGTTGGTGGGAATGCAAGCTGGTGCAGCCACTCTGGAAACAGTATGGAGGTTCCTCAAAAAATTAAAAATAGAACTACCCTATGATCCAGCAATTGCACTCCTAGGTATTTATCCAAGGGATACAGGTGTGCTGTTCAAAGGGACACATGCACCCCCATGTTTATAGCAGCACTATCAATAATAGCCAAAGTGTGGAAACAGCCCAAATGTCCACAGATAGATGAATGGTTATATACAATTGAGCAAATTGTCTCTGACAGAAAATAATTTGTCTAAAAAAAAAAAAAAAAACTAGCTGTACTTATCTGTTTTTTCCATTTACTGAGTAATTTTAGAATGCTACTTTAATCTTTCTGAATATCAGTATCATTGAGTCCAAAATGGGGAACATATGGAAAAACTTGTGGAACCAGATGAGGTAATCCATGTGTTAATATGGATGGTACCATATAATGTATGACATTACAGTGGCCCAACACTAATCTATCCAGTAATAATAATTTATATTTGTAACACATTTTACTTATTAGCCATGAAACATAGAAATGAGAAGTCCAAAGACAACCAATGACAGAAAGTCAGTAAAAAACAAAACAAAATGAAACAAGGGAAAACAAAAGAGATATTCAGAAAAAGAGGGGGAGTCAAAAGTCAGGGAGAGATAGAAGTAATGTCTGGAAATACATCTCACATCTCAGTTTCAAAGAAACAGTGACAGAAATGCAGGGACAAAGTCATCTCATGAAGTGAGAAACAAAAACAGACCAAAAGAGAAGAGAATACTATATGTTGGCTCTATACTACTTTTTCAAAGACCAGCAAGCCAAAGCCTACTTCTTCTTCTAGCCTGTTTTTTCAACTCATTTTTGTTTTACAGTTCCATTTTAATTCTTCTCATTTTTTTCGAAACCACTCCAAATAAGCAATTAAAGAGTTCTCTAATACTTCACAATGTGACACTACATCCTGGACAAGAACATTAGCCTCTCTCTTTAATTTTCTCTTCTGGGTATTAAGTATATTATTATTTACCCCTCTGGAGATAATCACTAACCTGCAGCCTAAAAGCAAAGATTATTTAAGTAGAGATTACAGAGAGTTTTATTCTCTCTATCCCATAATCTATCTAGGATGCACATTTTAGTCTTATAAAATGCAAACTAATAACTAAATGGTTTTTATTGTATCATTCCAAAGTTAATGGATCCTTATATTAGTAAGGATAACATATCACTGGAATATAATACTTCATTTTCTCTTCTCTGGAAAACAGAAAACATATTTTAATAAATATCTTAATAAAACTGAATCATATCATTATATATTATATATAACACACCATATATAACTATAATTTATAAAATTGCAATTACAAATTTATAAATTATAAATTCATTTATAAGTGACAAATACAGAAATATGGCATAAAACCAGTGCATGCTAAAAAAAAATGGGAAAAATTCAAAACTAAATATTGCCATTAACAAGACATCATGTTTATATAACCATTTCCCCCCACTACCACTATACATTAGTATAATACATAATTTTATTTATTTTTTTAAAACTCTCTATATAATCTAATAAAATGACTACTTGTATGGCCTATGGCAGATATATTTAAGAATTTTAAACTCTGGATGTTTTTAGATTTTTAATTTTAGAGAATTCACTGACAGAACATTTTAGCACTACACATCTCTATCTATACAAAAAGATTTGTATAGTTTGAATTCAAGTGCACATAACCAGTTGTCACCTGTCAAATCATAAAAAAGAATCAAGCCATCCCAACTCCTAATTTAATGGATTACCATGACATCACTGAGATTATGTACTGCTCTTCATAGGGTCCTTTCCATATCATACAAATTGGGCCACCATGACATCACCAACTAGTCATTTACTGTGATTACCATCATCAGCTCTTATATACTCATACTGAACTATTTTCAATTTCACTGTCAATTATTTTATAAAAGGATGATGATTTCAAATATTTTTAAGGAACATTCCAGTTTTTGAATTCATAATCTTTTACAGTGCAGACAATTAAATTTTGACCAAAGAGGAATTATTATACCTGACATCCTAAATTGGCTATATCTATAGCAATTCACAACCATTATTTTTTAAATCCATCAGAACAGAAAAAAAAGAGCATTTCATAAAAATACAATAATATAAAATGCTAAGTCTAGTGATTTAAATGTACCTGCTCATCCTGCTTTTTTTCATATGCAACTTTCTGAGGACTAGGTGCTGTTCTGGGAATGAAATTTTGTTTTGTAATGTTTCTGTTAGAAGATAACTCTGCTGCGAAGGATGGTGGAGTAAAACTGCAATTTTCTATTCTGTTGAACTGAGGTTCAAACATTCTTTCTGAGTCCATTACTTGTGACAACTATAGGAAAAGAAGATACAACCATTCGATTTGCCAAAATATATAAACTAGAAAAGAGGAAAGTCAAATAGAAGTGGAAAATGTCATGGACTGCAGAAGAAGTTCCAAGGAAAAGTAAGTCATCAGTAATTAACAAGATTTCTTAAGACGAGAGAGGTTAAGACATGATAGGTTATCAACTAAAATTGTACTTAAGAGCTCCTTTCCGTCTGCCTTTCTTACTACTGATCCACCCTCAAGTTTCATGCCATCTCCAAATGACAGGAAATTTGAGTTTCACTGACCCACAATTCAGGTAAAAAGATTTCCAAAAGATTTTGGTATCACTGCCATTCTCTGATGTAGTTTAATTTTGGCAATTCAAAGCAAAGAAAGATAATAATGTAGCATTAAACCTTAAAATTTCAAGCTTTAATCACAATCTATAGATTTTCTAATTGATTAAAATTTTATTTACTAAAAAATCACTTGCAATACATTGAAAAAAATAATCTTGAGACCAGTGGAAATATTGAAAATAATTTGATATAAAATAATCCAGTCACTATGCTAGAAGAGAGGAATTTCTCAGCTTATCATATTAACCCAAATCAGGAATCCCCAAATGAATTATCCTTTGTAGCTCATCAGTAACAAGGAGAATCAATTGTTATATACACAGAGGACTAATCTACATTACTAGAACTCCAAAGGGTTCCTCATAAACAATCAGTTAAAATATTCTTAAGGTATAATTTTCTCATATTGAAAACTTTAGGGGCGCCTGGGTGGCTCCATTGGTTAAGCGTCCAACTTTGGCTCAGGTCATGATCTCACGGTTTGTGAGTTCAAGCCCCACATCAGGCTCTGTGCTGACAGCTCAGAGCCTGGAGCCTGCTTCGGATTCTGTGTCTCCCTCTCTCTCTCTGCTCCTCCCCCGCTCATGCTCTGTCTCTCTCTCTCCTTCAAAAATAAAAAATAAAATTAAAATAAAAAAAAAACTTTAAAAATAATTTAAGACTGTAAACAAAATTTTAAAGGACAATTTTCTCTGATATTTGAAAAATTTATATCATTTGATGGTATGTCACGATTGTTAAAGTAACTTAAAAATTTTTGTTTTAAATCTCACCTGAACTGGGGCAAGTTCTTTCTTGTTGCCTAGTCTTTGATAGTACATACAAATGAAAAGAAAATGTTAAGGTTAAAAAAAATAGCTGGCAATAAACTTATCTTTTTCTATATATTTAAAATGCATAGTTGTATACAAATACACAAAAACATATAGAACTCTAAATCATTCTCTAATTTTATAAAAATTATATTATTACTCAAGAGACATTTTTAGGATAAGGAAAGTCAAACTACACATAAAATACATAGTATAAACATTAGCTCATTTGATAAAGGTCTTAATAGTTTAATAATACTGTTAACAGCCAAACCAAAAAAAAAAAACAAAAACAAAAAAAAAACCAAACAAACAGCTAGAAAAGTAAGTCCTTTGTACATTTTCCAATGAATAAAACAGTACTGATAATGACCTGTTTAAATACCTAAATAATATACAACCTAGATAAAACCTACTTGTTTTCTACATCATCAATGCAGAGCTTAGATGGTATATAGTGAGGTGACATTGGAAGTTCTAAATCATGCTTTCTTAAGGGCATTTTTATATCTCTATGCATATTCACATGGGTTGGTTTTCTCACAGTTTCTATAATGAAAAAAATTATAAGAAATAAGAATAAAATCTTTTAAAAACAATGTTTGATATACAATGTTCATTAAATAAATGTACATCTTAGAAATCTACTAAAACTACCTATATTCTATATGTACTAGAAGTCATTACAGCACTAAAAACTGTCATAAATAATTCAAATCATCTCTTTTTCATCATCTTACATAGTCCTCATAAAAAGGGCCATAATAATTCAGTTCTATTGTTTTCTTCTCCCAAAACTTCCTTGACCCCCCAACTATATCAGATGCTATGTAATACATGTCCATACCACTACATATGTTCTCTATTATAGCACTTACAGCAGTTTATTGTACTTCATTAACTCTATCTCTCTTAATGGATTTTTTTTAAGTAGGCTCCACTGCAGGGCTCGACCTCACAACTGTGAGATCATGACCTGAGCCAAAAATCAAGAGTCAGTCACTCATGGGGCACTTGGGTGGCCTAGTCGGTTAAGCATACTCAACTTACTGAGCATTCAGGTGCCCCTAGATTTTTAAACTTGATAGAAACATAAGTCTTTTCTCTCCTTATACAAGATATCACGATTTGGTCTGCTCAGTACTTTTAACTACTTTCCTTTTCTGAAAAATGCTTTTTACATACACACCAGCTATATGGTTTGCATAGAGAACTTCCTATCTTCCTATAAAACCCTGTCTCTAGAAAAATGATTGATTTAGGGGCAGCCATCTGACCCAAGATGAATCAATAATAGGATCACATCCTTGTGGTTATAAATAATCGTTCCAGTGCTAGGACCTGGCACCAATAGGGCAAGGTAGTATCCTTTCAGTAAAATTTTAAAACTCAGAACCAAGCAACAACTCTCAGTGTTTCCCTTGTGGCAAAACAGGAGAGATGAACAATATTACTTTTTTAAGGTCAAGTTTTAAGCCTAAATGAAAAAGACAACCTGAGAGAATTAAGTTAATATCTAAAATGAGAAAAAAATCTTGATGATATTCAAGTCCCTGATTCTAGCAGTGGCCCAGCGGCACCAGTGCCTTCTTTTAGTAAAGAGTCTTAATCTATTCAGGCTGCACTAACACAATGCCATAGATTGGGTGGTTATAAACAACAGAAATTAATTTCTCAGTCTGGAAATTGGCAGTCCAAAATCAAAGTGTTCTCAGATTCAGGGTCTGGTGACAGCCTCAGTCCTGGTTCAGCGAAAGCTGTCTCTTCACTGTGTCCTCACACAGTGAAAGAAGCAAGAAGAACTCTCTGGGGTCTCCTTTTAAAAGCACTAATTTCATTCATGAGGGCTCCAACATCATGACCTAATCACTTTCTAAAGGTCCTCCTCCTAATACCATCACTAATAAACTTTTGCTTTTGTAGGGAAGGAAAAATATGTTTTTCCTCTACTCTTCTAAATTCTCAGCTAGGGACTCTATAACAGAAGACAAATTAATAAATAAACTTCATACAAATGAAGAGTTTTATTAAATAAATCTACTGAATAAATTTTAAATGGAAAACTTTATAAAGAAATAGAGACCCAAGTAAGTGGTTAAACCTGAGCACTTTTATACTAGGTTTGATGAAGAGTGGAAAGTAGTGGGAAAATGTGATTGAACAAAAAAGGGTATGAACTAAGTGAAGCATAATAAATGTTCCTCAAAAACAGCAAGGCTTGTTTGTTCAGATTGTTCTCGGCGTCCCTCTGTCTTGGAGATAAAGACGTTCCTTTCCTCAAGGTATAGGGAGGACAGTTCTCAAATGAGAATCCTTCCTGTTTCTCTGCTGCTTCTCAAATTCCTTCTGCTTAGAATAGTCAGTATGCCAAGGTGCCTTATTTTTGGGCAGTGTGCCCTGACCCCATCACTTTCTATTCTATTCCTAGCATCCAATATACTTCTTAGGGTAAGTACTCAATAAACATGTTGAATATATAAATGAAAAGAAAGTGAAGGAGAAAGGAAATATATGAAGGTAAATAAATCACTGGACAGCCTCATGAAAAATAAACTGGTCCCCTATCTTACACCATACACAAATTCACCTCAAGATGGGTTAAAAAGTTCAACATATGACCTAAAACCATAAACCTCCTAGAAGAAAACATAAGAGGTAAGTTCCTTGACATCAGTCTTGGAGATGATTTTTTTTTGGATTTGACACCAAAAGCAAACAAACATGTGAAACTATATCAAACTAAGAAGCATGGAGCTAATCAGGGCACCTGGATAGCTCAGTCAGTTGAGCCTCCAACTTTGGCTCAGGTCATAATCTCGTGGTTCGTGGGTTCAGGTTCAGCATTGGGCTCTGTGCTGACAGCTCTGTGCTGACAGCTTAGAGCCTGGAACCTGCTTCAGAGTCTGTGTCTTCCTCTCCCTCTCTGTCTCTGCCCCTCCCCTGCTCACGCTCTGTCTGTCTCTCTCTCAAACATAAACATTTAAAAAAATTAAAAAGCATGGAGCTAAAATGTACTATGTTAAGTGAAATAAGTCAGAGAAAGACAAATACCATATGATTTCACTCATATGTGGAATTTAAGAAATAAAACAGATGAACATATGAGAAGGGGGGGAGGAAGAAGAGAGAAGGAAACAAACTACAAGAGACTCTTAACAATAGAGAACTGAGGGTTGATGGAGGGATGTGGGTGAATAATGGGTATTAAGGAGGGCACTTGTGATGAGCACTGGGTGTTATATGATGAACTCTACTCCTGGAACCAATATTGCACTGTATGGTAACTAAAATTTAAATAAAAACAAACAGACAACAAAAAACGAAAACTCTTCTGCACAGCAAAAAAAATCTTTCCCAAAATGAAAAGACAAACTATGCAATGGGAGAATATATCTGCAAATCATTTATCTGATAAGGTTCAATATACAAAATATATAATGAACTCATACAACTCTTAGCCAAAAATGAACAAGCTAATTTTGTAAATGGGCAGTGAAACTGAATAGACATCTTTCCAAAGAAGACATACAAATGGTCAACAGGTACATGAAAAGATGCTCAACATCACTCATCTTCAGGGAGATGCATATCAAAACCACAATGAGATATCAACCCATACCTGTTAGAATGGCTATCATCAAAAAGGCAAGAGATAAACAAGTGCCAGCAAGGATGTAGAAAAAGAGAACTCTTGATTGCTGTTGGTAGGAATGTAAATGGATGGAGCTACTACAGTGAACATAATGTATGTTCCTCAAAATATTAAAAGTAGAACTACCATAGGACTCAGGAATCCCACTTCTGAGTATATATTGAAAGGAAATGAAAAGAGCATCATATGGAGATACCTGCACTCCCATGTTCACAGGAAAATTATTCACAATAGCCATGATATGGAAATAAGTTCAGTGTGTGTCAATGGATGAATGGGTAAAGAAGATGTGGTATACACATATGACAAAATATTCTTCAGCCATGAAAATGAAGGAAATCCTGCCATTTGTGACAACTTGGATGGACCGTAAAGGCATGTTAACTGAAGTAAGCTACAGAAAGACAAATAATGCATGGTATCACTTACATATGGAATCTAAAAAAGTCAAATTCATAGAAACGGAGTAGAAAAGTGGATGCTGGGGGCTAGGGGCTGTGGAGTAGGGGAAATACAGGTTTGCAGAGGGTGCAAACTTTCAGCTATAAAATCAATAAACATCATGACTGTGGCTGATAACACTGTATTACGTTAAGTGAAGAAAAAGAAGGTAAATACATCAATCATATTTACAACAAAAAATTTTATTGCTAAAATCCATAAATAGTATATTTACTTTTAAAGTATAACTAAATTTCCTTGTGTAAACCGTCATCTGCAGAGTAAGATACAAAAATGGCAGAGAAAGGAAAAGAGGATATACTAACAGTAGTTATAAGCAATTTCTATCCTCCTTTATGAACAGTCTTATTTCTTAGGCTCTCATTTTAGCACTTATCTTGAAGATTAAATATCGCACACAAGTTCCCTTGAGACAAAAATATACTCTGTCTAAACTTTTTATTTACTTGAAGACTCTAAACATAGGCAAATGAACTTTGTTTTGAAGTATTAGGCTACTATAGTTAACATTCTAAGAATGCCTAAGAAATTATTCAAGTTGTGATATATGAAACTAATCATTAATGGAAAAACCTTTTTCAGTGCCTCCTTTCAAACAAATTCTCTAAATACTGTAAGACAGTAAAGACATTTATTCCCTTAGCCCTTTAGCTAACTTTGGTAACTATCTGCCTAAGCAGACTAATGTAGTAACTAAAACAACTGCAATATAATGTTTGACCATACCTTACAAAGTTAATTGTATATAACACATAACTTAAAAATATGAAGCCACAAAAGATTTTAAGAATTAACAAAAGTACTAATTTATACTTTGAGTTCTAAAGTTACAATTTTATTAGAAAACTGAATGTTACGATTACATTAGAGTCAAAACAAAATGCTAATGAAAAGACTTACCAGGTGTTTTCTTCTGGCAAGATATGTGATTTACCATATACAAGTTAAGGAGGTCTAAACTGACAGTGGAATTTTTGACAGGGGATAAAACCCCCAGTAATTTCATTTTTGATTTTAACCTTTTCTTTTCAAAATATTCCTAAAACAATTAAAAATAAAAGTTATTACAACAGCCATATGATTTTAGGCAGAATCATAAAAATAAAAAAGCAATAATGCTATTAAATAGTTGACTTGACATTTTTATATTTTTGATACCCCCTTTATATGTTTACATATAAACTGAAATCAATCATGATGACTTATAATTTGCCCAAAGACTCTTAATTTCACAGCCTCTTAAAATCTTTCTTTTGTTAAACGTAATGACTTTAAAACAGAGCCATTCCCCGGTATCAAAAGATTAAAAATTATATGAAATGTAGAAAGTTGCCAATTTAATTCCCTTTGTTATCCTTCCATGACTCCTACTTTGCCATTAGCAAGGGTTGTACTGTGGAGAGGACTGAGAAGTGAATGGGAGATAAGAGTGAAGAGGCATAGCAGGAAAGGGAAAGGACCCAGAAAGGGAGCAAAAATTGTTTCAATAGGGGAAAATTAAGTATGTTTGAGTATCAGTGTAAAGCCTCCAGTTGACAGTGACTGGTGGAGGATATAAGAAAGAGAAGAATTAATTGATGCCATGAAGTCCCTGAGAAAGATGGAATCCAGATTGCAGATTCCTTTGACTAGAGGAAACTACAGTACTTCCACAGTCACAGAAGGGAAAGATTTAGTGAAGATATAAGATAGTTTACAGAACTGGTAGTAGAAATCTGAGATAATTCTCATGATACCTTCTATTGCCTCTAAAATATAAGACAAAGTCATCTAATGAGTATGAAAGGATTAAAAAATAGAGTTGGGGAAGAGTACTTTGGGGAAACATGACTTCAAAAATGTCATACCTTTCCTTTAAAAGAAGAGAAAAGAAGCCTAACTAGAGATCAACACTTTGGGGGAGGGCCATATGTCTTTTCCTTTCTTGTAAATATTCACAAGAATGATCCAGAGTTAGAATATAAAAAAAAAAAAAAATCTGGAGACAGACTATATTCATGGTTTATTTACTGAATGCCTACGTTATTGCTTGTCACAATTCCAGGCACAGGCGATACAAAATAAACAAAAGTAATAAAATCCCTCTTCTGATGAATATATGCTAATGAAGGTGAGGGACGACAGAACAAACAAACTTATAACTAAATACGAAATTATGAAAAAGAGTGAGGACTAAAAAAGGGTCCTAGAGAGAAAGTAACTAGAGAGTGGGGAGCTACTTAGATGCTGAGATCAGAGAAAAACAATGTTAAGAGGAGATATTTTGGCTGAAACACAAATGTTGATAAGCCAGGCATGCAAATATCTTGAGGAGGAATATTCCAGACAAAGAGAAGAATGGCAGAAAGAAGTTCAGTGTAGCTAAAACACAATGAATAACAGGGTGAGTAGTAGTAAGAAAGAGAAGTAGGGAAGGTGTAAATCCTTCAGGTCCTTTTCGGCTATGGTTAAGTCAGTATTACTCTAAAAGCAGTGGTGTGCTGCTGGGAGTTGTTTAGAGGTTGGCTGAAGGTCCTCAGGTGGAGCGATCACATCGCACAACCGCACAAACAGATTTACCATGCGGACAAATACAACAAGGAGGAGTTCCAGTACAGCATGCCATGTTGCCCAAGGGCATAGCCACACCAGTCTCAAACACATTTGATAGCTGAGTCTGAACTTGGAGGCATCTTGGCTTTCAGCAGAGTCAGGGATGGGTCCATTATATGATCCATGAACCAGAACCTCACATCTTGTTCTGGAGGGCACTGACCAAGAAGCCAAAGAAATGAAGCTAACATCTTTCTGACAACATTATTATGTTACTTTCTTGTTTCTCCCTTTGATATTGAAAGGATATTCAGACTGTTTGAATGTGCTGGTGACCTGCTCTGCTTCAAGTGAGCAGAGCCAACAGCACCATGGCCCAGCCAGATGAGTGCTATTTGGGCTGCAGCCTTGGCTGAGTGTGACCCCAGAAGCCATGCAGAGCTCTGTACCCAGCACAATACACTTGGTAGATGGAGGAAGCAACTAATCTAAGAATAAGGTCATGGCTATCACAGGGACTGTGTAAACTTGCTCTTTTGTTTTTTCTGCCAAGTATTGTATGTATGGTGGTTTATGTTTCATTGTATTGGAAACTTTCCATTTTACTCAAGAAATCTGTTCCATGTTACCTTGATAAAAGAGGAAGTTTTTATAATATAAAAAATAAAAAAATAATAAAATAAAAGCAGTGAAAAACAACTGAAGCTTTTAAGCAGGAGAATGACAAATTCTGATTTGTGCTTTTAAAAGATCATACTAACTGCTACATGAAGAACAGACTACAAAGGAATGAAAGATAAAACAGAAAAAAATTGGTAAGTTCAATTACATTAGAATTAGGAACTTTCCTTCAAAGACAGCATTAAGAAAAGAAAAATAAAAGCTACAGAGTACACGTATAACCAACAAAAAATTCTAAATATATAAAGACAATAAGCAAAAGACCAACACCACCAAAAAAAATGTAAAAAAAATACTTGGAAAAGTACTTCGTAAAAGAGGAAACATGGATGAAAAGATAACCTTATTAGTCCAAAAAATACAAGTTAAATTTATAGTGAGACATCATCTAAGTTAATAACTATCCTGCTTTTATTATAATCACTCCCTTTTCTTTAAATTTTATGAGCTTTGAACATATTTTTTTTCTGTTTTGGAACTTTTGGCAAACAGAATCCTACTGCTTACCTTGTGTGACTTGTGACGTTTGTTAAAAATTATGTTTGGGGGAGTCATCTACATTAATTCTATGTAGTTGATACATTTTCACTGCTGTACCATTACTTGGGTATCCCACAATTCAACCATTCTACTGCTAATGGACATTTGGATGGTCTCCTTCCCTCCCCAGGCTCTTGCCCTTCTCTTTTGCCTTCTCCTCTTTTTGCTGCGTAACAAAGATCCAAACAAGCTTGCATATGTCTCAAAGTACACATGTGGAAGAGTTTCTCTTGAATATACACTACTCAGTTGTAAGATACATACATGCTCAACTTTATATAATAAAATCAATGTAAGAAAAAGAACTAATAAAAAAGTTAGGAGACAGGTTCTAAGACCATCATAATACTCTAGGCAATAAACGATATGAATTGGGGTACTGATAGCACACGTAGTGAGAAGTGATCAGACGTGGGATATATGTCGGAGCTAGAATCAACAATGATCTTTAAGTCTCTACCTGAGCAAAATGGTTGGCTATTCAAGCTATCTATAAACAAAAAACTGGATAGTCAGTCTTTTAGTTACTTAGGTGAATTTATTAACTTTCAAAAAATATTTCAGAAGATCACTGTTCTCATAATGCTGATATAAATAAAAATATGTATTTTTTTTACCTTTTGCTTTCTCCTTTCCTGCTTGATCAGAACCCTGGTACTGAAAAAAGAAGCAAAACAAAAAAATATAATGGTTAAAAAAATAGTTTCTTAAATGATTGCCATTTTGGCTGAAGACTTGAAATTAACATCTAAAAGTATAGTAACAATTATTTTTTGAAAAGAAAACTATGAAAATTTTATTTATAGCATATACTACTTCAAAAAATTTTCTTAGAAAATTCAAGAAGTAATAAAAACTAACCTCTAATAAATAAAAAACATTAAAAAATCTGAATTATAAAATCAATATAAGCAAAGAGAAAGCAATGCATTGGAAAAGATGTATCCCTGAAACATTCTCATCTGATAGCAATATTCTTGGTCAAAACTGCTATTTTCCTGCCTTTCCTTGTATTTCAATATTCTAATAAAATCGAGAGGGATTAGAGAGAAGATCAAAATCTATATAGGATCTAAGGAACTGTTAAGTTTATTATTAGAGTAACCTGAGTTATATTAATGTATCAGCTAAGTGTTTTTGAAATCATCTAACTTCTTTAAAAAAAAAAAAAAAGCTAGTCATTATGGATGCACCTTATACCTATGATCTTTGTGCTAAACACTGCACTAAATCCCAATGAAAGTACAGTATTTAACAGTTACTAAAATATTTGCTCTCTTAGTAATACTGAAATGCTGTAAAACATTCATGACAATACAAGCAGATCTGCACAATATAGCTTTTTTTTTCAATATATGAAATTTATTGTCAAATTGGTTTCCATACAATACCCAGTGCTCATCCCAAAAGGTGCCCTCCTCAATACCCATCACCCACCCTCCCCTCCCTCCCACCCTGCATCAACCCTCAGTTTGTTCTCAGTTTTTAAGAGTCTCTTATGCTTTGGCTCTCTCCCACTCTAACCTCCTTTTTTTTTTTCCTTCCCATTTCCTTTCCCCCATGGGTTTCTGGTAAGTTTCTCAGGATCCACATAAGAGTGAAAACATATGGTATCTGTCTTTCTTTGTATGGCTTATTTCACTTAGCATAACACTCTCCAGTTCCATCCATGTTGCTACAAAGGGCCATATTTCATTCTTTCTCATCGCCACGTAGTACTCCATTGTGTATATAAACCACAATTTATTCATTGGTTGATGGACATTTAGGCTCTTTCCATAATTTGGCTATTGTTGAGAGTGCTGCTATAAACATTGGGGTACAAGTGCCCCTATGCATCAGTACTCCTGTATCCCTTGGGTAAATTCCTAGCAGTGCTATTGCTGGGTCATAGGGTAGGTCTAGTTTTAATTTTCTGAGGAACCTCCACACTGTTTTCCAGAGTGGCTGCACCAATTTGCATTCCCACCAACAGTGCAAGAGGGTTCCCGTTTCTCCACATCCTCTCCAGCATCTACAGTCTCCTGATTTGTTCATTTTGGCCACTCTGACTGGCGTGAGGTGGTATCTGAGTGTGGTTTTGATTTGTATTTCCCTGATGAGGGGGCGATGTTGAGCATCTTTTCATGTGCCTGTTGGCCATCCAGATGTCTTCTTTAGAGAAGTGTCTATTCATGTTTTCTGCCCATTTCTTCACTGGGTTATTTGTTTTTCGGGTGTGGAGTTTGGTGAGCTCTTTATAGATTTTGGATACTAGCCCTTTGTCCGATATGTCATTTGCAAATATCTTTTCCCATTCCGTTGGTTGTCTTTTAGTTTTTTTTGGTTGTTTCCTTTGCTGTGCAGAAGCTTTTTATCTTCATAAGGTCCCAGTAGTTCATTTTTGCTTTTAATTCCCTTGCCTTTGGGGATGTGTCAAGTAAGAAATTGCTGCGGCTGAGATCAGAGAGGTCTTTTCCTGCTTTCTCCTCTAGGGTTTTGATGGTTTCCTGTCTCACATTCAGGTTCTTAATCTGTTTTGAGTTTATTTTTGTGAATGGTGTGAGAAAGTGGTCTAGTTTCAACCTTCTGCATGTTGCTGTCCAATTCTCCCAGCACCATTTGTTAAAGAGACTGTCTTTTTTCCATTGGATGTTCTTTCCTGCTTTGTCAAAGATGAGTTGGCCATACGTTTGTGGGTCTAGTTCTGGGGTTTCTATTCTATTCCATTGGTCTATGTGTCTGTTTTTGTGCCATGCACAATATAGCTTTTAGATATACATGAAACTATGGCCTCAAATTCAAGATTTGTGCAAGAATTATAAGTAAAATAATCAAATGTATCTTAGCTATATGAAATAACATGAAAATAATACCTAATAACGAGTACCATATATCTTGTACCACTCTAAATACTTTAAATACTTTATATGTATAAACTCACTTAATCTTCACAGCAAATCCATAAAATTGTATCTATTTTTATCCCCATTTTACTGATGGAGAAACTAAGACACAGAAAGGTTAAGTAACTTACCCAAGGTCACACTGCTAGTAAGTGGTAGAACCAGGATTCAAATACAAGAATTCTGAGTGTGAAGTTTTTAACTAGTACACTACACTACTTTCCAAGTATGTTGACTGTGAATACATCACAAAGCCATTCATTTTTCCAAATGAAATTTTTCCAAATTTTCATAAACTACATGAATGACAGTTACTGAATACCCTCATATTTTGCCATTTATTGAACTTGTTCTTTAGCATATCTCCCAATAGCTATGTGTTAATTGACCAGTTTAAGCTCATTGATCAAAGAATCCAATCTATTCTGTTCTATGCAGCAAAAGTGTACTGCTGGCTTTCAAATTTTAGGGGAAAAAAGGAAAATAAATTACATTTCACTGGCATCTCAAATGCTAAGTTTGGATAAGACCAGAGAGATTAGTTTATTCTCCATCATTTTAAAGTTTACAAAAACTTGCACAGAGTACAAAGAGACTTTTCAAAGTTCAGAAATATAAGTAGTATGACAGAGCCAGCAATATTAAGCATTTCAGATTATAAACAGATAATAAAAAGAAATATCAATTCTATCAGCAGTTCTCACATTATGAAAATCAGCAGAATTAGGGACAAGTCAAAATCTAAATACAGTCTTTATATATGCATAGATGAAGTGCTTTTATTCCAGGTTGATTTTCCATTATCCAGGACACTTCTTATGGCTCTCACCAAATTCTTTGTACTACACAATCCCCATCACTATGTGCCTAAGAAAAGTCCATTAGGAACTCAAGACTAGCTCCTACATCAGCCTACTAATCACTAGACCATAATGAAAGTGAAAAAGGATCCTGATGTAGAAGTCAAAGGTAATTTCTTAAATAGGACATTTTAGATTGTTATAAAGGAAACCAATGCTACTCAACAGTGTCTAAATGTTTTACTGAATATAATCACTCTCAATGAGGTGCCCTAAAGAAAAAACATTGCATCAATTAGGATTCTTAGTTATAAGAAACTGAAAGCCCCTTTGGTTAAACAGAAAATAAATGTATTAAAAGGAAGCTGGGTAGCCAACAGACCTGGCAAGAAGGCTGAGAAAGCAAGTTTGGCAACCAGTAGGAAGAAGAAATCGAGGCTGTTGTGAGGTCACAGTAAAAAATCATGCCATAATTAGTTTCATAGGACACCACTGCTGACATGGTGAACCCTGGACACCACTGACTATATACCACTGTCACCAAAAACCCAAGTTTGGCTGCCTGTCACTTGAAAAGCCAATACTCAAGAGCTTTGATTGGAAAGGAATTTGAGCTTTATTCAGGAGGCTGGCCACCTGGGAAGAAGGCAGACTCCTGTGCAAAAACCAACTCCAAGGTTTCTGCCTGACCCAAAGATTTTTAAAGGAACTTTAGGGCAGTTAATCAGTAAAAGAAAAAAACCTACGACTATCTGGTCAATTAATCTTTGACAAAGCAGGAAAGAATATGCAATGGAAAAAAGACAGTCTCTTCAAAAAATAGTGTTGGAAACTAGACAGCAATGTACAAAAGAACAAAACTGGGGGTGCCTGGCTGGTTCGGTCAGTACATCATGTGACTCTTGATCTCAGGGTCAGGGGTTTAAGCCCCATTTAGGCATGGAGACTACCAAAAAAAAAAAAAAGAGAGAGCTAAAAAAATACAAAATTGGACCACTTTCTTACACTGTACACAAAACAAATTCAAAATGGATTAAAGACCTAAATGTGAGACAGGAAAACATCAAAACCCTAGAGCAGAACAAAGACAGCAACCTCTTTCACATCAGTCATAGCAACTTTTTACTAGATATGTCTCTTGAGGCAAGAGAAACAAAAGCAAAAATATATTGGGACTTCATTAAAATAAAAAGCTTCTGCACAGCAAAGGAAACAATCAACAAAACTAAAAGGTAACCTATAGAATGGGAGAACATATTCACAAATGACGTATCTGATAAAAGGTTAGTATCCAAACCTATAAAGAACCTATCAAATTCAACACCCAAAAAACAAATGATCCAGTTAAAATACTGGACAGAAGACATACATGTTTTCCAAGGAAGACATACAGATGGCCAACAGACACACGGAAAGATGTTCAACATCACTCATTATCAGGGAAATTTAAATCAATATTACAATGAGATAACACCTCACACCTGTCAAAACAGCTAAAATAAAGGACATAAAAAACAACAGGTGTTGCTGAGGATGTGGAGAAAGGAGAACCCTCCTGCACTGGTGGTGGAAATGCAAACTGGCCCAGTTACTGTGGAAAATGATATGGAGGTTCCTCAAAAAGTTAAAAATAGAACTACCCTGTAACCCAGCATTTGCACTGCTAGGTATTTACCCAAAGACTACAAAAACACTAATTTGAAGGGATACATGCACCCTGATGTTTATAGCAGCATTATCGACAGTAGGCAAATTATCTAACAGCCCAAATGTCCACTGATTGATGAATGGATAAAGAAGATGTGGTGTATGTATATGTGTGTGGGTACACACACACACACACACACACACACACACACACACACACACAAAATGGAGTATTACCCAGCCGTAAAAAAGAATGAAATTTTGCTACTCACAATATGTGGATGGAGCTAGAGAGTATTACACTAAGCAAAATAGAGACAGACGAACAGAAATATGATTTCACTGATACATGGAATTTAAGAAACAAATGATCATGGGGGGGAGGGGAGGAAGAAAGAGGAAAACTGAGAAACAGACTCTTAACTACAGAAAACAAACTAATGGTTACCAGAGTAGAGGTGGGTGGGGGGATGGATTAAATAGGTAATGGGAATTCAGGAGAGCACTTGTGAGGAGTGCCAGGTGTTTTATGGAAGTGTGGAATGACTATATTGTACACCTGAAAATAATATTACACTTTATGTTAACCAACTGGAATTTAAATAAAAACTTTAAAAAATTAGGGGCACCTGGGTGGCTCAGTCGGTTGATCGTCCAACTTTGGCTCAGGTCATGATCTCACGGCTCGTGAGTTCAAGCCCTGCATCGGGCTCTGTGCTGACAGCTCAGAGCCTTGGAGCCTGCTTCAGATTCTATGTCTCCCTCTCTCTCTCTACCCCTCCCCCACTCATGGTCTGTCTCTCTCTGTCTCAAAAATAAATAAACATTAAAAAAAAACTTTAGAGGCGCCTGGGTGGCTCAGTCGGTTAAGCGGCCGACTTCGGCTCAGGTCATGATCTCACGGTCAGTGAGTTCAAGCCCCACGTCGGGCTCTGTGCTGACAGCTCGGAGCCTGGAGCCTATTTCAGATTCTGTGTCTCCCTCTCGCTGACCCTCCCCTGTTCATGCTCTGTCTCTCTCTGTCTCAAAAATAAATAAAACGTTAAAAAAAAAAATTAAAAAAAAACTTTAAAAAATTAAATTTAAAAATTAAAAAAAAATTTTAAAAATTAGTAAAAGGGGACACAGTGGTAACACTCCTTGAATGCTTACAGACTCAATGGTGCTAGCTACAAATGTCATCGTGGTGGTTGGAGGTTGTACAAGAGGGTTTTATTCTGAGTCTTTCTAGGAAACCATGCATGATCTATAGATAAAGAAAGGTTTAGTTAATCATGAGGGCTGAAGGTGCTTGCTAAAAGTTAAAGACTATAATAGGTTGGCCAGAGGCGCCAAGGTGGCTTCACCCTCTCCACTGCTGAACAGTAAATACCTCCGTCTGGCATCATTGACATTACTGCCTCTGAAAATTCAATCCTGCTGCAGCACCTACAAGTGCCTACAACTACAATAGATGCTCTGTATTCCTTAACTACTATTCAATATACAGGACAAGTGCATCAAAGTCTGAACTTAGATCATACGCCCATTACGTAGCTGCAAAACAGACTGAAACAAGTATCTGGGTTTGTTTTGTTTTGTTTTGCCAGATTCTATAGAGGAATGTGGCCTATGCCTAGCACCAAAACTCAGAAGGTGGGAAATATCCCACATGCCGACAAGGGGCTCAGATGCTGGGCTGCCAAAGAGTGTAAACAGCTACTTAAAAAATGTTATACAATGAAATTAAGAAGTTAGTGACTCAAAAGTAATTTTTTATGTGGCTATGTCAGATGTGTGTGTGTGTGTGTGTGTGTGTGTGTTCCTAACAGTTGCATCTAATGTTCTAATGGATTTGCTTAGGTGAAAAGGTGAATATCAAAATAACAATGTTATTCTTTTTTTTTTTGCTCCCCAAGGGTTGAGCAAAATGGCAATATAGAAGGCTCCTGAGCTCCCCTCTTCCCACAGACACACCAAACGTACCACATTCCCTCTGAAAGAGATCCAGAAACTAGCTGAGTGACTCCTACATACTAGATAAATGAGAAAATACCCACACTGAAACAAGTAGGAAAGGCTCAGACACACACTTACCATAAACACGCCCTCCCCCCAGCCATAGCACAGTGCCATATAGTGAGGAGGGAACCCCCAACTCCTAGTTTTGACCAGAGAAGCAAATGGTTTGTACTCCATATACAGCATTCCAACTCTCACTGGAGAGTCAGGTTCCTAAAAATGTAGGTCTGAAAGCCAACAGGGCCTATGTCCAGGAGACCCACAAGACATAGCAAACAAATAAGCTATTCATAATGGGCATGCAGCATTCATCACAGCTATCCCTGAGGGTTCAGCATGGAGTGAGCAGGTAAATCATCTATCTCCCAGCCTTTCCCTGAAAAAGGTTTATCTGCATACTTTAAAAGCTCCCGCCTGACAGTCAGGCTGATCATTCCATCAGGAATTAGAAAGCCAGAGGATACCTCTCCTGCCTATTTCTAAACCACTCCAGTTTACCAGCATCTCCCTAGAAGAGGATGCTGTGCTCCAGCCAATATAGCTGTCACCCAAAGAACAAGTCACTGGAGGTCCTGACACTGATAACCAAAGGGGCTTCCACTCAAGAAACCAAAAGAACATTAGTAAACAAAGAAACAATTCTTAGCCTATCACCCCAGGGCTAAGCAAGAAGTAACCAGGCAAAATCTCTTAAATCCATTATTTCTCTGAAAAAGGTTTATCTGTTTACCTTAAAAAATGCTGCCCTGGGGCAAAGATCCTAATCTAGCAAGCATTAACAAGCTGTCTGTGATCTTCAGAGACCTTCGAAGACTGCAAACCTCTCTCATGCCTTCTCCCCACTCCAATGAAACCAAATCTCCAGTATCTACCAGGAAATAGCTTGTACAGCATATTTAGCACCACAACTTTTGTGACAGCCACCTAAAGGACTGGTCTCCAGATCACCTGATTCTAATAGTCAATGGAGCTTGCATTCACCATTCCCACAGAAATGTAGCAAACAATGAAATAGTTCTTTGGGCATAGAAACACAACCCAGAGGCTATCCAAGGAGCCCAGCACAGCTAGAGCAAGCAAAAAAGCTCACCTCTCAGTTTTGTTTTGTTTTGTTTTGTTTTGTTTTGTTTTTCCTGGAAGGAGCTTAAATACATGCATACCTCAAGGCAGTTAGCAACCAGGTGCTAACTGTATCTTACCCGCTAGGACCCACCTACTACTAAGAAACAGAACAAAGAAGGCTTGGACAATAATAAAAGTTTGAGAGACAACTAGGAGGTAGAGCCTGGCTGATCAAGGAGATTTAATTCCTTCATTAAGACCATTCTGTCAAAACTGGGAGAAAGAGGGAAATTTAGGGAGGATCAAGGAGTAGGAAGATCCTGAGCCTACCTCTTCACACAGACATAGCAAGGCAACAATTGTATATATACAACTCACTCTACAAATGACTTGAAGACTGGCAGAACAGATCCTCCACAGCTAATGCCACACTGAGAAGGGTAGCAAGGGCAGAGTTACAGCCAGGAAAAAACCCTCCGGTGAGACAACCTACAAACAGGAAGGATGTCATAGGGATGGAGGTCCTGGTGAGGAGTGAGGGAATCAATCCCGTTATCAGGCACACCCAGCACTGCTGGGGGTCAGGATTTCAGAGTCAGGGGGACTTTACTGCAAGAGAGCCAGAGGGATACAGGAAACTGATATTCCACTCTTAAAGAGCCAGCATACTAATCACTCAGTCCAAGACCCAGAATAAAAATAGCATATTGAAAAGCACCAGGGTTATAAATAAAAGATTTATTGACTAATTTTAGGGCATGTGCCAGAGGGGCAGGGATCTGTAGAAGCTTTCTCTGGGAATAGAAATGCTGGCACAACTTTTCTTGCCCTCCTTCAACCTAGCTGGTCAGATTCTTGCAAGAGCCAGTTCCAACACTCTCTGTGTGCTCTCTACGTGCTCTCCATGTACTTTGCTAGTACCACTGGTTCCACCCTGGCATTCCCTTGAAATTATGCACTACCTAACCCACCTGTCCCAACAGGCACCCCTCCAAAGCAGCTCCCACCCCGCCACACCCAGCAGCCCCAGAGGAGATTAGCACCACTCTAAAGCAGTTCTTGCCCCAGAGAAAGGGAAGTCAGGCCAAGCCACCAACATGCCCACCGCAGTTGCAGATGGGCCTCTCAGCCAGCCATTCCAGTGCCCAGTCCTGCCCAGCGGTGCACCCATAGCAGTCAGGGCCAATCATTGCAGACAGTTGGCTTGGGGGCCAGTCCAAACTACCAGGGAACCCACAGAAGTCACAATCACAACAGGAAGGCACATGCAGCCCATAAAGGGGATACCCCTAGAGTGTCTGGTTCTTGTAACCAGGGGCAATTGCACTACTGGGTGCCACAGGATGCCTTCTACAGAAGACCACTACTTTCAAAACCAGGAGCTGACCTCCCTAATACATAGAAACAAACATAGAATCAGAAAAAAATAAAGAGACAAAGGAATATGTTCTAAACAAAAGAACAAAACCACAGAAAACTAAACAAAACAGAGATAAGTCATCTACCTGCTAAAGAGTTCAAACTAATGGTAATAAAGATGTTCACTGAAGTTGAGAGAAGAGTGGATGAACTCAGAACTTCAACAAAGAGAAAATATAAAAAGGAACCATCAAAACTAAAAAAATAACTGAAAGGAAAAATATATCACGGTGAATAATAACAGATTAAGAGAATGCAGAAGGGGCGACTGGGGGGCTCAGTCGGTTAAGCAACTGACTTAGGCTCAGATCATGATCTCACAGCTCGTGAGTTCGAGCCCCAGGTCGGGCTCTGTGCTGACAGCTCAGAGCTTGGAGCCTGCTTCAGATTCTGTGTCTCTGTCTCTCTCTCTGCCCCTCCCCCACTTGTGCTCTGTCTCTCTCTCTCTCTCTCTCTCTCTCTCTCAAAAATAAATAAAATGTAAAAAAAAAAAAAAAAAGAGAGAGAGACTGCATAAAAATAGATAGCAATCTGGAAGACAGGGTAGTGTAAAGCACCCAAGGACAATAACAAAAAAGAAACAAATAGAAAAAAAAGGAAAAACAAAATGAGGATAGCTTAAGGAATCTCTGGAATAATATCAAGCATAATAGCATTAACATTATAAGGGTCCCAGAGAAAAAGAGAGAGACAGAATGGGGCAGAAAACTTATTTGAAGATATAATAGCTAAAAACTTCCTTAACTTGGAGAAAGAGATAGACATCCAGGTCCAGGAGGCAAAGAAAGCCCAAACAAGATGAACCCAAGAAAGTCTACATAAATACAATAATTAAGATTTCAAAAGTTACAAATAAGAGAGAATCTTAAATGAAGCAAGAGCAAAGCAAATCGTTACATACAAGAGAAATCATATAAGACTATTGGCTGATTTTTCAGGAGAAACTTTGCAGACCAAAAGTAAAAACATGATATATTCAAAATAATAAAAGGAGAAAACTTACAAGAATCCTTTACCCTGTAAGGTTACCCTGTAATCTTTCAGAATTAAAAGAGAGAGAGTTTCCCAAAAAAGGAGTTCATCACCACAAAGCCAGGCTTTCAAAAAATATTAAGGGGACTTCTTCAAGGGAAAAAGAAAAAGTCAAACAAAGATAAAGAAAATAATGGAAGGAAAAAAATTTCACTGGCAAAAGCAAATATATAGAAAAGACACTAGATCAATCACTATAAAGCTAGTATGAAAATCAAAAGACAAAAGCAATAAAATCAATTATATCTACAAATTAGGAAATACACAAAATAAAACATCTAAAATATGAAAAATGTATTTTAGAAATAAAATCTTAAAAGCCTCTAATATATATATATATATATATATAATGTGGAAAGGGCAATAAATATGTTTATAAATGTGTTGTAACTTAAGTCACATCCAAATTAATATAGACTGTATTATACAAAGGATATTATATATAAGCCACATGATAACCAGAAACTAAAAACCTATATGAAATACACAAAGAACAAAGAGAAATAAATGCAAACACCACTAGGGAAAATCTGCAATTCACAGGGGAAGAGAGCAAGAATAGAGAAGAACTATAAAAACAACTAAGAAAACAATGAATAAAATGGCATAAGTACCCAACCAATAATTATTTTTAAAAAGTTTTTAATGTTTATTTTTGAGAGAGAAAGAATGTGAGCAGGGGAGTGGCAGAGACAAAGGTAGACACAGAATCCAAAGCAGGCTCCAGGCTCTGAGCTGTTAGCACAGAGCTCTAGGTGGGGTCAAACTCATGAACCATGAGATCATGACCTGAGCCAAAGTCAGAGGTTTAACTGACTGAGCCACCCAAGCACTCCCCAATAATTACTTTAAATGTAAATGGAATAAACTCTCTAATCAAAAGACATATGCTGACTGCATGGATTAAAAAAAAAAAAAATTATACACTACTTACAAAAACCTTCAGAACTAAAGACACATACAAACTGAAAGAGAAGAGAAAGAAAAAGATATTCCAAGCAAATGGAAGCAAACAAACAAAAATTTGGGGCCGTAATACCTAGACTTTAAAACAAAGACTGTAACAAGACACAAAGAAGAGCATTACATAATGATATACACATCAATCCAAAAACTTTAATAGTTGTAAATATCTGTACACCCAATACAGGAACATCTGAATACATAAAGCAATACTAACAGACACAAAGGGAGAAATTACAGTAGTGGATTAATATAATAATAGTAGTGTATTTTAACACCTCACTTACATCAATAGAAAATCATCCAGACAGAAGATCAATAAGACAACAGCGAATATGAACAACACATTAGACCACATGGACTTGACAGATATATATACAAATACAGATTATACATTCTTTTCATAAATTTTTTAAAGTTTATTTATTTATTTTGAGAGAGAGACCATGGGAATGGGGGAGGAGCAGAGAAAGAGGGAGACTGAGAATCCCAAGCAACTCCATACTGTTAGCTCAGAACTTGACAAGGGACTTGAATCCATGAAATCATGAGATCATGACCTGAGCCAAAACCAAGAGTCAGTTGTTTAACCAACTAAGCCACCCAGGCACCCTACATTCTTCTCAACATAGAACATAGTATGTTCCCCAGAACAGGGTGCATGTTGGGCCACGACACCAGTCTCAATAAATTTAAAAAGGCTGAAATCATATAAAGCATTTTTCTAATCACAGCAGTATGAAACTAGAAATGAATTACAAGAAAAAACTTGGAAAAAACACAAATATGTAGAGACTAAATATCATGCTACCAAACAACCAACGGATCAATGAAGAAATCAGAGAGGAAACCAAAAAATATCTGGAGACAAATGAGAATGCAAATTTTCAAATTGGGGACATAGGAACGGCAATTCTAAGAGGGAATTTTATACCAATATAGGTGTACCTCAAGAAGCAAGACACATCTCAAATAAGTAATATAACCTTTTACCTAAGGGAACCAAAAACAAAACAAAACAAAAAGCCCAAAGTTAGTAGAGAGGAATAATAAAGCTTAAAATGGAAATAAAGAAAATAGAGACTATAAAAAAAGGAAAAAAAAAATCAATGAACTAAGAGCTGGTTCTTTGAAAATTTAAACAAAAACTTAAAAAAAACCCTTAAACTTAGATTCATTAAGAAGAATTTCAAAAAAATTAAATCAGAAATGAGGAACAACTGATACCACAGAAATTCACAGGATTGTAAGAGACAACTTCAAAAATTATATGGCAACAAATTAAAAATGAAGAAATTAATAAACTTCCAGAAACATACAACAATCTTTCAAGATTGAACAGGAAGAAACAAATTCTGAACAAACCATTACTAGTAATGAAACCAAGTCAGTAATCAAAGAACTCAACAAAAGGCCAGGACAAGATGGCTTCCCAGGTGAATTTTACTAAATAAGAGTTAATACCTATCCTTCTCAAACTATTCCAAAAAACAGAAGAGGAAGGAATGCCTCCAAATTTATTCTATCAGGCAAGGGTTATCCTGACACCACAACACAACGAAAGTAAAATTTTAAAAATACATTAAAAGGATCATTCACCAAGATCGACTGCATTTTAACTAAGAGCTGCACAGATAGTTCAATATACACATATCAACATGCTACAGCACATTAACAAAATAAAATATAAAAATCACACATCATCTCAATAATGGCAAAGAAAACATTTGACAAAATTCAACTTCCTTTCATCGTAAAAAGTCACAGCAAAGTGGGTTTATAGAGAACATACCACAACATAATAAAGGCCATATATGACAAACCCACAGCTAACAACATAGTCAATGGTGAAAATCTGAAAGCTATTCTCTAAAATCAAGAGCAAGACAAGGATATCCACTCTCACCACTTTTGTTTGACAAAATATTGCAAATCCTGGCTGTGGTGTTCAGACAAAAAAAAAAAAAAAAAAAAAGACATCCAAATTGGTAAGGAAGAAGTCAAACATCACTATTTGTAGATAACATTATACCTAACACAGAAAACTCTAAAAGCTCCACCAAAAAAACTATTATAATTAATAACTGAATTCAGTAAAGTTGCAGAATAAAAATTAATATGCAGAAACCTGTTGTGTTTCTATATACTAATAATGAAGTAGCAAAAAAAGATATTAAGAAAACTATTAGATTTACAATTGTATCAAAGAGAATAAAATACTTAGGAATAAATTTAACCAAAGAGGTGAAAGACCTATACTCTGAAAACTTTAAGACTTTGATGAAAGAAACTGAAGAAAACACAAATAAATGGAAAAATACTCTATGTTCATGTACTGGAAAAATTCTTATTGTAAAAAATGTCCTTACTACCCAAAGCAATCTACAGATTCAGTGCAAACTCAATAAAAATATCAATTATATTTTTCACAGAACTAAAACAAGTAATCGTAAAATTTGTATCAGGCTACAAAAGACACTGAACAGCCAAAGCAATGTTGAGAAAGGAGGACAAAGATGAAGGCTTCACAATCCCAGATTTTGAATATACTACAAACCTGTGGTAATCAAGACAATAAGATATTGATATAAAAAAACAACACCAGAATGAAACAGAGTCCAGAAATAAACCCACATTTTTATGGTCAACTAATCTATGACAAGGGAGGCAAAAATGTACATTAGAAAAGACAGTCTTTTCAATAATTAGTACTGGGAATACAGGACAGCTATATGCATTAAAAAAAAAAAAGAAGAAGAAAGAAACTGGACCACTCTTTTATACCATACGCAAAAATGAATTCAAAATGTATTAATGATATAAATGTAAAACCTGAAACCACAAAAAATTCCTATAAGAAAACATAGGCAGTAAACTCATGGACATTGACCTTAGCAATATTTTTCTGGATCTGTCTTCTTAGAAAGGGAAACAAAAGCAAAAATGAACAACTGGAATATCAACAAACTAAGAAGCTTTTGCACAATGATATATACCATCAACAAAACAGCAACCTTGTTAATGGGAGAAATATTTTCAAGTGATGTATCCAATAAGGGGTTAATATCCAAAATAGGCAGAAGACATGAAAAGACATTTTTCCAAAGAAGACATACAGATGGCCAACAGACCATGAAAAGATACTCAAAATCGTCAGGGAAATGCAAATCAAACCACAATAAGACATCACCTCACACCAGACAGAATAGCTAGTATCAAAAACACAAGAAATAACATGTTGGTGAGGATGTGGAGAAAAGGGAACCCTAATACAAACCAAACAAAAACACTACAAGGAAAGAAAATTACAGGCCAATAAACCTGTTGACCATGAATTCAAAAATCTTCAACATAATATTAGCAAACCAAATTTAACATAACGACAAAAGATCCTTCACCATGATCAAGTTGATTTAATCCAGGGATGCAATGATGGCTCACCATATGCAAATCAATGTGATAAACCACATTAATAAGAATCATATGATCATGTCAATAGTTACAGAAAAAGCATTTGACAATATTCAACATCTTTTCATCATAAAAACTCCCCAAAAAGTGAACACCAGAGAGAATATGCCTAACCAAGGCCATAAATGACAGCCCACAGCTAATCTCAAATGCAATAGTGAAACACTGAAACCTTTTCTTCTATGATCAGAAACAAGATGCCACTCCCAACACTTTCATTCAATATAGTAAGGAAGTCCTAGCCAGAGCAATCAGGAAAGAAAAAGAAATAAACAACACCCAAAACAGAAAAGAACAAGTAAAACTGAATTTATTTGCAGATAACATGAATATACGGAAAGCTCTAGAGACTCTACCAAAAGAACTGTTAGAATAAACAAATTCAGAAAAGCTGCAGGATATAATATCAATGTACAAAATCAGCTGTATATTAAAAAGAGAAATGAAGAGAATAATCCCACTTACAATAGCAGACAAAAAAAATACTTAGAATAAATTTAACCAAGGAGATAAAACATCTGTACACTGAAAACTATAAGACACTGATGAAAGAAATTAAAGAATACACAAATAATGGTGAGATATTTCATGCTCATGGATTGGAAAAAAATCAATACTGTTAAAATGTCCATATATTCAAAATAACCTACAGATTCAATGCAATCCGTGTCAAAATTCCAATGGAATTTTTCACAGAAATAAAACAAACAATCCTAAAATGTGAATGGGATCACAAAAGACTCCAAATAGCCAAGGCAATTTTGAAAAAAAGAAAAAAACATAGCTGGAGACATCACACTTGATTTCAACTATACAGATCTTCCTTGACTTACAATGGGGCTAAATTCTGATAAATCCATTGTAAATTGAAAATACTGTAGTGACGGGTATTGAGGAGGGCACCTTTTGGGATGAGCACTGGGTGTTGTATGGAAACCAATAGGACAATAAACTTCATATATTGAAAAAAAAATTATAAAATATACCTAATAAAGATCATCTCTTTCTTTCTGTGGAAAAAAAAAAAAAAAAGAAAATATTGTAGTTAAAAATGCATTTAACACACCTAACCTACCAAATTTCATAGCTTAGCCTAGCCTACCTGAAACATGCTCAGAACATTTTACATTGGCCTACAGCTGGGGAAAATAATCTAACACAAAGCCTGTTTTATAATAAAGTGTTGAATATCTCATGGAATTTATTACATGCTATACTGAACATAAACAACAAAATGGTTGTATGGGTACAGAATAATTGTTAAGTGTACCACTCTTAACCATCCGAGTGCATAGCTGACTGGGGGCTACAAAACACTGCCACTGCCCAGCATTTTGAAAGAATAGCATACTGCAAATCACTAGCCCAGGAAAAGATCAAAAATCAAAATTCGAAGTATGGTTTCTACTAAATGCATACTGCTTTTGCATCACTGTGAGGTCAAAAAAATCTTAAGGCAAATCATCATCAGTCAGGGACCATCTATGTTACAAACCCACAGTAATCAAATAGTATGGTCTTGGCATAAATGTAAATACATAGACTGAGACCCCAGGAAGAAATAGAGAGCCTAGCATGCACATATGGTCATTTATGACAAAACTGCCAAAAAACTATAATCGTGAAAGGACAGTCTTTAATAAATTGTTGGGAAAACTGGATAGCCACATGCAAATGAATGAAAGTGGACCCCTATCTTTTACCATATACAAAAATCCACTCAAAATTAAGTAAAACTTGAACATCAGACCTGAAAACATAAAAGTGTTACAGGGAAACACAGGGGGGTAAGTTCATTGACAATGGTCTTGGCCACAAATTTTTTTAACTTAATCCAAAAACAAAGACAACAAAAGCAAAAATAAATAAGTAGGCCTCCATCAAACTAAAAAACTTTTGCACAGGAAAAGAAATTATCAACAAAATGTAAAGGCAACCTAAGGAATGAGAGTAAATACTTACAAACATTCTAGCTGATAAAGGGTAAGTATACACAATATATAAGGAACTCATACTATTCAAAAGCACACACAACAAAAACAAACAACCCAATTACAAATGAGACAAAAAGGCAGCCCTTCCTGCCCAGTCCCCATGTTTTAATAAAAACTTTTGCATCATGGAAAACCCAAAAGATGCCATCAAAAAACTGCTAAAACTGATTCATGAATTCAGCAAAGTTGCAGGATATAAAAAACAATGCACAGAAATCGGTTGCATTCCTATACACCAACAATGAAACAACAGAAAGAGAAATCAAGGAATCGATCCCATTTACAATTGCACCAAAAACCATAAAATACCTAGGAATAATAAATCTAACCAAAAAGGTGAAAAATCTATACACTGAAAACTATAGACAGCTTATGAAAGAAATTGAAGACACAAAAAATGAAAAAATATTCCATGCTCCTGGATAGGAAGAACAAATATTGTTAAAATGTCGATATGACCCAAAGCAATCTACGTATTCAATGCAATCCCTATCAAAATAACACCACCATTCCTCACAGAGCTAGAACAAACAATCCTAAAATTTGTATGGAACCAGAAAAGACCCCAAAGAGCCAAAGCAATCTTGAAAAAGAAAACCAAAGCAGAAGGCATCACAATCCTGGACTTCAAACTATACTACAAAGCTGTAATCATCAAGACAGTATCGTACTGGCACAAGAACAGACACTCAGATCAATGGAACAGAATAGAGAACCCAGAAACGGACCCACAAAGGTATGGCCAACTGAACTTTGACAAAGCAGGAAAGAATATCCAATACAATAAAGACAGTCTCTTCAGCAAGTGGTGCTGGGAGAACTGGACAGTGACCTGCAGAAGAATGAACCTGGACCACTTTCTTACACCATACACAAAAATAAACTCAACATGGATGAAATACCATAATGTAAGACAGGAAGCCATCGAAATCCTCAAGGAGAAAGCAGGCAAAAACCTCTTTGATCTTGGCTGCAGCAACTTCTTACTCAACACGTCTCCAGAGGCAAGGGAAACAAAAGCAAAAATAACTATTGGGACCTCAAAATAAAAAACTTCTGCACAGCGAAGGAAACAATCAGCAAAACTAAAAGGCAACTGATGGAATGGGAGAAGACATTTGCAAATGACATATCAGATAAAGGGTTAGTATCCAAAATCTATAAAGAACTTATCCAACTCAACACCCAAAAAAATATATAATCCAGTGAAGAAAGGGGCAAAAGACATGAATAGACACTTCTCCAAAGAAGATATCCAGATGGCCAACCGACACATGAAAAAAATGCTCAACATCACTCATCAGGGAAATACAAATCAAAACCACAATGAGCTACCACCTTACACCGGTCAGAATGGCTAACATTAACAACGGAGGCAACAACAGATGTTGGTGAGGATGGGGAGAAAAAGGATCTCTTTTGCATTCTTTTTGGCAATGCAAGCTGGTGCAGCCACTCTGGAAAACAGTATGGAGGTTCCTCAAGAAACTAAAAATAGAACTACCCTACAACTCAGCAACTGCACTACTAGGCATTTATCCAAGGGATACAAGTGTGCTGTTTTGAAAGGACACACACACACCAGTGTTTATAGCAGCACTATCAACAATAGCCAAAGTATGGAAAGAACCCAAATGTCCATAGATAGATGAATGGATATATACAATGGAGTATTATTCGGCAATCAAAAAGAATGAAATCTTGCCATTTGCAACTACACGGATGGAACTGGAGGGTATTATGCGAAGTGAAATCAGTCAGTCAGAGAAAGACAAATATCATATGACTTCACTCATATGAAGGCTTTAAGACACAGAACAGATGAACACAAGGGAAGGGAAGCAAAAATAATATAGAAACAGGGAGGGGGGCAAAACATAAGAGACTCTTAAATATAGACAACAAACAGAGGGTTATTGGAGGGGTTGTGGGAGGGGGGATGGGCTAAATGGGTCAGGGGAATTAAGGAATTTACTCCTGAAATCATTGTTGCACTATATGCTAACTTGGATGTAAATTTAAAACATAAAAAATCTAATTATGAAAATAAATAAATAAATAAATAAAAACTTTTGCACCAAACAGAGAGAGAATAAAAGATGTTCTGGGGAAGACGGCAGGGTAGAAGGACTCTAAGCTCACTTCATCCCACAGATACAACTAGATAACACCCATATCAGTGTAAATAACCCAGAAAATAACCCACGACTGGCAGAACAGAGTCTCCATCTTCACAGCTAAATGTAGAAAAAAGGCAACATTGAAGAGGGTAGGAAGGGCAGAGATGCAGTCCACAGCTAAGAGGACGTGTGGGACTGTGTGTAGAAGGGAGGGATGGCAGCCCACAAGAGGGGAGAGGAGAGGACCCTGAGCAGGGAGCCATTGCACCTCAGGCATGGGGGACCCATATTGGGAAGACAAATCTCCATAACATTTGGCTTTGAAAACCAGAGGGGCATAATTCCATGAGTTCTTACAATCAGAGGGGTTTAACATCTGGAAGAACAAAATGAGTTGGCTTGGCTCTGGGATAGCAAAGAGGACAAGGGGAAACTGAGTCCCTGCCCTTAGAGACACAGCACAAGAAACAGCCAGGTGATACAGACTAACAGCAGTTTGAAAAAAAATGCCTGGGGAGATTTGTTTACTAATCTCAGAGTATGTGCTGGAGGGGTAGGGATCATTGGAAGATTTCTCTGGGAACAATATATCTGGCAGGTACCATTCCCCTCCCCCACCCTGCAGCCTAGACCCTAGGACAGCTGTAGGGACCAGCACAGTGCCACGACTAGCTACCTAACTTTCTAACTGCATACCTGCCTCTGAATTCTCCCACGGAACTGCCCCCTCCAATACACCTTTGGTCAGGTCCATCCAAAGTGGTGCCACAGCCTGGCAGTGTGCAAACAGCCCTGGCAGGGTCCAAGACCACTCAAAAGTGACTCCTGTTCCAGGGAGGGGAAAGGTAACTACACACACCAGTCAGACTGTGGCTCCAGAAGTAGGCTGGGGGCAGGCATCTTGCCTGACAGCAAGGCCCGACCATCATCAAAAGCTTCTCAGGGAACAAGAGAGGAAAAGCACCTGCAGTTCAGTCCTACTGCATCTCTGGCAAAAGCCTAGTCTGACACAACTCAAGTCCAAGGCAGCCCCAGACAGGCCCAATAACAACACAGGGATCTAAGTCTGTCCACAACAGGCAAAGGGAGCCATTGCAAATGATTGGACTGAAGGAAACATTGGCTCAGTGACAACAGCAGAGTGCACATGCGCACAGACACACACACACACACACACACACACACACACACACACACAGATACCCCTGAAGCACCGGATTCTGCTAAACAGGGGACGCTGCACTTCAGGGCAGTATAGGACCTCTTCTTCATAAGGCTACTACTTCCAAGAGCAGAAGATGGAGCTTCCTAATACAGAGAAACAGACACAAGGAATCAGACAAAATGAGAAAACAGAGGAATATGTCCCAAATGAAAGAGCAGGACAAAATCACAAGAGAGCTAAGTGAAACAGATAATAAACCTGACAGAGAATTTAAAGTAATAGTCATAAAGATACTCACTGGGCTTCAAAAAAAGAGTGGAGGACCTCAATGGAACCCTTAACAAAGAGATACAAAACATAAAAAAGAACCAATCAGAGACAAAGAGTCAGTAACTAAAACTTAAAAATACACAAAGGGAATAAATAGTAGATTAGAGAAAACAGAAGAACAGATCAGCAACCTAGAGGATAGAGTAATGGACAGCGATCAAGCTGAACAGAAGAGAGGAAAAAGCAATGAAAATTAAAATACACTTAGGGAACTTAGCAACACTGTCAAGTATAATAACATTTTCATTACAAGATATCAGAAAGAAAAGAGGGAAAAAAGAGGCCAGAGAATTTATTTGAAGAAATGATAGCCGAAAACTTCCTGAATTTGAAAAAAACAAATCCAGATCCAGAAGGCACAGAGAGTCCACAACAAAATCAACCCAAGGAGGTCCACACCAAGACACACAGTAATTAAAATGGCAAAAAAAAGTAGTGACATAGAATTTTTAAAGCAAGAGAAAATAAAACCGTTGCATACAAGTAAGATCCCATAATGTTATCAACTATTTTCAACAGAAACTCCACAGGCTGAAGGAAGTAGCATGCATGACATATTCAAAGTGCCAAAGGGAAAAATCTTCAGTCAAGAATACTGTATCCAGCAAGGCTATCATCCAGAATAGAGGGAATGATAAAAAGAGTTTCCCAGAAAAACAAAAGTTAAAGGAATTCATGACCACTAAACCAGCCCTATGAGAAATGTTAAAGGAGACTCTCAGTGGGAAGACCATGAGCAGAACTAAGAAAATTAGAAAACACAATAGTAAAATTAAGTGTATCTATAAAAACCAGTTAAGGGACTCACGAAAGGATGTAAAATAAGACACCATGTACCTAAAATGTGAGGGGGAAAGGAGTAAAGAATGGGTTCAAACTTAAGTGACCATCAACTTAATATAGACTGCTATATAAAGAATATGTTATATAGAAATCTAATAGTAACACAAATAGGAAACCAGAAGTAGATACTACTAAAGCAAAAACTGAAGCAAAAGGAACCCAAGGAGATCACTAAAAAAAGCCAGCAAACTCTGAGACAAGAGATCAAGAAAGGAACAGAAAAGAACTATAAAAACAACCATAAAACAAGTAACAAAATGGCAGTAAGTACATACCTATCAATAATTACTTTGAATGTAATACATTAAACACTCCAATCAAAAGACATAGGATGACAAAATGATTTAAAAAGCAAGACCCATTTATATATTGCCTACAAGAGACTCATTTCAGACTAAAGACACACGTAGATTGAAAGTGAAGGGATAGAGAAGGATTTATCATCCAAATGGAAGTGACCGGTTAGCAGGACTTACATCAGAAAAAAAAGATTTTAAAAAAAGATTGTACTAAGACAAGACACAAAGAAGGACACTATATAATCAAAAAGAGAACAATTCATGAAGACAGTATAACAACCGTAAATATTTACCACCCAGTGTGGAAGCACCCAAATACATAAAGCAGTTAGTAACAAACATAAAGGAAATAATTGATCATAATACAATAACGGTAGGGGACTTTTAACACTGCACTTACAACAATGGACAGATCATCCAAACATAAAATCAACAAAGAAACAGTGGCTTTGAATGACACACTGAACCAGGTGGATTTAACAGATATATTCAGAACATTCCCTCCCAAAACAGCAGAACACACATTCTTTCCAAGTGCACTTAGAATATTCTCCAGAAGAGATCACATATTAGGCCACAGAGAAGTCTCAACAAATTTAAAAAAAAAAAAAAAAAAAAAAAAAAGATGAAGTCATTCCATGCATCTTTACTGACCACAGCACTACGAAACCAGAATCAAACACAAGAAAAACACTGGAAGAATACAAAGTCATGGAGGTTAAATAGCATACTACTAAACAATGGGTCAACCAGGAAATCAAAGAAGTAAAAAAATACATGGAGACAATTAAAATGAAAACACAACAGTCCAATATCTTTGAGATACAGCAAAAGCTGTTCTATGATACAAGTCTATAATAATATACGCCTACCTCAGAAAGCAAGAAAAGTCTTAAATAAACAACAACCTAAAGGAGCTAAAAAAAAAAAAAAAAAAAAAAAAAAACAAATAAAACCCAAAGTCAGCAGAAGGAAGGAAATAAAAATTACAGCAGAAATAAAAGAAGTAGAAACTAAAACAAAGAAACCAGGGGTTACTTCTTCAAAAATATCAACAAAATTCACAAACCTTTAGCCAGACTCATCAAAAAATTTTTAAAAATTAAAAAAAAGAAGAGGATATGCAAATAAAATCAGAAAGAAAAGAGATTTAAACACCAATACCACAGAAATATGAGGATTTAGGAACACCAGGGTGGCTCAGTCAGTTGAGCAACTGACACTTGGTTTTGGCTCAGGTCACAGTCTCATGGTTGGTGAGTTCGAACACCGCATTGGGCTACACACTATGATAGTGTGCAACCTGCTTGGGATTTCTCTCTCCCCCCCTCCCCCCCAACTCTGTTTCTCCCCCCCCCCCGTCTCCCCCCTCTCTCTCCTCCCTCTCTCCCCCCCCGTCTCCCCCCTCTCTCTCCTCCCTCTCTCCCCCCCTCTCTCCTCCCTCTCTCCCCCCCTCTCTCCTCCCTCTCTCCCCCCCTCTCTCCTCCCTCTCTCCCCCCCATCTCTCTTCCCCCTCTCTCCCCGCCTCTGTCCCCCTTCTCTGTCTCCCCCCTCTCTCCCTCTCTCCCGCTCTCTCCCTCTCTCCCCCCTCTATCCCCCTTCTTTGTCTCCCCCCCTCTCCCCTCTCTACCCCCATCTCTCTTCCCCCTCTCCCCCCCTCTGTCCCCCCCTCTGTCTCCCCCCTCTCTCCCTCTCTCCCGCTCTCTCCCTCTCTCCCCCTTCTCTGTCTTCCCCCTCTCTCCTTCTCTCCCCCCTGTCCCCCTTCTCTGTCTCCCCCCTCTCCCTCTCTCCCCCCTCTCTCCCCCATCTCTCCCTCTCTCCCCCCTCTCTCCCCCATCTCTCCCTCTCTCCCCCTCTCCCCACTCTGTCCCCCTTCTCTGTCTCCCCCCTCTCTCCTTCTCTCCCCCCGTCCCCCTTCTGTCTCCCCCCTCTCTCCCTCTCTCCCCCCTCTGTCCCCCTTCTCTATCTCCCCCCTCTCTCTCCCTCTCTCCCCCTCTCTCTCTCCCCCCCCCTCTCTCTCTCCCCCCCCCTCTATCCCTCCACCTCTCCCCCTCTATCTCTCCCCCTCTATCTCCCCCTCTCTCTTCTCTCCCTCCCCTCTCTCCTCCCCTTCTCTCCCTCCCCTTCTCTCCCTCTCTCTCCCCCATCTCTCCCTCTCTCCCCCCTCTGTCCCCCTTCTCTGTCTCCCCCCTCTCTCCTTCTCTCCCCCCGTCCCCCTTCTCTGTCTCCCCCCTCTCTCCCCCTCTGCCCCCCTTCTCTATCTCCCCCCTCTCTCTCCCTCTCTCCCCCTCTCTCTCTCTCTCCCCTCTCCCTCTATCCCTCCACCTCTCCCCCTCTATCTCTCCCCCTCTCTCTCCCCCTCTCTCTTCTCTCCCTCCCCTCTCTCCTCCCCTTCTCTCCCTCCCCTCTCTCCTCCCCTTCTCTCCCTCCCCTCTCTCCTCCCCTTCTCTCCCTCCCCTTCTCTCCCACCCCTTCTCTCCCTCCCCTTCTCTCCCTCTCTCTCCCCTTTTCTCCCTCCCCTTCTCTCCCTCTCTCTCCCCTTTTCTCCCTCCCCGTCTCCCCCTCTCTCCCCTTTTCTCCCTCTCTCTCCCCTTTTCTCCCTCCCCTTCTCTCCCTCTCTCTCCCCTTTTCTCCCTCCCCGTCTCCCCCTCTCTCCCCTTTTCTCCCTCCCCGTCTCCCCCTCTCTCCCCTTTTCTCCCTCCCCGTCTCCCCCTCTCTCCCCTTTTCTCCCTCCCCGTCTCCCCCTCTCTCCCCTTTTCTCCCTCCCCGTCTCCCCCCTCCCCTTCTCTCCCTCCCCGTCTCCACCTCTCTCCCCTTCTCTCTCCCTCCCCGTCTCCCCCTCTCCCTCCCCTTCTCTCTCCCTCCCCTTCTCTCTCCCTCCCCTTCTCTCTCCCTCCCCTTCTCTCTCCCTCCCCTTCTCTCTCCCTCCCCTTCTCTCTCCCTCCCCTTCTCTCTCCCTCCCCTTCTCTCTCCCTCCCCCTCTCTCTCCCTCCCCGTCTCCGCCTCTCTCCCCTTCTCTCCCTCCCCGTCTCCCCTCTCTCTCCCCTTCTCTCCCCCCTCCCTCCCCGTCTCCCCCCTCTCTCCCCTTCTCTCCCCCTCTCCCTCCCCGTCTCCCCCTCTCTCCCCCCCCGCTCTCTCCCCTTCTCTCTCCCCTTCTCTCTCCCCCTCTCTCCCTCCCCTTCTCTCTCCCCCTCTCTCCCTCCCCTTCTCTCTCCCCCTCTCTCCCTCCCCTTCTCTCTCCCCCTCTCTCCCTCTCTCCCTCCCCTTCTCTCTCCCCTTCTCTCTCCCTCCCCTTCTCCCCCTCTCTCTCCCTCCCCTTCTCTCTCCCCTTCTCTCTCCCTCCCCTTCTCCCCCTCTCTCTCCCCCTTCTCTCCCTCCCCTTCTCTCTCCCCCTCTCTCCCTCCCCTTCTCTCTCCTTCCCCTTCTCTCTCCCTCCCCTTCTCTCTCCCTCCCCTTCTCTCTCCCTCCCCTTCTCTCTCCTTCCCCTTCTCTCTCCCTCCCCTTCTCTCTCCCCTTCTCCCTCCCCCCCCTCCCTCCCCCTCTCCCTCCCCCCTCTCCCTCCCCCTCTCCCTCCCCCTCTCTCCCTCCCCCTCTCCCTCTCCCTCTCCCCCTCTCTCCCTCCCCGTCTCCCCCTCTCTCTCCCTCCCCGTCTCCCCCTCTCTCTCCCCTTCTCTCCCCCTCCCCGTCTCCCCCTCTCTCTCCCCTTCTCTCCCCCTCCCCGTCTCCCCCTCTCTCTCCCCTTCTCTCCCCCTCCCCTTCTCCCCCTCTCTCTCCCCTTCTCTCTCCCTCCCCTTCTCTCTCCCCCTCTCTCCCTCCCCTTCTCTCTCCCCCTCTCTCCCTCCCCTTCTCTCTCCCCCCTCTCTCCCTCCCCTTCTCTCTCCCCCTCTCTCCCTCCCTTTCTCTCTCCCCCTCTCCCTCCCCTTCTCTCTCCCCCTCTCCCTCCCCTTCTCTCTCCCCCTCTCCCTCCCCTTCTCTCTCCCCCTCTCCCTCCCCTTCTCTCTCCCCCTCTCTCCCTCCCCTTCTCTCTCTCTCCCCTTCTCTCTCCCTCCCCTTCTCTCTCCCCCTCTCCCTCCCCTTCTCTCTCCCCCTCTCTCCCTCCCCTTCTCTCTCCCCCTCTCTCCCTCCCCTTCTCTCTCCCTCCCCTTCTCTCTCCCCCTCTCTCCCTCCCCTTCTCTCTCCCTCCCCTTCTCTCTCCCCCTCTCCCTCCCCTTCTCTCTCCCCCTCTCTCCCTCCCCTTCTCTCTCCCCCTCTCTCCCTCCCTTTCTCTCTCCCCCTCTCCCTCCCCTTCTCTCTCCCCCTCTCCCTCCCCTTCTCTCTCCCCCTCTCCCTCCCCTTCTCTCTCCCTCCCCCTCTCTCCCTCCCCGTCTCCGCCTCTCTCCCCTTCTCTCCCTCCCCGTCTCCCCTCTCTCTCCCCTTCTCTCCCCCTCCCTCCCCGTCTCCCCCCTCTCTCCCCTTCTCTCCCCCTCTCCCTCCCCGTCTCCCCCTCTCTCCCCCCCGCTCTCTCCCCTTCTCTCTCCCCTTCTCTCTCCCCCTCTCTCCCTCCCCTTCTCTCTCCCCCTCTCTCCCTCTCTCCCTCCCCTTCTCTCTCCCCTTCTCTCTCCCTCCCCTTCTCCCCCTCTCTCTCCCTCCCCTTCTCTCTCCCCTTCTCTCTCCCTCCCCTTCTCCCCCTCTCTCTCCCCTTCTCTCCCTCCCCTTCTCTCTCCCCCTCTCTCCCTCCCCTTCTCTCTCCTTCCCCTTCTCTCTCCTTCCCCTTCTCTCTCCCTCCCCTTCTCTCTCCCTCCCCTTCTCTCTCCCTCCCCTTCTCTCTCCCTCCCCTTCTCTCTCCCCTTCTCCCTCCCCCCTCCCTCCCCCTCTCCCTCCCCCCTCTCCCTCCCCCTCTCCCTCCCCCTCTCCCTCCCCCTCTCTCCCTCCCCCTCTCCCTCTCCCTCTCCCCCTCTCTCCCTCCCCGTCTCCCCCTCTCTCTCCCCTTCTCTCCCCCTCCCCGTCTCCCCCTCTCTCTCCCCTTCTCTCCCCCTCCCCTTCTCCCCCTCTCTCTCCCCCTTCTCTCTCCCTCCCCTTCTCTCTCCCCCTCTCTCCCTCCCCTTCTCTCTCCCCCTCTCTCCCTCCCCTTCTCTCTCCCCCTCTCTCCCTCCCTTTCTCTCTCCCCCTCTCCCTCCCCTTCTCTCTCCCCCTCTCCCTCCCCTTCTCTCTCCCCCTCTCCCTCCCCTTCTCTCTCCCCCTCTCTCCCTCCCCTTCTCTCTCTCTCCCCTTCTCTCTCCCCCTCTCCCTCCCCTTCTCTCTCCCCCTCTCTCCCTCCCCTTCTCTCTCCCCCTCTCTCCCTCCCCTTCTCTCTCCCTCCCCTTCTCTCTCCCCCTCTCCCTCCCCTTCTCTCTCCCCCTCTCTCCCTCCCCTTCTCTCTCCCCCTTTCTCTCTCCCTCCCTTTCTCTCTCCCCCTCTCCCTCCCCTTCTCTCTCCCCCTCTCCCTCCCCTTCTCTCTCCCCCTCTCCCTCCCCTTCTCTCTCCCCCTCTCTCCCTCCCCTTCTCTCTCCCTCCCCTTCTCTCTCCCTCCCCTTCTCTCTCCCTCCCCTTCTCTCTCCCCCTCTCTCCCTCCCCTTCTCTCTCCCTCCCCTTCTCTCTCCCTCCCCTTCTCTCTCCCCCTCTCTCCCTCCCCTTCTCTCTCCCCCTCTCCCCCTCTCTCCCTCCCCTTCTCTCTCCCCCTCTCTCCCTCCCTTTCTCTCTCCCCCTCTCCCTCCCTTTCTCTCTCCCCCTCTCCCTCCCCTTCTCTCTCCCCCTCTCTCCCTCCCCTTCTCTCTCTCTCCCCCTTCTCTCTCCCTCCCCTTCTCTCTCCCCCTCTCTCCCTCCCCTTCTCTCTCCCCCTCTCTCCCTCCCCTTCTCTCTCCCCTTCTCTCTCCCTCCCCTTCTCTCTCCCCCTCTCTCCCTCCCCTTCTCTCTCCCTCCCCTTCTCTCTCCCTCCCCTTCTCTCTCTCCCTCCCCTTCTCTCTCCCCCTCTCTCTCCCCCTCTCTCTCCCCCTCTCTCTCCCCCTCTCTCCCTCCCCTTCTCTCTCCCTCCCCTTCTCTCTCCCTCCCCTTCTCTCTCCCTCCCCTTCTCTCTCCCTCCCCTTCTCTCTCCCTCCCCTTCTCTCTCCCTCCCCTTCTCTCTCCCTCCCCTTCTCTCTCCCTCCCCTTCTCTCTCCCCATCTCCCTCCCCTTCTCTCCCCCTCTCTCTCTCCCTCCCCGTCTCCCCCTCTCTCCCTCCCCTTCTCTCTCCCCTTCTCTCCCCCCTTCTCTCCCTCCCCTTCTCTCTCCCCCACTCTCCCTCCCCTTCTCTCTCCCCCCTTCTCTCTCCCCCCTCTCTCTCTCCCTCCCCGTCTCCCCCTCTCCCTCCCCTTCTCTCTCTCTCCCCTTCTCTCTCCCCCTCTCTCCCTCCCCTTCTCTCTCCCCCACTCTCCCTCCCCTTCTCTCTCCCCCTCTCTCTCTCCCCCTCTCTTCCTCCCTCCCTCCCCCTCTCTCTCTCCCCCTCTCTTCCTCCCTCCCTCCCCCTCTCTCTCTCCCCCTCTCTTCCTCCCTCCCTCCCCCTCTCTCTCTCCCCCTCTCTTCCTATCTCTTCCCCTCTATCTCTCCCCCCTCTATATCTCTCCCCCTCTCCCCCTGTCCCCCTCTCTATCTCTATCTCTCCCCCTCTCTCTCTCTGTCTCTCCCTCTCTCTCGGCTCCTCCTGTGTGCTATAAATAAATAAATAAATAAATAAATAAATAAAACTTAAAGAAATATATATGAAGGCTAATATTTTGAAAAATTATATGCCAACAAATTAGACAACCTAGACAAAATGAATACATTCCTAGAAACGTATAACCTCCCAAAACTGAATCAGGAAGATTTGAGATTTCTTCTCAAATTATTCCAAGAAATAGAAGAGGAAGGAAAGCTTTCAAATCCATTCTATGACTCCAACATTACCCTATACCAAAACCAGATAAAGACACTGCCAAAAAAAGGGACCTAAAGGCCAATATCTCTGATGAACATAATTGCAAAAATCCTCAGCAAAATTTTAGCAAACTGAATCCAGCATTGCACTAAAAAAAAAGAAAAAAAAATTCACCATAATCAAGTGAGATTTATTCCTGGGATGCAAGAGTGGTTCAATATTCACAAAATCAATATGATAAATCACATCAATAAGTGAAAGGATAAAAACAATATGATCATTTTAATAGATGCAGAAAAAGCACTGGACAAGGTACATCCATTCAGGATAAAAACCCTCAACAAAGTAGGTTTAAAGGGAACATACCTCAACATATAAAGGGCACATACAAAAAACGCACAGCTAACATCATATTTCAGTGGAGAAAAGCAGCTTTTCCCTGAGGTCAGGAACAAGATAAGGATGTCTACTCTCACCGCTTTCATTCAACCTAATACTGGAAGTCCTAGCCAGCAATAATTTGTCAATTATATCTCAATAAAGCTAGAAAAAAAAAATAACAGAGCAAAAGGAAAACACAGCCCCTAAATAAAGGGGGAAGTAGAATTTTGTACCAGACAAAAATGTGGACATAATTAAAACAGCCAGATATAAACTATGCCAGATATAAACTATAAAACATGCCAGATATAAACTATGAATCCTAAGAAGTCATTTGCTGCTTTGACAACTGCAATATTATATAGCTAACTACTATAATGATATTTTAAAGAGTTTCCTGGATTTTATGCAAATGTTCTCCAATACATTTCACTACATTGGTAATCGCAATAAACCCATCTCTGTTTATCATTTAGGGACATGACTTCCATAGTCTGTTCCCAACTCAGATTTCAAACTTGTTTCTGTTCTTCTACTTCATGTATTCCAACACCCAACCAAATTAAAATATACAATTTTCTCCTCCATATATGGACACTTCTCCCATCACACTTATTTTTTTCCCCACCACACTTCTGTATTCAAAACTTTCAATACCTTCAAGGTCTTAATTATATTCAAGTTTCTTCATGAAATTTATATCTACTTTATAAAAAAATAACTTTAAGAGTTTCTCTAGTTTTTGCCTTAAAATTTAAATTACAAGTTATTAGAAGTGGGGCAGTGAAAATGAGGCTCATCTTTTTAATAGCAATCATTACTTTATTCAAGAAAGTAGACTTTTAAAGAAAGCTATTGTAACCATCTCTTTCAATAAAAGGATGAACAATATTAGTTGCCTTTATAGCTACATACTAAAAGAAAATCAGTAGTAGGTCATAACCCTTCATACAATGCTCTACAGGTTATTAATTCTGGAGAGCGGGAATATGGATATTTGTTACATAATTCTTTGTAAGAAAGAATAAAGTAAAATAGGTGTAAAAAGATTAAGGGAGGGAAAGAAGGTAAGAGATAGAAGGAGGGGAAGGTGGAAAAGGGGGACAGAGAGACACAGAAACACACTAAGAAATAAAAGCATGCTTTTATCATGAGTATTCTTCCCCTTGCTATTCTTTCTAGTAAGAATATATTTAAAGGAAAAGGCTAAAGAAATACTTCCTTAAAAAAAAAAAAACAGTAAGGTTGACAAAGAAAGATAAAAAAACAACACTAACACATTTTACATGGGAGGATGTAGGAGATATTGAAACTACATTATGAATTAAATACTATGGGTGTCATATGTCTTGTCAGTATTGAATTGCTTCTGTTTCTTTTGTTTTGCTTTTTAGTTTGCCGCTTAGTTTATTTTTCAGTGGCATGGTGCCATGCAAAGGAAACTTTCCAAATTGTTAAGATCTTATAATATTATCTTAAGTGTGATTAAAAGTGTAAAATGTAAATAAAATAAACAGAGCAATAACTAACCAATGAAAAACAATAGTTTATGGCTTGTGTTACATTGATACTAATTTAATCTAAAACATCATAATCCAACATTGTTAGCTAGCAAACTTATTAAGATTCAGGACAGTAACTAGCCTAGAAAAAGTACTTACATTGGCTTTCCACAAAACTAAAACAGGTCTACCTGATGTGTTAGGAATAGTAATGATATATGTTAGAACATTATGGCTTTTACATAGATTTTTCTCTTATAATACAAGAAAAAGGTTTTTAGAGATGTGTGAGTTATAAAAGGTAAGGTATTGAAAAAAAATTGTCAAATCAATTAAGGCAGAAATCTAATACTCAAAATACACAGCCTAATTTAAATAAGTTCTTGCAGACTGAATTTTTATAGTATTTTCACAAAGAAAACATTGTTTCACAGTCACAGTCTGTAATGATAAACATGAGCAGCCCTCTCCTGATCACATAGTGGAAGAGATTTTGGAAAGTGAATGATATCTCAACCTAAATGTATATTTCAGGCTATTCCCAATTAAATCATAAAAATTTTATTTTCAATAATTCACTAAAGCTTCTAAAGTTGAAGTTTTTCCATTCTATTTATAGAATAAAGATTTATTTATTTTGAATAAAGATGTTTTTGAACAAAATGTCATCAAAATTTAGGATATTTGCTTACAAAAATGTTCAAAACAATGTAGGACACATTAATTTACAAAGTCATTCTTCAAAATCTCAAGTGATTATGAAATTCAATTAATGAAAGGCAACAAAAAGAGAAAGCTTATAATGACACGCCAAAGTATTTTTTCAACATTAGTATTGTCTTAGAAACTGTAATTCAGTTATATTAATTGTGCATATATAAAATTGTTTGAAATTCTGACAACTGCAGTTTCTGTTCGGTAAAATATCAAGCTTCTTGGGATATGTAAACCACAATCAATCCAAGTATATATTAGTCACACAGATTGTAATATTTAGTAAGAATCCTGTTTTACACATGATGCTATAACCCATCAAATGTGTATCACTGCAGATATAATTTTGTCTTCAATGTTTTGCAGTTACACGTGTCAAATTATTTGCCGCTATGATCCTCTTAAAATAACTACTAAATCTGAAAGTAAATCTGGATGCTTTTTCAGTAGATTTTGTTTATTTGGTTTGTCATGTGCTCAATGATAAAACATAAGCGATGCTAAATGTTGGTAAAATTTTTGTGCCTAAGTCCACCATCAACTTAATTTGAAAACAAAGTATCAGTACATAATTTATTATTAAGCATTAATTTTCCTTTATGTGAGGTCCTTGCTACAAAAAGATTACAAAACCATTACCAAACAATATTAAAAAAAAAAAAAAAGTTGACAGAAAGCATCACAGCAACAATATTCCTATTACTCTTAATATGCTCTCTGGCAGGACTGATTAGCCTTGTATTCCTTACAAGTATTTCACTTACACCTAACCTGAAATTTCCCAAGCTTCATATTGACCCCACCCCCAGGTATGGCAGCTATACACATGTCTCAGACTTTAGCATGCAATAGCACAACTAGCTGGTACAAGTGGCCAGCAGGGACAGCAGCATTTAATACTTTCACAACCCCAACCAGTAAATTAATTGTCCCTAGCTGCGCGTGTCCCAGCACATTACCAGCTAGTGCCCTCCACACTATCTTTAAAAGGAGAGGTTAGGAGATCCGGAAGATGGCGGCGTAGGAGGACGGGGGTTCACAGCGCGTCCTGCCGATCACTTAGATTCCACCTACACCTGCCTAAAGAACCCAGAAAACCGCCAGAGGATTAGCAGAAGGGAGTCTCCGGAGTCAAGCGCAGACCAGAGGCCCACGGAAGAGGGTAGGAAGGGCGGCGAGGCGGTGCGCGCTCCACGGACTGGCGGGAGGGAGCCGGGGCGGAGGGGCGGCTCGCCGGCCAAGCAGAGCCCCCGAGTCGGGCTGGCAAAAGCGGAGGGGCCGGACAGACTGTGTTCCGACAGCAAGCGCGACTTAGCGTCTGGGAGGTCAGAAGTTAACAGCTCTGCGCGGAAAGCGGGAAGGCTGGAGGACAAAGGGAGGGAGAGCTGCTGAGCCCCCGGACGGCAGAGCTCAGCTTGGCGGGGAACAAAGGCGCCAGCGCCATCTCCCCCGCCCATCCCTCAGCCAAAATCCCAAAGGGAACCAGTTCCTGCCAGGGAACTTGCTCGCTCCGCGCAAACACCCAACTCTGTGCTTCTGCGGAGCCAAACCTCCGGCAGCGGATCTGACTCCCTCCCGCTGCCACAGGGCCCCTCCTGAAGTGGATCACCTAAGGAGAAGCGAGCTAAGCCTGCCCCTCCAGCCCCCGTGCACCTTGCCTACCCACCCCAGCTAATACGCCAGATCCCCAGCAACACAAGCCTGGCAGTGTGCAAGTAGCCCAGACGGGACACGCCACCCCACAGTGAATCCCGCCCCTAGGAGAGGGGAAGAGAAGGCACACACCAGTCTGACTGTGGCCCCAGCAGTGGGCTGGGGGCAGACATCGGGTCAGACTGCGGCCCCGCCCACTAACTCCAGTTATACACCACAGCACAGGGGAAGTGCACTGCAGGTCCTCACCACGCCAGGGACTCTCCGAAATGACCAAACGGAAGAATTCCCCTCAGAAGAATCTCCAGGAAATAACAACAGCTAATGAACTGATCAAAAAGGATTTAAATAATATAACAGAAAGTGAATTTAGAATAATAGTCATAAAATTAATCGCTGGGCTTGAAAACAGTATACAGGACAGCAGAGAATCTCTTGCCACAAAGATCGAGGGACTAAGGAACAGTCACGAGGAGTTGAAAAACGCTTTAAACGAATTGCAAAACAAAATGGAATCCACGATGGCTCGGCTTGAAGAGGCAGAGGAGAGAATAGGTGAACTAGAAGATAAAGTTATGGAGAAAGAGGAAGCTGAAAGAAAGAGAGATAAAAAAATCCAGGAGTATGAGGGGAAAATTAGAGAACTAAGTGATACACTAAAAAAAAATAATATACGCATAATTGGTATCCCAGAGGAGGAAGAGAGAGGGAAGGGTGCTGAAGGGGTACTTGAACAAATTATAGCTGAGAACTTCCCTGAACTGGGGAAGGAAAAAGGCATTGAAATCCAAGAGGCACAGAGAACTCCCTTCAGACGTAACTTGAATCGATCTTCTGCACGACATATCATAGTGAAACTGGCAAAATACAAGGATAAAGAGAAAATTCTGAAAGCAGCAAGGGATAAACGTGCCCTCACATATAAAGGGAGACCTATAAGACTCGTGACTGATCTCTCCTTTGAAACTTGGCAGGCCAGAAAGGCTTGGCACGATATCTACAGTGTGCTAAACAGAAAAAATATGCAGCCGAGAATCCTTTATCCAGCAAGTCTGTCATTTAGAATAGAAGGAGAGATAAAGGTCTTCCCAAACAAACAAAAACTGAAGGAATTTGTCACCACGAAACCAGCCCTACAAGAGATCCTAAGGGGGATCCTGTGAGACAAAGTACCAGAGACATCACTACAAGCATAAAACATACAGACATCACAATGACTCTAAACCCATATCTTTCTATAATAACACTGAATGTAAATGGATTAAATGCGCCAACCAAAAGACATAGGGTATCAGAATGGATAAAAAAACAAGGCCCATCTATTTGCTGTCTACAAGAGACTCATTTTAGATCTGAGGACACCTTTAGATTGAGAGTGAGGGGATGGAGAACTATTTATCATGCTCCTGGAAGCCAAAAGAAAGCTGGAGTAGCCATACTTATATCAGACAAACTAGACTTTAAATTAAAGGCTGTAACAAGAGATGAAGAAGGGCATTATATAATAATCACAGGGTCTATCCACCAGGAAGAGCTAACTATTATAAATGTCTATGCGCCAAATACCCGAGCCCCCAGATATATAAAACAATTACTCATAAACATAAGCAACCTTATTGATAAGAATGTGGTCATTGCAGGGGACTTTAACACCCCACTTACAGAAATGGATAGATCATCTAGACACACAGTCAATAAAGAAACAAGGGCCCTGAAGGATACATTGGATCAGATGGACTTGACAGATATATTTAGAACTCTGCAGCCCAAAGCAACAGAATATACTTTCTTCTCGAGTGCACATGGAACATTCTCCAAGATAGATCATATACTGGGTCACAAAACAGCCCTTCATAAGTTTACAAGAATTGAAATTATACCATGCATACTTTCAGACCACAATGCTATGAAGCTTGAAATCAACCACAGGAAAAAGTCTGGAAAACCTCCAAAAGCATGGAGGTTAAAGAACACCCTACTAACGAATGAGTGGGTCAACCAGGCAATCAGAGAAGAAATTAAAACATATATGGAAACAAACGAAAATGAAAATACAACAATCCAAACGCTTTGGGATGCAGCGAAGGCAGTCCTGAGAGGAAAATACATTGCAATCCAGGCCTATCTCAAGAAACAAGAAAAATCCCAAATACAAAATCTAACAGCACACCTAAAGGAAATAGAAGCAGAACAGCAAAGGCAGCCTAAACCCAGCAGAAGAAGAGAAATAATAAAGATCAGAGCAGAAATAAACAATATAGAATCTAAAAAAACTGTAGAGCAGATCAACGAAACCAAGAGTTGGTTTTTTGAAAAAATAAACAAAATTGACAAACCTCTAGCCAGGCTTCTCAAAAAGAAAAGGGAGATGACCCAAATAGATAAAATCATGAATGAAAATGGAATGATTACAACCAATCCCTCAGAGATACAAACAATTATCAGGGAATACTATGAAAAATTATATGCCAGCAAATTGGACAACCTGGAAGAAATGGACAAATTTCTAAACACCCCACACTCTTCCAAAACTCAATCAGGAGGAAATAGAAAGCTTGAACAGACCCATAACCAGCGAAGAAATTGAATCGGTTATCAAAAATCTCCCAACAAATAAGAGTCCAGGACCAGATGGCTTCCCAGGGGAGTTCTACCAGACATTTAAAGCAGAGATAACACCTATCCTTCTCAAGCTATTCCAAGAAATAGAAAGGGAAGGAAAACTTCCAGATTCATTCTATGAAGCCAGTATTACTTTGATTCCTAAACCAGACAGAGACCCAGTAAAAAAAGAGAACTACAGGCCAATATCCCTGATGAATATGGATGCAAAAATTCTTAATAAGATACTAGCAAATCGAATTCAACAGCATATAAAAAGAATTATTCACCATGATCAAGTGGGATTCATTCCTGGGATGCAGGGCTGGTTCAACATTCGCAAATCAATCAACGTGATACATCACATTAACAAAAAAAAAGAGAAGAACCATATGATCCTGTCAATCGATGCAGAAAAGGCCTTTGACAAAATCCAGCACCCTTTCTTAATAAAAACCCTTGAGAAAGTCGGGATAGAAGGAACATACTTAAAGATCATAAAGGCCATTTATGAAAAGCCCACAGCTAACATCATCCTCAATGGGGAAAAACTGAGAGCTTTTTCCCTGAGATCAGGAACACGACAGGGATGCCCACTGTCACCGCTGCTGTTTAATATAGTGCTGGAAGTTCTAGCATCAGCAATCAGACAACAAAAGGAAATCAAAGGCATCAAAATTGGCAAAGATGAAGTCAAGCTTTCGCTTTTTGCAGATGACATGATATTATACATGGAAAATCCGATAGACTCCACCAAAAGTCTGCTAGAACTGATACATGAATTCAGCAAAGTTGCAGGATACAAAATCAACGTGCAGAAATCAGTTGCATTCTTATACACTAACAATGAAGCAACAGAAAGAAAAATGAAGAAACTGATCCCATTCACAATTGCACCAAGAAGCATAAAATACCTAGGAATAAATCTAACCAAAGATGTAAAAGATCTGTATGCTGAAAACTATAGAAAGCTTATGCAGGTAATTGAAGAAGATATAAAGAAATGGAAAGACATTCCCTGCTCATGGATTGGAAGAATAAATATTGTCAAAATGTCAATACTACCCAAAGCTATCTACACATTCAATGCAATCCCAATCAAAATTGCACCAGCATTCTTCTCGAAACTAGAACAAGCAATCCTAAAATTCATATGGAACCACAAAAGGCCCCGAATAGCCAAAGTAATTTTGAAGAAGAAGACCAAAGCAGGAGGCATCACAATCCCAGACTTTAGCCTCTACTACAAAGCTGTCATCATCAAGACAGCATGGTATTGGCATAAAAACAGACACATAGACCAATGGACTAGAATAGAAACCCCAGAACTAGACCCACAAACGTATGGCCAACTCATCTTTGACAAAGCAGGAAAGAACATCCAATGGAAAAAAGACAGTCTCTTTAACAAATGGTGCTGGGAGAACTGGACGGCAACATGCAGAAGGTTGAAACTAGACCACTTTCTCACACCATTCACAAAAATAAACTCAAAATGGATAAAGGACCTGAATGTGAGACAGGAAACCATCAAAACCTTAGAGGAGAAAGCAGGAAAAGACCTCTCTGACCTCAGCCGTAGCAATCTCTTACTCGGCACATCCCCAAAGGCAAGGGAATTAAAAGCAAAAGTGAATTACTGGGACCTTATGAAGATAAAAAGCTTCTGCACAGCAAAGGAAACAACCAACAAAACTAAAAGGCAACCAACGGAATGGGAAAAGATATTTGCAAATGACACATCGGACAAAGGGCTAGTATCCAAAATCTATAAAGAGCTCATCAAACTCCACACCAGAAAAACAAATAACCCAGTGAAGAAATGGGCAGAAAACATGAATAGACACTTCTCTAAAGAAGACATCCGGATGGCCAACAGGCACATGAAAAGATGTTCAACGTCGCTCCTTATCAGGGAAATACAAATCAAAACCACACTCAGATACCACCTCACGCCAGTCAGAGTGGCCAAAATGAAGAAATCAGGAGACTATAGATGCTGGAGAGGATGTGGAGAAACAGGAACCCTCTTGCACTGTTGGTGGGAATGCAAATTGGTGCAGCCGCTCTGGAAAGCAGTGTGGAGGTTCCTCAGAAAATTAAAAATAGACCTACCCTATGACCCAGCAATAGCACTGCTAGGAATTTATCCAAGGGATACAGGAGTACTGATGCATAGGGGCACCTGTACCCCAACGTTTATAGCGGCACTCTCAACAATAGCCAAATTATGGAAAGAGCCTAAATGTCCATCAACTGATGAATGGATAAAGAAATTGTGGTTTATATACACAATGGAATACTACGTGGCAATGAGAAAAAATGAAATATGGCCTTTTGTAGCAACATGGATGGAACTGGAGAGTGTGATGCTAAGTGAAATAAGCCATACAGAGAAAGACAGATACCATATGGTTTCACTCTTATGTGGATCCTGAGAAACATAACAGAAACCCATGGGGGAGGGGAAGGAAAAAAAAAAAAAAAAAAAAAAAAAAAAAAGAGGTTAGAGTGGGAGAGAGCCAAAGCATTAGAGACTGTTAAAAACTGAGAACAAACTGAGGGTTGATGGGGGGTGGGAGGGAGGGCAGGGTGGGTGATGGGTATTGAGGAGGGCACCTTTTGGGATGAGCACTGGGTGTTGTATGGAAACCAATTTGACAGTAAATTTCATATATTAAAAAATAAAAAAAAAAAAAAAAAAAAAAAGGAGAGGTTAGTTATTTTTCGATCTGGGAAGTGTCTTTCCTGGGTTATCAGTGCAGGTCTTTGGATTTAACCACATGTTAAAGTGAGAAATCTCTTCATGGCACACGTGGCTCATGTACTAATTCAGACCATGGCAGAGGTTAAAAAAAATAGGCCATTCCTTGAATCTGTGTGGGCTCATTTTAACAGAAATAGTAATGGTAGTTTCTTTAGTTAAAAAACAAAAACTCCATCAGGGCACCTGGGTGGCTCAGTCAATTAAGTGTCTCACTTCTACTCAGGTCATGATCTCTTGGTTCATGGGTTCGAGCCCGTGTCAGCTCTGTGCTGACAGCTCAGAACCTGGAGCCTGCTTCGGATTCTATGTCTCGCTTTCTCTGCCCCTGCCCCACTCGTGCTCTGTCTCTCTCTCAAAAATAAACATTAAAAAGTTAAAAACAAAAACAAAAACTCCAAGACAAATGCTAAACTGCACATGCCACGAGGACCATAATATAAATCATGACTGCACCAGTCAAATGGAAATGTTCACTGTGCATTTAAGTATTATCCCCCATTAACAGATAAGGAAAAGGATGCTCAGAGACTAATTTACTATAAAAATAATTTATTGTAAAGTTAATTAAGGTTAAGCTTCAGGTGCCTTAACATAAAAATGTCCCTTCCAAGCCCTGTATCTAATTTTGCAGTCATGATTTTGCATTATTTTTCCATACAGAAGGTTCCTCACAACTTGGATCTGCCCTTGTATAGAGAGGTTTAGTAACAAACCCAAATTCACACAGCTCCCCCAAAACATACAAGTGAGTTAGGATTGCTGTTGATTTGGAGAATCACAGAATATGGAAAAATAGTATTAATTTTTCCCCCCCATCAGATTCCCAACTGGTATCACTATCTTAGAGTTTTTCTCCCACTGCATTCCAAACTACAAAATACTAATACTACAGTCATAAAAATACCATTTTTATTGTATTACTTCCAAATTTGTATGACTCAGTAGCTAACAGATCAAATTTCAACTTCTCAGTCTGGCTTTCAACCTCACCATCAAGTAGACCCATACACATTTTTAAATATTTAAGTATTATAATTTTATCTCCAACTACTTATGTAATGTTTATTTGCTTCTTTGTTTTCTCCATCTAAACTTGTTTCTGTCAAAGCTTCAGCTAAAACTATCCTATATTGTATCGTTCAGAGTATCTATTTTTTAAATCATATATTTTGGCCCCTTATCTTAAATGTTTTCAAACTTAATGGCATGTCATATCCCCACCCCCAATAAAATACGAATCTCTCAGAAAACAATTAAATTTTGTTACTTTGCACGCCCACCTGGCACAGTGCTTGGTCCACAGCACTTAACAAATATTCTGCACAAATGTTCCAGACCTACATTTATTAATGCAAACCTCTCCCTCACCTAAATTTAAACAGGATTTTATCTATGTTCCTCTTATGACACTGGTTGCATTATTCAATCTAAGGTACAAAAATAAACTTCCCCTAGGGGCACCTGGGTGGCTCAGTTGGTTAAGCCTCTCATTCTTGATTTTGGCTCAGGTCCTGATCTCAGTTGGTGAGATCGAGCCCTGCGTCAGGCTCTGTGCTGACAGTGCAGAGCTTGCTTGGGATGGTCTCTCTGCCCCCCTCTCTCTCTCTCTGCCCCTTCCCTGCTCACTCTCACTCCCTCTCAAAATAAACATTAAAAAAGTTTTATTTTAAAATAAGTAAGCTTCCCCTAATTAAAAATTTTTTCCCTTATACTTCATATATAGTGCTATATAGCCCATCTACAGTCAAGCTCATTCTAAAAGGCATGTTGTGGCCCAAAGACTGGCTACAGCTTTTTATTTTCCCTTCCTCTCCCATCTTCCTAACACCTTCATGTCTAAGGGGCTATGAATTTGGTGAAACAAGTCAGTGATAAATAAACAGGAAAATAGAATTGTTTCCAAACTTAAAAATATCAGTAGTTATACCTGTTCTGTCTCAAATTTACACTTCAACCTGACTACAAAAATACAGGCTCTTAGTATAAATCATACAACACAAGAATTAGAGTTGTAGGTCAATGATTTCCAGACAAGTAAAAAAAAATTTTTTTTTTAAATTGGCAAGACTCACATTGATATTTTAACTCTGTCAAGAAAGGACGTGGGGGGGGGGAAGGGAGGGGGTTAATTTTAAAATAAAAAAAATAATATAATTTTGGGAAAAAAGAAAGAACAGACCATTAAATTGAAAAACCTGACATTATCACTGATTAGCAAGTTTCAGAAAGTTGATTGGGAATTTCGATCATAGAGGTGTAAATTACTTTCAGCTTAGACCAAATCTCTACCCAAAATGAGATTGTTTGAAATGAAATGTTATGATATCTTGCAAAAATGTCCACAATCCATAACATTAAAGCCAAATAAAACAATTTTAGTAATTGTAAACAATTTTTTTGAGAGGCCTAAGAAAATTAAAACTTAAAAGCTTAAGTTATGGGAAACCGAAACCTAACCAAGCTTAACCAGCTTGTTCCGCTTCTGTACAATTGCTTGGCGCGCCCGTGTATTTCTGATCAATCATAGTTGCCTGGCATATCCGTGTATTTCTGATCAACCACTGTTACTTGGCACATCCGTGTATTTCTGATCAATCATAGTTGCCTGGCATATCCGTGTATTTCTGATCAACCACCGTTACTTGGCACATCCGTGTATTTCTGATCAATCATAGTTGCCTGGCATATCCGTGTATTTCTGATCAACCATTGTTACTTGGCACATCCGTGTATTTCTGATCAATCATAGTTGCCTGGCATATCCGTGTATTTCTGATCAACCACTGTTACTTGGCACATCCGTGTATGTCTGATCAATCATTATTGCTTGGCACATCCGTGTATTCCTGATTTCCCCATGACTTGTTTGTACCTGTCTATAAAAGGGGTGTAAAAACCTCTCTCAGGACCTCTCGGCGTCACCGCAACGAGGGCGCAGAGGTCCAGGTTCGAACCTGTAATAAATGACCCTTGCTGCTTAGCTTTGACTCTGAACTCTGGTGGTTCGTTTTTGGGGGTCTCTTAGACTCTGGGCGTTTCATTTGGTGCATTGGCCGGGAAGGCCCCCCCCCCACCCCAAACCCACCAGACCTCAAGTCAACGGGTCATTTCTGAGACCGATCGGTGAGTGAGCCGGCTCTGTCTGTGTCTGTGTCAGTTGTCTGTCCGTTTCTGGCTCTCCCGCGCGGGATCTGTATCAGTGACTGACCTAGCCCTGGCGGACGCGCTATAGGGAAGTCAGTCGGGACCAGTAGGAGACGTCCTCTGGCTCCCGTCTGGGGCACTATTTTGGCCCATCAGAACTCTTTGTTCGGGTTACGGACACCCGTTCTGTATCTGGTCTCTTCTCCAAGGCACTTTCTGTTTGCCGCCGCGCTTGCGATTTAACTTGTCTCCTCTCCCCTGCAGGTATATCCAACTCGCTTCCGGAACATAAACTAACTTGGCCCATTTATTTCCTTCCTATACAGGCTATGGGACAAAACCAGAGTACACCTCTCTCCCTTCTTCTAGCTAATTTCAAGGATGTTCAGGCTAGAGGCCATAACCTAAGCCTGGACATCCGCCGGTCAAGACTCATCACTTTCTGCCGGTCTGAGTGGCCCACTTTCGGGGTGGGCTGGCCTACTGAGGGCACTTTTTGTTTGCCTATAGTTGCCAAGGTAAGGGCCAAAACCCTCCGGCCAGCAGAGGAAGGCCACCCAGACCAGGTTCCCTACATCCTCGTCTGGCAAGATCTTATTGAGAACCCTCCACCCTGGATGTCCCCCTTCCTTTCCTCAGGGTCCTGTAAGATTCTCGCGGCCCGCTCCACTGGCCCTACCAAGCCGCGAACCCCCTCAGCACCCCTAAATCCCATATTGCCTGATAGCCAGGACCTACTATCCCTGGACCCTCCACCCTATCTACCCCCTCCCCTTGCACCCCAGGCCCTGCCCGCAGCAGCCGCCCCACCGGTTGCCCCGCTGGTTGCCCCTCAAGGGGAACCGGGGGGGGGGGGGGGCGGGAAGCGGCAGCTGTGCCAGAACCAGGAAGGCTACAGGCAGCGGCCGCACCAAGCCCTATTGAAAATGTAACCAACCATGAAGGGCCAGCCGGCCGAACTCGCAGGCGCACCCAGCGTGAAAGAAGCTCTCACTTCCCCGACTCCACTGTAGCCTTACCCCTGCGGGAAATAGGACCCCCGGATGAAACGGGCAATCCCCGACTCCAGTATTGGCCCTTTTCCACCAGTGACCTTTATAATTGGAAAGTTCAAAACGCTCAGTTTTCTGATAACCCTAAAGATCTTATAGCCCTCCTAGAGAGCATAATGTTCACCCACCAGCCTACCTGGGATGACTGCCAACAGCTTTTGCGAATCCTGTTTACCACGGAAGAGAGAGAGAGAATTCAACTTGAAGCGCGGAAGCTGGTCCCCGGGGAAGACGGTCGACCCACTGTTAACCCTGACCTCATTAATACAGCATTTCCCCTGACTCGGCCTGATTGGAACTACAACGTGGCAGAAGGTAGGGGACGACTGCTCATTTATCGCCAGACTCTAATGGCGGGTCTCCGGGCTGCAGCACGCAAGCCCACTAATCTGGCCAAGGTGTACTCTGTAGTACAAGGTAAGACAGAGAGCCCTGTCACCTTCTTAGAGAGATTAATGGAAGCCTTTAGGCAGTACACTCCCATGGACCCTGAGGCTCCTGAAAATCAGGCTGCTGTTGTAATGTCGTTTGTAAACCAGGCTGCCTCTGATATCAAAAAGACACTCCAAAAATTAGAGGATTTAGAAGGAAAACAGATCCAGGATTTACTCCGCATTGCTCAGCGAGTATATAATAATCGGGACGCTCCAGAGGACAAGCAGCTCAAAGCTACCAGGGAAATGACTAAAGTTTTAGCCGCCATAGTTCAAAAGGATCAAGGGCCCACAGGAGAACAGAAAACTTGCCCCCCTAGGCGCCCCCTAGACAAAGACCAATGCGCCTACTGTAAAGAAAAAGGACATTGGATTCGTGACTGTCCCAAAAAGAAACAACTGCACTCGGGGTCAAAGCCATGGCAAACCAAAGCGGCCCCCATCCTATTTACCCAGAACTCAGAATAGGGGAGATGGGGTTCGGACCCCCTCCCCGAGCCCAGGGTAATCCTACAAGTGGAGGGGACCCCTGTGCAATTCCTCGTGGACACAGGAGCACAGCATTCAGTACTCACTAGCCCTCATGGAAAAATCTCTGATAAGTCCTCCTGGGTCCAAGGAGCTACAGGAACTAAAAAATATCCTTGGACCACCCAACGAACCGTGGATCTGGGGACAGGAAGGGTAACCCACTCCTTTTTGGTCATCCCAGATAGTCCCTGCCCCTTGCTATGAAGAGATCTCCTCACAAAAATAGGAGTTCAAATTCACTTTCAGCCCGGAGGGCCTAAAGTAACTGACTCCCAGGACCAACCCATCTCGGTCCTCACCATACGACTGGAAGATGAATATCGGCTTCACCAAACTCCACCCTTCCCAGAACAGGATATTAGCTACTGGCTCCACTGGTGTCCCGGAGCCTGAGCAGAAACCGGGGGAATAGGGCTGGCAAAACATCGTCCTGCTCTATTCATAGAAGTTAAGCCAGGGGCCGACCCCGTGAGGGTCAAACAGTACCCCATGTCAGCAGAGGCCAGGCTGGGCATTACCCCACACATCCGTCGTCTTCTCGACGTCGGAATCCTTAGACCATGCCATTCGGCATGGAACACCCCTTTGTTGCCTGTGCGAAAGCCTGATAGTGGAGATTATCGGCCAGTACAAGACCTAAGAGAGGTCAACAAACGGGTTATGGACATACACCCTACCGTGCCCAACCCTTATACTCTTCTCAGTACCCTCACCCCGGACAAACGATGCTATACTGTTCTTGATTTAAAAGATGCCTTTTTCAGCCTGCCCTTGGCCCCCACATGTCACCACACCCCACGCGATCGAAGGAGTACTCAAGCAGCCCCCCGATAGGTGGATGAGCAATGCTCGGATGGTCCACTATCAGGGACTCCTGTTAAATCCTTTGCGGATCACATACACCCCTCCCCGAACTTTAAACCCAGCCTCGCTGCTACCCGACCCTGACCTGGACTCCCCGCTCCATGACTGTGCCGACATCCTAGCACAGATCCATGGAACAAGGGAAGACCTACAGGACCGGCCATTACCTGATGCTGAGGTCACCTGGTTTACTGACGGAAGTAGCTTCGTCCATCAAGGACAGAGGTATGCAGGGGCAGCAGGAACATCTGAGACTGAAGTGATATGGGCAAAGGCTCTGCCCCCAGGGACTTCTGCCCAAAGGGCAGAACTAATTGCATTAACCCAAGCATTAAAAATGGGGCAGGACCGCAAAGTGACTATATATACGGACAGCCGGTATGCCTTTGCCACGGCCCACATACATGGGGCAATATACCGTGAGAGGGGACTACTCACTGCTGAAGGCAAAGACATCAAAAATAAAGATGAAATTCTGGCCCTATTGGCCGCTATTTGGGCCCCTAAAAAATTGGCCATAGTACATTGCCCGGGTCACCAAAAAATAACTGATCCAGTCTCTCGAGGGAATAACCTCGCTGACCAGACTGCACGCCAGGTAGCACAAAACCTCATTCAAGTACTCCCTGCGCAGCTACCAGACCCAGGGCCCCGAGATTTACCCCCACAGCCTGAATACTCAGAAGATGATCTTATTTGGATGCGCAAGCTCCCCATGACACAAGTTACAGATGGATGGTGGAGGGACTCTAGAGACCGCCTTATCCTTCCCGAAAAATTGGGCCACGCAATCCTGACAAAAATACACCACTCTACCCATTTGGGGCCCCGAAGACTTCAGGATCTCTTCAGACAATCTCAACTGGTATTAAAAAATATCTCTGACCAGACAGAAAGGGTTGTGACAGCCTGTTCTACATGTCAACTCCAAAACGCGCACCCACATACCACAGCCCAAGGCCACCGAAAAAGAGGAACCATACCAGGAGCCCACTGGGAAGTGGACTTCACCGAGGTAAAGCCCGGCAAATACGGTTATAAATACTTACTAGTGTTCATAGACACTTTTTCAGGATGGACTGAAGCCTTCCCAACCAAGAAGGAAACGGCGCAAATAGTAGCCAAAAAGATCCTAGAGGAAATCCTGCCCAGGTATGGTTTTCCAGTCATGATAGGGTCAGACAATGGACCTGCATTTGTTTCTAAGGTAAGTCAGGGATTGGCTTCCGTACTTGGGGCAGATTGGAAATTACATTGTGCCTACCGGCCCCAAAGCTCAGGACAAGTAGAAAGAATGAATAGAACACTAAAAGAGACCCTTACTAAATTGACTATGGAGACTGGTGCTAATTGGGTAGAGTTACTCCCCTACGCTCTGTACAGGGTTCGCAACTCCCCATACAAGTTGGGCCTTACACCCTATGAAATCATGTTTGGCAGACCCACACCTATTATACCTAATCTTAAGTCAAACCTTATTCAATTAGACCGAGATAACAGCCTCTTGTCTTCTCTCAGGGCTCTACAGCGGGTTCATGAGGCCGTGTGGCCTAAACTAAAAGAACTGTATGAGACAGAGCTCCCACCCACTCCTCATCAGTATCGTCCAGGAGACTGGGTCCTCATCAAGCGACACAGGCAGGAGAACCTCGAACCCAGGTGGAAAGGACCTTACCAAATCATCCTGACGACTCCCACTGCCATCAAGGTAGATAACCTCCCCACCTGGATTCACCACACCCACGTGAAACCTGTCGACCCACTGTCTGACTTCGTGGGACACACTGATAAGAAGATTACTTAGACTGTAAACCAGAGTAAGAAAAACCCCCTCAAATTAACCTTGTGCCGTGCCTCCCCTAAACATGTTCAAGATAGTAATCCTTGTCCTACTAGCCCTCAACCTTAAACTCCTAGAGGGAGGACTAAATGCCCCCGTTGACAAACGGAAATTGTATGAAGCTCTGTATGGGAGGCCCTGTGATTGCAGAGGTGGCATAGTTAGAACCCTTACCCTGCCACATGGTAAAAGACTAATAGCCGGCTCTATAGGAAAGGGTGGTCACTATCAGCAAATATACACTCAAACCCAAGACTGTGGGACCACAATTGCTTACTTAACCCAGACCTATGATATCACAGGACCCCAAAAACAGCAGTGGTTATATGTTGACAAACCTAAACCCCTGCCCCCCACAGCAGAATGCCCTTGCTCTACTTTCCAGGAATCGATGCATAGTTCTTGTTATGACTCCTATCAGCAATGTATGGGGCCAGGCAATTCCACAACCTACTTTACAGCTATCCTACAGAGTGTCAGGGCAGCAAAAGCTAATGATAATAATATGCAACTTCAAGCTGGCTGCCGTGGCTCAGTTGGAAAAGCCGTCTGCTGGAACCCACGAGCCCCCATACATGTGTCTGATGGCGGAGGACCCCAGGACACTGTCAGACAGATAGAAACGCAAGCGAAACGTAAAGAAATTGCAAAACACATGTATCCACAGCTTAATTACCACCCCCTAATTCTCCCTAGGCACGACCCTTATGAATTAGACCCTCAGACAATGTCTGTCCTAGAAGCCACTTTCTTACTCTTAAACATCTCTAACCCGAGTCTAGCCCAAGATTGTTGGCTTTGCCTATCCCGGCGGACTCTCCGACCCATCGCCATCCCCACTGAAATTAATATCAGCATAACCAATGACTGTTTACCTTCCTCCCTACTTGACCCCTTCTCTGTTCAATTCATTAGCCCATTCAATGCCTCGTGCTTTATAAATAACCTTACCTCCCAGAATGACAACATAGATGTAGGAATCGTATCCCTTGCCCAATGCCACCAGTACGTCATTATCAACTCCTCGTTATGCAGTACCAACACCACCGTTTTCGTCTGTGGAAATAACCAAGCCTACACTTATCTACCTCATAATTGGACTGGAGTATGTATCCTGGCCACCTTACTGCCAGATATTGACTTGGTTGCAGGAAAAACCCCCATGCCCATTCCTAGTCTAGATTTTGTAGCTGGCAGATCCAAATGAGCTGTGGCTGTTATCCCCCTCCTGGCAGGCCTAGGAATTACAGGCGCATTGACAGCCGGGACAGCAGGATTAGGAGTCTCTATACACTCCTATCTGCGACTTTCTCGGCATCTAATTAACGATGTCGAAGCCTTGTCAGGGACAATCCAGGATCTGCAAGATCAGCTGGATTCCCTAGCAGAAGTGGTATTACAAAATAGAAGAGGGTTAGATCTGCTAACCGCAGAACAAGGCGGCATCTGCTTAGCCCTACAAGAAAAATGTTGCTTTTATGCCAATAAATCAGGAATAGTTCGGACCAAAATTAAACAGCTCCAAGAGGACCTCGCATGCCGACGAAAAGAACTAGCCGAGAACCCACTGTGGTCAGCACTCCATGGGTTTCTCCCTTACCTTCTCCCCCTTTTGGGCCCCCTACTAGGCCTCCTCCTCCTTTTTACCATCGGCCCTATTATATACAACAGAATAATGAACTTTATCAGAGATAGATTAAACACCATTCAGGTTATGGTCCTTAGGCCACAGTATCAGCTCCTCGACATGGAAAGCGAGCTTGATTAAGTAGCACTGTAGGACCCAAGATTGGGTCCTCAGGTACTTGAGAAAGGGGGGAATGAGAGGCCTAAGAAAATTAAAACTTAAAAGCTTAAGTTACGGGAAACCGAAACCTAACCAAGCTTAACCAGCTTGTTCCGCTTCTGTACAATTGCTTGGCGCGCCCGTGTATTTCTGATCAATCATAGTTGCCTGGCATATCCGTGTATTTCTGATCAACCACCGTTACTTGGCACATCCGTGTATTTCTGATCAATCATAGTTGCCTGGCATATCCGTGTATTTCTGATCAACCATTGTTACTTGGCACATCCGTGTATTTCTGATCAATCATAGTTGCCTGGCATATCCGTGTATTTCTGATCAACCACTGTTACTTGGCACATCCGTGTATGTCTGATCAATCATTATTGCTTGGCACATCCGTGTATTCCTGATTTCCCCATGACTTGTTTGTACCTGTCTATAAAAGGGGTGTAAAAACCTCTCTCGGGACCTCTCGGCGTCACCGCAACGAGGGCGCAGAGGTCCAGGTTCGAACCTGTAATAAATGACCCTTGCTGCTTAGCTTTGACTCTGAACTCTGGTGGTTCGTTTTTGGGGGTCTCTTAGACTCTGGGCGTTTCATTTTTTTTTTTACATTTTACTTATTTTTTTTTGAGAGAGAGAGAGAGAGAGAGAGAGACAGAGCACAAGTCGGGGAGAGGCAGAGGGAGTGGCAGACACAGAATCCAAAGCAGGCTCCAGGCTGTGAGCCGTCAACACAGAGCCCGACATGGGGCTCGAACTCACAAACTGTGAGATCATGTCCTGAGCTAAAGTCGGACGCGCAACTGACTGAGCCACCAAGGCACCCCTAATTTTAATTTTAAAAAGGAAGATAAGAGCCACCTGGGTGGCTCAGTTGGTTAAGTGTCTGACTCCTGATCTCAGCTCAGCTCATGATCTCACAGGTTCATGAGATTGAATACTTCATCAGGCTCTGGGCTGACAGTGAAGGAGCCTGCTTGGGATTCTCTCTTTTTCCTTCCACTCTGCTTCTCACCCTGCTCACTCTCTGTCAAAAATAAATAAACATTCTTTTTAAAAAGGAAAATAAGGGAAGCTTACTTCTTCCATAGCTACCAACTCTTTACCTTTTTTTATTTCACATAAAAAAACATTTTATGTATGACCAATAGAGTCCCTAAACAGAAGAGTAGCAAAAAATCATATGCCAAGTTTGTTTTAGGCCAAGAAAAATTGTAGACCTTTGCAATCCTAAGATTCTCCCATGAAATGATTCTGCAATTAAACTTAACAGATATCAGGTTCCTATCATATACAAGAATATTCTGCTATTTTGTGTATGCAATCAGATTGCTACAAGCAAAACATAAACTTGGCTATAGCCTGCTTCTTTAATTCCCTTAACAACATTGTAAAGCTTCTTCCTGTTTTCCTGTGTTAATGCAGACCCACCTGCTGTCTAACGAATAATCCTTTCAGTTTCTCTAATACCTCTGCTCTCAACCCATCTCTTCTAAGCCTTGCTAAAAACTAGGTCTCTAATCTGATTAATTATTTATCTCACCTACTTTTCAACTTTTAAGAACCTGTGCTTCATTGTTTCCCTGTGATGCTTGTTCTGTGCAATATTGCTATCTTTCAAGGCTTAATGTAATTTTGTTTCTCAGTTCCCTAAGTATCCACAGCCCTTTATGTGTGCCACTTTTACAATACTCATGTTCCCACACAGCATAACAGAGTGGTTAACCACTTTGTTTTCAAATCCTAACTCTACCACAGATTAGCTGGGTGACCTTAGGCAAGTCACTTAACATTTATCAGTGTGTAAGTTTCCCCATCAGTAAACTGGGGGTAGCATTTGTATACACCTCATTAGGATCTTGTTAAGAGTAAATGAGCTAGTTTTGAAAAAGCACTTAGAACAGTGCTTATTTTGGGGCAGCTGGGTGGCTCAGTCAGTTGGGCATCTGGCTCTTGGTTTCAGATAGGGTCATAACATCAAGTTCTTGGGATTGACCCCTGCACCTTCACACTGTAAGCTCAGAGCCTGCTTGGGATTCTCTCACCCTCTATCTCTCTTCCCCTCCCTTGCTCACTCACTCTCTCAAAATAAATAAATAACCTTAAAAAAAAAAGGCTCATTTTATTATTAAGTGCTATTTAACTATTCTTTTCAGTATAATAGTCATTTACCAAATTCTATTCTCACCATTCTACCACTGATTATTTTTGTGGCTCAAAATTATATCTTTTTCTTTTCTGAACTCCCCTCCCCCACGTAGGGCTTAACCATGTCCTAAACAGGTAGGCATGTGAAAATCTATTTGTTTAATTAATGTTGAATGCTCTTTGGGAGCAGTTCTAATGGAGCTTTGTAAGTGTTCTCCAATTATTTATCTATAAGTTCTTAACAGTTCTCAAAATTTTCAACCAAAACCAATCCTAATAACAGAGAGTAATAAACAAGTACTTCAAGATGGACTGGGGTATGGATTAAAATGTCTATTCTCTAATAGCTCTAATTAAGCTAGAAGTGGTTACTGAGCACTGTTGTGGATTCTGAGATCCTTCAGGCCTCATGATCATAAACCATGATCAACTCATCTTGTCCACCCTTGTCTACTGTGATAGTAGAAAGTAGAGACACTCATTGTTTCATTACCAATATAGGGTTTGACCTAAGGAGGCCATTCGTCCAAGAAAATTTATCTAAAATTTCATGTTATTGTAATATTCCAAGAGTTTTGCACTTTACTCCATAATGTATCCGTGTTTAAGTTTAAAAATATATTTTCAGGGCATCTGGGGGGCTCAGTCAGTTAAGCATCTGACTTTTGATTTTGGCTCAGATCATGATCTCACAGTTCATGAGTTCAAGCCCTAAGTGGGGCTCTTCGCTGACAGCAGGGAGCCTGCTTGGGATTCTCCCTCCCTCCCTCCCTCTCTCTGCCCCTCTCCTTCTCATGCTCTATCAAAATAAATAAAATAAAACTTTAATACATCCAGGCACAGCACTACCTCATTTTGAGAAACACAACTACTATTTTCCTGCAGTATTTTGCTTTTGTGTCCTCCTAATAGCAACTAAAATATTACTCCTAGAATAGCCAGAAGTTTTAAATATAGGACAGAATGGCACCTACATCGTAACAGTACTTAAGCATTTGTAAAATGATTTAATCTCATTTATTATTCACATTTTGAAGAATTTCAAATTCAAAAACATCAAATTATAATCATCTATCAACTAAAATCCTGTGAAACCTATAAGTGAATTTTCAGTTTCCTCCAAAGTGGAAGTGTGATGCTAGAACACCAGCCAGAAATAATTCAGATAAATTTCTAACATACAATGCTAACATATTCTTCAACAGGATAAATGCTCCTGCTAAAATTACTGGGCATAATTAACAATACTTGGTGAACACAAAAGCTGTCTTTCTCCTTACAAAATTCCTTAGAATGTAAATGTGTTACATTCTAACCACATCACCTGGGTCCACCTGTGACAAAAAAAAATTGTATTCAATGGCTTAGTGTTTCAATCAAAACAATTCTTTTCATCAAATGAAATTACAGGCCTACATTATTTCCATCCTAGTGGACTTTAGGCCAATAGGAATGAACATGTTATATATAAAACCAAATTGCCAACCCATCACGCTTTAGATGATTAATACTAAATACAAAACAAATCGCAAATTATCTTGTGAGTTATTGCCATTAGAAACTGTTCACCTTACCTCCCTTTAAAAAACAAACTAAATATACGATTGATACTGCCGCCCCTCTCCCCACCGAGGAACTCAGGGGCAGCAGGAAATGGTCTTTTCCGCAATACGGTCCAAATTCATGAAAAAAATATATACAGTCCTAGAAAGAAAACCTTTTCCAAGTGATTCCAAGTGAGAGGGGCAGGAGCGGGAAGAAGGTAGAAGAGGCCTCAGGTGGTGAGACGCCTCGTTAGAGAAGCAAGATGTGAGACACCTGGGAGGGAGAGCCGAGAGCTTCACCCACGGTGGGCGGCTCCACACGCGAAGCCTTTGAAGAGCCAGCGGGGAGAAGCCCACTTGCTTTTGGCTTAAGAACAGAGACGTGGTGGCTAGGGTCGCCCTTCCTGGCTCCCGATGAAAAGCCCCACGCCTACAAGTTCTCCCCAGCTAAAGCTATCCCCGCCCCTCGACGGCCTAGGAAAGAGGCGCCATTATGGGAATGAACGTCCAGGGACTCAAGGTCTCCAGTCTCAAGCTCCAGCAACACAACTCACCGGGATCCCCCGACCCAGTTCATCTCCCTGAAACGTCTGAGGCCCCAGAGGCTGGAAGCTCAGATGCCTGGGTTGTGTACGGAACCACTTCTTCAGCCTCAGCCAATTTATTAGGCCTCGGCCACCTACTTCCGCCCCGCCCCAGGGCCGACGGCCCACCCTCCCGACAGCCTCTGCGCCCAGGCTGGCTGCTTGTTAGCCTCCCGAAAGCCTCTGCGGTTTCTGCGGAGACAGTGGCCTGATAGGGCGGCAAGGGACCCTGTGGGAAAGCAGCCAGTCCGCCTAAGGGAAGAGGAATCAGCAGTTTTAACCGCTCAGGCAAGGGAAGCCTAAGTAAATGAAGTTTCGGACTGTGGCCACAGGGTTAGAGTTTCAAGCCACCGCCACCATAATTTCATTTAGTTCTATATTGGTCTCAGCCTTCTTTTTCAGATCAAAGATCAGACTTGGGGGAGAAAAAGAAGGCAAAGAGAAAGTTATAAGATTCCTAATCCTAACGATGTTTGCATTCCCCGTTTATCACTCTGTATCCAGTTCCTTTAAATATCTTTCACATACGGTTTTAATATTCCGTAAACAGTTGTTTATTAGAAATCTTGCACGTTGGTGATTTACTCTTCGGTACATTTTTATAAGTTTCTGAGAGTGATCAAAATTTTATTTAAGCTGTAAAGGCCCAAAGACTCTCAACTTCTTAACGAAAAAAAAAAATCTCAAAACAAAAATTGAATTTTGCTATTCATTTCTGTGTTATGTTTGTATATCTTCATAAAACATTTATCCTACAACCTGCTCTATGATATTTTGGCTGGAAACTAGAAATCTCTTGTCCCCCCAAAAATGCACAAAGTAATTCCACCCGTTCCCCAATTGTCAAGATCGTTTCCCAGAATTTAACCTAGGGAATATCTCATAATTTCAAATATAAAATATCTCCTATTAAGTCATTGGGAATAAATATTTAAATAGGATTACCTCCCAGGGTAGATATCTTGTTTAATGATATAAATACCAATTTTTATAATAAAAATTCATCAAAGTATATCTATTATTGGTTTGAATTAGACCAAGTGAATATTTCAGAACAAATTTCAGAACAAATCAATCTTCCACATTGTATAGCTGGTCATTCTCAGTAACCAAACCATACAGTTAAGTTAGAAGCAACGACCCAATGTTATTAGCTTTTCCTACTTTTAACATTTTTTGAACAGGAACAAATTGACTAAAAGGGTAAAATAACTTGCTAAAAGATTAACTGACTTTTGGTATATTATTGTATGTGGAAAGGACATAAAGGAGAGGTTAACCAATTTACTAAAAAAATCAAGAACTGGGAGCTGGATATAAACATCTCTTCTCCCTGACTAAAGTTACTGCTTTCCTTCCAGTCAGTCACAGGGAGGCAGTAGATGTGGTGAATTACGCTAAGGAAAAATTAATCTAGGAGACACATCTTCAGACAAGATATTTTCTGGGTTTTCCTTCACAGCAAAAGACATTTCCTCATGAACTAATTATTAGGTGGTTATTTATAACAGCTGAAATGTTGACCTAAGATCTCATCTTCAGTGTTGTTTTATACCTCACATGAATAAGACTAGCATGATCAATAGATAATGAGTCAAACACAGTGCTATTTTAGGGCCAGTAGGGCAATTAGGTAATCTCTTGGGTCAGTAAACAGTTCAAGAAAGGAATACAGCACAGATGAAATACTACTTACCATTTGTTGAAAGGAAATCCATCTAAAATTCTTAAACCTTAATTTATCTTTGTTACTAAAAATTACTTACTTTCTGGTGATTTACTATATAAACATACAACATATATATAATCTACAATATATATTGTTATTTATGTGTAGATGTCTTTATTATAAAAATCATTTCTGATGTTTTACACTTTTAAAGCATATAGTTTTATATGTTTTGTATATATCCTTGAATATATATAAGCATGGGAGTAGAATTTAAATGGTTTTAATTAGATCTGTACTTAAGGGGCTCAACATCAAGTCATATCTCACATTGACCTTTTCCCCAGTTCTAGTAACTGGCTTTCAACCTTCCTTATACCACAATTCTAGCAACCAAATTTCTATCTTATTTTCCTCATACCTAGTCTTTTGCTCCAAGACATTAAAAACTTGTTCCTGCACCTCAGCGTCAGTATCAGTTGGTAAACTGACCTACCTACAATTAAGTGTGGGCCCATTTGGATCTCTAATGTTCTATGCTTCTAGACTCCCCCTGCACTGCTCCTTCTATACAATGGCTTGGCCTCCAGTGATGTAAGCCACTTGCCTCGATTGCCGGCTGCTTTCTGACCTACACATCCCTCTGTGTAGCATATTCTGCCTGGCTGAACATCCTCCTGTCACTTCCATTTAAGGTTACCCTGGCCCTCCACTTCTCCTGTCACAGTCAGGAGATGTGATATAAAGAATTAAAATTTATAAATGTAAGACAGCCTCATTTTGACACATGAAAAGCATGAGATTAGGAGTAAAAGATGTTGAAAATAAACACCTTAACACTACAATCTCTACATACAGACTTTGTAAATTTTAATGAAATGATTGTGCTGCTAATATGGCCAGCTATCAAAGAGACTTGCATGACTTTGCCACTCACATGTTAGTAAATTTGCTGAATTGAATGCAAACAAATGAAAAGAGACCTGTGATGATTCTTGGAATTAATATAGGTACATGGGAAAGTTAAGAATATTGTTACTTATAAAAGTCAGAATAGTTCTTTACTCATAGTAAAATGAAAATGAAAATCATTCAACACTGAGACAGGTTATATATTCTATCACAGAGGTTGGGAAACTTCTTCCGAAGGGGGTCAGATAGGAAATATTTAAGCTCTGTTTTATCTACCCCATTCTGTCACTGTAGCTTAAAAACCAGAAACAATAAATAAATGGGTATGACTGTGTTCCAATAAAACTTTATTTCCAGATGCTGAAATAAAAACCTCATAAAAGTCTCACATCACAAAATATTATTCTTCTTTTGATGTATTTTTGACCACTTTAAAATGTAAAAACTGTTCTTGGCTCAAGGGCCAAATTTGGCTCACTGCTTGGGTTGTAATTTGCCAACCTCCATTTTAGTTTAATGCATATTTTCCCAGGCTTCCAGATGACTAGAAATGTGTATGTATGTTGTGTATGGGGGTGGATGGGGAAGCAAAAATGTTTTTGCATATTCAAGAATATACTCATCCTTACCAAAAAAAAAAAAAAAAAAAAAAGGACCTTTACATTTTTTTTAAATATGCAAAATTTTGCTTGGCTATTTAGCAGTTTAAGTCCTCCATTCGTGATGTAGAGAATTTTTTTAATGCTCTTGGTTATTATCAAATAACAAAAATGGAAGTGGGAAGTAATCAAATTATCTCAAAGCCTTAACAAAAGCTAGAAAAAGACAAACAAACAAACAAACAAAATCTCTTAAAAATAAGGTTCTCGAGAAGCTATTTCTACCATCTAACTGGGGTTGGATTCCCAAATGGTTAACTTTTGATTATAGAGTCACATACCTCCAAGTAACAACTATCTAAAGGACACAAGGAAGGAGATAGAAGTGAAACCTTGCACTCGTTTATTTAATAGTTACATTGTAAATAAATATGCTCCATTGCTAAAAATAGCCGTTATGGAGTTGGAAGATTTTTACTATAAGGACAAGTAAACATACGGATGGGAGTATAGCAAATAATTATTTTTTATACTACAGAAGACTTCTATTTACCAAAAACAAACAAACAAACACCCCCCCCCCAAACAAAACAAAACAAAACAAAAAACCCACAAAAAGGAATATCCTCAATTACAACTTGTCTGATAGGTTCTAGGACTTCATGTGGAACCACAGAAAAAAACAAAATGGGGGTTGGGGCAGCGGCACCAAAGATCATATCTAAGTATTTGATACTTTGTTTTTTCCAGTGGCCTCCATACTTGTCACTTTCTTTTCTCTCCATTTTAGATTCATTCAATACTCTTTTCAGACTCTTTATGTTGACACTCTTGTCCCTCCTCCCCCATTTCCCTCGTTCCTTCTCCCTCATCTCGTTTTACAGCTCTTGAAAAATCTCCCTTCCTTTTTGCTCTTCCCCTTGTGGTATCCACTAAAACCTTAGAGAAGAGACGTATATCCTGAAACTTCTGTGGGTTTCTAAGTGACGCTGAGCATGCTCAGTAGCAAGGGCAGGTTTTGTTGCCAGCAGCTGCCCTGATTCGACCTCTCCAAAAATAGACATTTAACTCTTTGAACTCCCGGGTAAAGATGTAATTCGTTTTGCTCTCTCCTCATTTTCAAGGTTCAAAGGGAGGCAGCGAGGATTCCAAGGTCCCACCGCTCTGCCAGCCAATGAGGAGCCTGAGAGGGAGGAGCCTGGGGCGGCTTGGTGCAGCTTGAGCTTCTGAGAGATTCATCCCCGTAGATGCAGTGGAGTCTGAGGTCTGCTGCATCTGTCACAGCAGAACAAAATTAAAACAAAAACAAAAACAAAAACAAAAACAACAGAAGAGGAGAAATGCTGCAGACTATGGAACGCTGTAGGACTTTCTGAAACATTTGCTGGGGATTCCCGCGGAGCATGATCTTTTAAAACCAATTCTTTTTGAAGCCGGTTTGGGTAACTGGGAAAATGACAAATATGCTAAATGCAGCAGCTGATCGGGTGAAATGGACCAGATCGAGTGCTGCTAAAAGGGCTGCCTGCCTGGTGGCTGCGGCATATGCTCTGAAAACACTCTATCCCGTCATTGGCAAGCGTTTAAAGCAATCTGGCCACAGGAAGAAAAAAGAAGCAGTTTACCCGGCTGCAGAGAACAGAGAAACACTGCATTGCACCGAGAACACTTGTAAAAAACCTTGTCCTGGAGTGAATGCAGATTTTTTCAAACAGCTACTAGAACTTCGTAAAATTCTCTTTCCAAAACTTGTGACCACTGAAACAGGCTGGCTCTGCCTTCACTCAGTGGCTCTAATCTCAAGAACCTTTCTATCGATCTATGTGGCTGGTCTGGATGGAAAAATCGTGAAAAGCATTGTGGAAAAGAAGCCTCGAACTTTCATCATCAAATTAATCAAGTGGCTTATGATTGCCATCCCTGCCACCTTTGTTAACAGTGCAATAAGGTACCTGGAGTGCAAATTGGCTTTGGCCTTCAGAACTCGCCTGGTAGACCATGCCTATGAGACCTATTTTACAAATCAGACTTATTATAAGGTGATCAATATGGATGGGAGGCTGGCAAACCCTGACCAGTCTCTTACTGAGGATATTATGATGTTCTCCCAGTCTGTGGCTCACTTGTACTCCAATCTGACCAAGCCTATTTTAGATGTAATCTTGACCTCCTATACGCTTATCCAGACTGCTACATCCAGAGGAGCGAGCCCAATTGGGCCCACCCTATTAGCAGGACTTGTGGTATATGCCACTGCTAAAGTTTTGAAAGCTTGCTCTCCCAAATTTGGCAAATTGGTGGCCGAAGAAGCTCACAGAAAAGGCTATTTGCGGTATGTGCACTCCAGAATTATAGCCAATGTTGAAGAAATTGCCTTTTACAGAGGACATAAGGTAAGATAGAAATTAAGGTGATGGGTGAAATGTGAGACTCTTCCAGCTGCCACTGCAGTGCTAGATAGCATCTGTTGTGCTGTCGATGGACCCACTTCTTTAGCGTTTTAGATTTCTATGACGTCTAAACCTGTATTGAAGTATATGCTTCCTTACCTTTCCGATTACAAGCTGTTAAAGAACTATGGAGTGCAAACTTTTCTAAAGTGTCATAAGAATACGATATCCAACAATCTGAAAAACAGCCTGCTTAGCCTCAGGTACCCAAATATGCTCAGAAGTTTCTCTAAAGCATTTTCTTAAAACTAAAGTTCTAACTAGTCCTAGAGCATTAGAAGAAAATGTTTGTTTGGAAACTAAGTAAACACGTTTCCACTGGGATGGAAAATTTAGGATGGTATTCTTGTTGTTGTTGTTCTTTTGTTTTTCAAGAAGGGGAAAGAAAAACAAACCCGATGCTTTTACATGAAAGACAAGTTTGACAATTTTGCCTGCCTGGTCAATGGACTGACTTCAGTCCTAAGAATTGCAGGAGAATGTGTCTCACAAGTAGTATTTGCATTACTATTGGTTACTGTTCAGTACCATATTTTGACACAAATAAAAAGAGGCAGTGAAATGAAATTTTGTCTAGCTTTCAGGGAAAAGCTAAGATTAGAGAAGAAATGAGGATGAGAAAAAGAGTTCCAGAATGTTATTTTTAAATATTAAAGATTTTCAACATGAAGCAGATCCCTAAAATAGTTAGCCTAATTACATAAGCAGGCAGTGCATTAAAGTAACTTCAGAATATTAAGTATGATGGAAATTTTTAAGGTGATGAATCTGAAATCTTAACACAAATGACTTCACAAATGAAATATTAAGGAATTCTAAAATTGAAGATGGTATTTTAATTACCAAGCAGTATTATTTAATTTTTGAAGCATCATCAATTATCAAAATACTTTTAAAGTAACAGCAACCTGAAGAAGAAAATTTAAAGCAAATTTAGGACTTTTACTTCCACTTGAAAATTGGTCTCATGCGTTATATTAATCATACTGATTGGTCATTCCTCTTGAATCATTGAACTCAGTGATGTAAATTATAGCATGTTGTAGGCTTCTTGCATTTAAGACAAAATCCAGTAAATTGAGTTAGTTCAAAAATGGAGTCTAATTACACGTATACGTGTCACATCTTTATTTTTAGGTATTTTTGGTGTGATCAAGAAAGATAAGGTTCTAACATTGCTTATTCATGTCTTACAGGATATTATTTAATCTTAACATCTTATATATATAATTTTGAAATCATAATTGTAAATCAGTTATGTGTATTTTATACTTACTATTCTATTGACTGAGTATCATGGTTTTTTAAAAATAATACAGGTGTGACCAAAATTAAAAAATAATGACTAATTCTGATAGTGATCTATATTTATTCATTGTTAGATCGTAGATAATAATATCCTAATTAAAACAAAATAATATGTACTTATCTTTTTAAAAAGTCCTCAAACGTACAGTATTTAATTTTATAGCTCATGCTGAGTTAATTCTTATCTCTGTTTGCCTCCATAGGTAGAAATGAAGCAACTCCAGAAAAGTTACAAAGCTTTAGCAGATCAAATGAACCTCATCTTATCCAAACGTTTGTGGTATATCATGATAGAGCAATTCTTGATGAAGTATGTTTGGAGCAGCAGTGGACTAATTATGGTGGCTGTACCTATTATCACTGCAACTGGCTTTGCCGATGGTGGTAATGGCATTTATGCTCCATCTCAACTATATGTTTAAGATTATTTCTCTTGAAGGTGTCACTGCTGGTTTGGTGTGAGTGAAACTGTGTATATAGTCATTGTTCTATGGTCATTTATTGGTCAGAAACAACGGCAGACTTTGCAACATCCAATAATGAGACCAGCAATATGAAAAGAAGTGTCTCAAAACACCTTTCTAGTTCTGAGATATTTCAGAGATCCCTGATGCAGTGTTTCTGGAAGTTGACCTTGAGCAATCTTAATTATTCTACCTAATACAAAATGATTCCCTAGTTTGCATTTAAATTCAAAGCAAATTAATACCTTCAAAAAGAGTATTATACAAGTTTTCCGCGTGTGTTGTAAACTTCAGTTCTGAACATCCTATGCGTTTAGTCTGTAGATATTCTATAACTGGATTAGTCCTGATTTGTGATTTGAAGAACTGGTTGACTACATGAAGGAACCAGGAATATTGTTTCAAGGAGTGTTTCAGGCCATAGAGCAAGGTCTTCTCTACTTGTAGGTAATGTAGATAATTTCCTCGGTAGCATGATTTAGTGGCATTGTGGAAGTAGGGGTTGGCAAGTTGCAGGCATCTAATTCTACTCTATCACCATCTCAATGGTTTTTGCCAACATTGTCATCCTTTGGAATAAATGAAAAATATAAGGGCAAGAAGGACAACATTAAAATGTTGTGTAATACCTAAGATGGGAGTTTGGGTTGTAATTGGCAGGGACAGGAGGGAATTAATTAAAGAAGTATCATTTTCTGCTCTTCCACTGATATAAAATATTCCCCTTCCTCTTTAGAAACCACTCGACCAAAATGGGCCTTGGTGTTGAAGGCACTAGAGAAAAGCGTGGGCTTTTAGTAAGACAACTCTTGGCTTTCCCTCTTCTTGCCTGCATCCTCTTAGTCATGTTAATTAAACATTCTAAAACTCAATTTTCTCATCTATAAAATGAAAATCAGAAGGACTACTTCAGAGAATTGTGAGACTTTAGTAAAATAATGTTTTTACAGTACAGAGCATACTCTTGATGTTCTTGATACATGGTGATAATTATTACCTAGAAAACAAAAGGCAACACTAAGAATAGTATAACAGAATATAGTGTAACAGAATAGTTACAGTTATTTTTGGTATGGAATTGAGAATCAATAGCTATTCGTTGGAAGTCGTCTAATAAAAACAAGTACAAAATTACCTTTTCTTTAATGTTTTGAAACAGTGCTTCAATGCTTTAACCAATTCTTACAAAAATATTTGTCAAATTTGGGTCATTCTTAACCTAAAATTGTTCACTTTAGTAAATTTAGATTCGTCAATTCCTTGTGATGTGTGCTATACATATACCAATAAACTCCACAACTTAACTGTCTAATAGCCAGTGCATTTAGACTGCTAGGGAAAGTGACTTTTATCTGTTTTAAAATTTTATTAAAAAAATCATTTTAATAAGTTTATATTGAAAAAGGTATTGTTAGTAATAATATTTTTAGACTTAATCCTTCTGTAATGAAATAAATTACTTTTCAAAAGAGTATTAGAGAAAAAAAAGACACTTCAAAACCTATGGTCTTAAGATTAGTTTTACTAAGAAACTTGACAAAATTATCAGATATTTGTAGTAAGTCTCTTTAAATGTAGGGGTATTTTTAAGGTTTCATATATGAGGAATATTAGAGACAACCCCAATGATGAGATAATGGTGTAGTTCTATTAGTCCTTAGAAGCATTGGTCTTATTAGAAAACCCTGGAGTATTCAACAAAGAACAGAGAAAATGCAGCTATTAGTGGGTGACAAATTAACCCTACAGAGACCAGTTGGAAGTAAACAATGTATGCAAAGAATCTAACAATCTTACTTTCATAGGTGATGTAATAAGATATTTAAAAATAGACCCTATAAATTCTAAAAAATGCCTTATTAAACTAAAGAAACAACATTAAAAATTTAAATAGAAATTATGATAATGATTACATTTATGCAAATGAACAAAGTAATTCTCAAAGCTTCTTTTCAAATTTTTTTTTAATGCTTATTTATTTTTGAGACAGAGAAAGACAGAGCATGAGCAGAGGAGGGGCAGAGAGAGACAGGGAGACACAGAATCTGAAACAGGCTCCAGGCTCCAAGTTATCAGCCCAGAGCCCAATGCAGGGCTTGAACTCACAAACCATGAGATCAGGACGTGAGCTGAAGTCGGACACTTAACCGACTGAGCCACCCAGGTGCCCCTTAAAGTTTCTTTGAAAAGAAAATTTTATACAAAGAGAAGCAATATGGCAATTAAATAGACAAAAAATGAATTCACAGATCAACATTATAAGAGTATGCTTCCACTGGGTGTTGTATGGAAACCAATTTGACAATAAACTTCGTATATTGAAAAAAAAATGAAAAAAAAAGTATGCTTCAATATTTTCTGTAACTTCTAAAGTTACTGTATGATGCTTATAATGTTTATATGTATATTTTTACTAAATGTACTTGACCTACAATGATTTAACACACAAAAATATTAGCTTACCATTTTACTCAGACAAAATTATTTATCTATTTTTTTAATGTTTATTTATTTTTGATAGAGACAGAGTGCGAGTGGGGCATGGGCAGAGAGAAAGGGAGACACAGAATCTGAAGCAGGCTCCAGGCTCTGAGCTGTTAGCACAGAGCCCAACGCGCGGCTCGAACTCATGAACCATGAGTCATGACCTGGGCCGAAGTCAGATGCTTACCTGACTTAGCCACCCAGGCGCCCCTATTTATTTATTTTTTTAGATAATGACATATCTTTGAGCCCTTAGGTCTTGGAATTACATACCCTATATTCTACTCTTGTCTTTAATCTTAATTTACACTTATGCCCTGCATTGCCCTTTATGTTAGAGATGAATTAAGTACATGATACTGTATATTTTAAGACAAAAAGACATGAAAAGAAATGGGTGATTAAGAGAGGAATGGCAGGCGTGCCTAATTGTCTGTCGGTTAAGCATCTGGCTCTTGATTTCAGCTCACGTCATGATCTCAGAGTTCATGGGATCGAGCCCCAAGTTGGGCTCTGTGCTGACAGCACAGAGCCTGCTGGGGATTCTCTCTCTCCCTCTCTCTCTACCCTTCTCTCACTCACTTGTGCTCTCTCTCTCTCTCAAAATAAATAAACTTTTTATAAAAAGAGAGGAATGACAAAGAGAAAAGGAGAAAAAGTAGGATAGAGAAAAGATAGAATGAAGAAAGAAGCAGGCCACTGCTCAAATTTTCACTCTGCTGTTTAATACTTAACCATCCTTGAGAAAGTTACATAAGCTTTCTATGTCCCAGTTTTCTCATCTTAACTATAGGGATAAGAATATATATCTTACAGAATTGTTATGAAATTATATGTAAAGTATTTAATGTGCTTTGAAACAGTCCTTGGCAACAAACAGAGGGTTACTGGAACGGTTGTGGGAGGGGGGATGGGCTAAATGGGTAAGGGGAATTAAGGAATCTACTCCTGAAATCATTGTTGCACTATATGCTAACTAATTTGGATGTAAATTAAAAAAAGAAAATTAAAAGAAAAAAAAAAGAAACAGTCCTTGGCAAATAGTAAAAGCTTAGGTGGAAGCAACTGTTAATATTTATTATATTCTTAACATGTGGGCACTGGAGTCAGATTTTCTGGGTTCAAATGCTGACCCTTTTGCTTACTAGGTAAAGCTGTGACTACAGGAAAATCATTTAACTTTTTTGTGCTTCAATTTTCTCATTTCCAAAATGGGGGAAATTATAGCAGGGTTGTTATGAGGATTAAAACTGACATACGTAAAACTTAGAATATTCCCTGCCTCATAAGAAATGGTCAATAGATGTTTGCTGGCATGGTTCTCATAGTTAAAGGAGCAAAGCATTTGGAAATGATTAGGAAATCAGAAGTATAGGAGCATGCACAATTTTTCTTTCTTCCTTTCTTTCCTTTTTTTTTTTTTTTTTTGGAGGAGAAAAGGAAAATAGTTCTGTAGTAGTTTTGTTATACCATTTACCTACAGCTTTAAGTGAAATCTTCTGGTAAGGGCAGGATTATGTTTATGTTCAAGTTCCCATTACAAAATTGCATACAGAATCATGCTATTTTCACATCAGAAGAGGAGCTTCCAAGTCATCTATTCTGGAGCCCCAGAATTGCCTACATTCACACAAATGGTTAGTGGAAGCACTAAGGATGGAAGGCACCACATAATTCCTAGTGCGCTATGTTTTCCCCCGTCACCATGTGGCCTCCATATTAGATACTGGAACTTGCTCTAGAAGCGATTTAACTTAGTTTGACACTAAGTAATCATGTGACCATATGGTTGAAAAAGAAGCACTGATATAGTTAATTATGTATATTTTCTATTTTATTTTTTAGAGGATATTACTTTTATCTGGTGTCAAAAGAGAGATTGAAATGCTATGAAGAAAATCTCGAAATTTTTTTTATTTTAACTTCCAATGAAGTTAACATACAGTGTTATATTAGTTTCATGTGTACAATATTGTGATTCAACAATTTCATACATCACCCAGGGCTCGTTATGACAAGTGCACTCCTTAATCCCCAGCACCTATTTCACCCATCCCCCCCAACCACCTCCCCTCTGGTAACCATCACTTTGTTCTCTATAGTTAAGAGTTTGTTTCATGGTTTGTCTCTCTCTCTCTTTTTTTTTTTTTTTTAACCTTTGCTCATTTATTTAATTTCTTAAATTCACATATGAGTGAAATCATACAGTACTTGTCTTTCTCTGACTTATTTCGCTTAGCATTTTACTCTCTAGCTCCATCCATATTGTTGCAAGTGGCAGGATTTCATTCTTCTCTTATGGCTGAATAATATTCCATTGGGTGTACATACCACATCCAGTCATTAATCAATGGATACTTGGGCTGCTTCCATGATTTGGTTATTGTAAATAATGCTGCTAAACATAGGGATGCATGTATCCCTTTAAATTAGTGTTTTTGTATTGTTTGGGTAAATACCCAGGAGTACAAGTACTGGATTATAGGGTAGTTCTATTTTCGGTTTTTTGAGGAACCTCCATACTGTTGTCCATTGTGACTGCGCCAGTTTGCATCCCCCCAATAGTATAAAAGGGTTCCTTTTTTCCACATCCTTGCCAACACTTGCTGTTTCTTGTGTTTGGATTTTAGCCACTCTGATGGGTACGATGTGATATCTCATTGTAGTTTGGACTTGCATTTCCTCCATGATGAGTGATTTTTGAGCATCTTTTCATATGTCTGTTGGCTACCTGGTATCATCTCAATTTTTTAATGTTATAGGCCCCTTTTCTTCTGTTCATATCAAGAACAGTTCTGGGCAAGGCCAAAGAAAGCTACTTTAGTTCTCTCCTACCAGATCTTATCACAGGCATGTAACAGGGAAGCAAGCTTCTAAGCTGCTAGCACTACGGGTAGTACCTGCCTGTTGGTGGTCTGCTAGTGTAAGGCGGCAGAGCAGAAATAGTAACTGACAGATACTGCGCTTAAGAACTGAACTAAACTCTATCATCACCTAGTAACATGGGTGATGTTTTTTATTCCTAAAAGGTACCTCCCACAAAATCATAGTTATAACTCCTGTTGTGTTAGTGTCTCATATTCTAATGTCAAATCATTGGAATATAATTTTATATCATGGGTCAATTTGGATGTAATTCGTCTCCTGTTGACCAATTTATTGTAACAATAATTACCAAAACATATGAAAGACATACTTTTTTAGCTGTAATTAGCTATGCCTATTACATAGCTATAATTTTTAAAGTATAACATACATGCAGTAAAGGACCCGATCATTAGTGTACCACCAATGAACTGTCACAAAGTTAACAAATATAAATAATTACCACTCCCAAGAAATAGAAACTTACCTACATCCCAGAATCCCCCATGCTCCTTGCTAGTTTTATTCCCATCTTCAGCCCCCTGTCCCCAGTCCCACTTACTCCCATTCCCAGTATGCCCCAGTAAAGGTAATTATTCTACTGACCATTCATTAGTGTTTGCTGGGTTTGAAACTTGTATAAATAGTATCATACAGTACACATAGGAGTTCTAGTTGCTCCACATCTTTGTCGATGTTTGATGTCAGCCTTTTTCATTTTAGGCATAGTGGTAAATCACTGTGGCCTTAGTTTGCATTTCTCTGATGACTAATGAAATTAAGCAATTTTTTTTTTAACATTTATCTATTATTGAGAGACAGAGAGAGACAGAGCATGAGCAGGGGAGAGGCAGAGAGAGGAGGAGACACAGAATCCGAAGCAGGCTCCAGGCTCCAGCTGTCAGCAGAGAGCCGGAGGCAGGGCTCGAACTCGCAAAACGCGAGATCATGACCTGAGCCTAAGTCAGATGCTCAACTGACTGAGCCACCCAGGCCCCAAGAGATTAAGCACTTTTTATTTGTTTATTGGCCATTTGGATAGCTTTTCTTTTTAAAGCAATTTTTTAGTGTTTATTTTTGAGAGAGAGAGAGCGTGTGCGTGCGTGCGCGCGCGCATGAGTTGGGGGAGGGGCAGGGAGAAAGGGAGACACAGAATCTGAAGCAGGTTCCAGGCTCTGAGCTGCCAACACAGAGCCTGACACTGGGCTCCCAACTCATGAATAAGTTACTTTGGTTTTTTTCATTTTAATTATTATTCTTTTCTTTTCTTGTTTCTTTAATGTTTATTTTTGAGAGAGAGAGAGAAAGAGAGAGACAGAGCACAAGTAGGGGAGAGGCAGAGAAAGAGAGGGAGACACAGAATCCAAAGCAGGCTCCAGGCTCTGAGCTGTCAGCACAGAGCCCAATGTGGGGCCCAACGCAGGGCTCGAACTCAAAAACCTCGAGATCATGACCTGAGCTGAAGTCGGACACCTAACCAACTGAGCCACCCAGGCACCCCAGATAGCTTTTCTTATGAAGCGCCAATAAGTTTTTTGCTCACTTTTAAATGGACTTTTCTGTTTTTTTCTTATTGATTTGTAAAAATTCTTATGTACTCTATAATGTGACTTTTGTCAGACACACACACACACACAATCTTAAATATCTTTTCCCACTCTATTCTTACCTTTTCAGTCTCTTAATAGTGTGTAAGAGGAGTTCATTTTAACAGTTCAGTTTATCAATCATTTTTGCGTGTATGGTTAGTGGTTTTATGTCTTATTCAAGAAATATTTGCCTAATCCAAGGCCATGAAGATATTCTCCTACTTTATCTTCTAGAAAATTATTGGTTTTTCATTTCACATTGAGATCTTCAATCCAATTAGAATTGATATTTTATACAGCGTGAGGTAGGGAAAGACCATAAGGTTTTGCTGAGATTTGTCAATGTGATAAAGATAAAATTCAAGTGCAAAGAAATAAACTCAGATTATAAGTCCAAAGAAAAAAGTACGGAGGAATAACCTACTATTTTAATTCTTAAAAAATTAATAGACTTAGGGTGCCTCGGTGGCTCAGGAGTCACCTGCTGAGAGTCCAATTCTTGATCTCAGCTCAGGTCTGAATCTTAGGCTCGTGAGTTGAAACCCTGCTTTGAGGTTCTGTGCTGGGCATGAAGCCTACTTAAACAAAAAATTAATAGACTTAATTTTCTTAGAGCAGTTTTAGGTGTACAGAAAAATTGAGCAGGAAGTACAAAGAGTTCCAAATAAATATCCAGTTTCCCTCACAGCTTCCCCTGTTATTTACATCTTGTATTAGTGTGGTACATTTGTTACAACTGATGAACCAATATGCACACATTATTAACTGAAGTGCATAGTTTACATTAGGATTTATTCTTTGCATTGTACAGCTGTAGGGTTTTTGACAAGTGCATCATGACATAACCTTAGTTTTTAAATTTTTTCTCACCTTTGCAGTGAATAACAGATGTCACCATCTTTCAATATATACTTTTTATTAGCAGAGCTGAAAGGTTGAAGTAAAATGAGCAAATAATGTTAAATATTACATCCTTAAATGAGAAACATTTGACAAAATATTTAAACTATTTGGTGAGGAAAATAAAATGTGTTGACCTATGATACAAAATACGTGAGTGCCCTAGGTCATGAATTTATATTCTGCCACTAAGGAATTTGGCTTTTTCATAGAAGTTATGCAGTTGGCTGTTGTATGCATGACAAAATACTACTGGCACTGTCCTCATAGTACCTGCCAAAAAACAACCAATAGAATAAAAGTCAAATGAAATCGGTCCACAGCTATTTGTAATTTTGTTGCTAAAAGCATGAAGAAAACCCAGTAAGCACTAATCTGCCAGAGCAACATGGAAAGTACCATGCCGTATCAAGCACAAATCCATCTGTGCTAGTGTTTTTCCTTGTTAACAGAGGCTGTTGATGAAAGCTGCTACTCAAACCCCTTTTAACCTAAATTCATAAAATTCCATAATTATTTTAGATCATCAGCCAGATTCTCTATGAGCCAAACCTATTCTTAGAACTTTAACTGATACAGCAATTCATTATTTTTGTAGCTTGCTGAGAACCCTTCTGTAATTTTTTTGTGACTATCTAAATTTTATCACATTTAAATGTGTTAAGAATATCTACATTCTGTTCCCAGTCTATTTATCCAATCACATCCTTCACTCCTCACTTCTACCAGCACTCAAAGCCTTTCTTTTTTCATTCTTCAAGGAAACTAACTTCAAGGGACTAATGGTAGTTCTGTAAAGCAGTGATTAACAGTAGGGCCAGGAGGGACCATAGTGGATTATCATAAAATGTCTCCATGGACACATGGTGATTCTGATATTCAAGTGAAATCTGTGCCTGCCACCACCCATTCTGTAACATGAGCAGGCTGTTTATCATCCAATTGGCATTGCTTGAAATTTCCCTTCTCTGTGCCATTACTTACGCTGTACTTGTGATTTCTTAATTGTACATAGTCTTCAAGGCCTCTGTCACAGTCGGCTGCTCCGTGAAACATTTCCTGTGTCTTGCAGCAAGAATTGATTTTTGCCCTCTCCAAACACCTCACACTAACTCTTGTCATAGGCTACCCTGCGTAATTTAGGAACTTGTCTTCTGTCTCCTACCAGACTGTAAGTCCCCCAAGGAAAGAGTCTGAAAATCACATTTATCCTTGCATGTCATATAATACTGTGCCTAATTTCTTAACACATCTAGTTGTTTAGTAAATATCTGCTGAGTGAATTTTACCTTATATTATGCATGGAACCCTTTCAAACTCAGCTGAGCTGTCTATGAGCAAGTAAAGGTAAAAGTATTTGGTAGTCCTAGCAGGGCACAAGTTAAATATTTGCACTGTTGTAGAAAAGAAAACACAAAAAACGAAACAAACAAACGAAAAAACACTTTACACTGAGATAAAACAGAGAGAAATATATATCAAAACGGGCCTATGGCTATCTATAGCATTCTAATACTTTCATTAATTTATAGTATTTAATTTAGAACTTTGGAGATAATTTATGGGAGAACCATGTTGAAAATCCTATAGACGATGGGAAATATAAAGTAATGACTGGGGAGAATAATTTAGAAGAATAAGACTAAATTGAGTACATACGCAATAATAACCAAAGAAAGTAATCACCGCTAACACTTAGAGCACTTATTATCAGCCATGGATTAGACTAATACTTCATTTGTATCTCACCTTTAAACCTCACAACAATCCTTTGAGATACAATTGTTTAAGATAGTAGTATGAATTCCCTCATTTACACATGAGAAAATAGGCATGAAGAAGGTCATTGGCTTGTTTTATTTCTCTTACCATTTGTCATTAAGTAGTAGAGCCTGCATTCAAACCTAGTCTACCTCCTACTCTTGACCGTAATTCTGCTTTGACAGTAATTTAGGATGTTCATCCATGTATCCATTTATTCATCCATGCATTCAATACACATTGAGGTGTACTCTGTGCTGGACACTCTGCTGAGTACTGGGAATAAAGAGTCAAAAACAGTCTTGACTCTTAAGGAGCCTATAGATTATTAGAAAAGGCAGACGAGGGTTTCCAGGGAAATCTCTTCTAACGAGTTGACTTTCTTAAAGAAAGAGCTAGGCAAAAAAAGGAAGGGAAGTGTAGTAAGTATATATATTAATGGTATATATGCCATTTCAAGGAAATGATATATGCAAATACCAAAGGATAAACAGAATTTTGTATGCTTGAGGTGAATGGAATATTGTATGTTTGAAGTGCTGTAGGTACAGTTTGGGTGAAACATATAAACTAAGTCTAGATTATGAAGATCAGCTAATTTACATTTCTATTGAAGGAATCACCCTAGAAATACTTGCTTATATTCCAGTTATTACTAGTTTATTGAACAAATCACTAGCATTTTATTGCATAACTGTAAGAAGGGCTGAATGTTGAATTTGGAAAGGTTTGAAAAAATGCTAAATGAAAATAGTCTTAATTGGTAATTTAATTGCTCTAACTCTCTCCTAAAAAAATAATGAAAGGAAGCTTTAAATAAAATCCGGTAAAAATACTGTATTTTCAATAATTCATTAAATTTCTAGAAAATTGCTGATATTAATGAAAAATTTACACGTGGGTTTTTTAGTCACCATTTCATTTGTAAAAATGAAACAGTTACTTGAAAAAACTCAATAGTTTTGTAATTGGCTTTTAGATCTAGAAGATGGCCAAAAACAAGCTATGGTTAGTGAACGGACAGAAGCCTTTACTACTGCTCGAAATTTATTGGCCTCTGGAGCTGATGCTATCGAAAGGATTATGTCGTCATACAAAGAGGTACTTGCATATCTTGTTTTCAATTTGATTAAAATAAAATATTTGAAAATCAAGAAAGATGTAAATTATCAGATATACTTAGCATTTTGAAAGCATCTTTTCTCTACTATAAATTCCTAAAACTGTAATCAAGATAAAGGGCAGCAACTCCTAAGTGTTTTGATGCTAATACTATTTGAGTTTTACACTCTCAATTGAAACTCCCCTTTTTCGGTGTATAGTTTTCTTTTCTTTCTTTTTTTTTTTTAATGTTTTTTTGTTTATTTTGAGACAGAGCGAGTAAGTGCACAAGGAGGGGAGGGGCAGAGAGAGAGAGGGAGAGTGAGAATCCTAAGCAGCCCCAGCCCTATCAGCTAGAGCCTGACTTAAGGGCTTGATCTCAAGAACAGTGAAATCATGAACTGAGCCCAAATCAAGAGCAGGGCACTCAACTGACTGAGCCGCAGAGGCGCCCCTAGTATGACATATCTGTTTAAAAAAAAAAAAAAGTCCATTAGGTGTGGATTCTGGAACCAGAGAACCTACATTTAAAAGCTTACTCCAGTATTTACAAATTATGTGAACTTCATCAAGTTCCTTAACCTATCTGCATTTGTTTCCTCATATGTGAAGTGGGGATAATGACGGCATTGATTTTGTAGGGTTGTTGTGAGTCAATGCATGTAGAATATTTAAAACAACAGGGGCATCTGGGTGGCTCAGTCGGTTAAGCATCCAAGCTTTGGCTTAGGTCATGAGCTCATGGTTTGTGAGTTCAAACCCCGTGTGGGGCTCTTGCTGACAGCTCGGAGCCTGGAGCCTGCTTTGGATTCTGTGTCTCCCTCTCTCTCTCTCTGTCCCTCCCCTGCTCACTCTCTGTCTCTCTCTGTCTCTCTCAAAAATAAGTAAACATTAAAAAAATCATAATAATTATAAAAACAACACATATTAAGGAATTCAATCACCGCTAGCCAATAATATCATTTATATACTTTGCAAACTTGTACTCATCGTTCATGACAAGTCAAGCCTCACCAACCGCATATAAAATCCTCTTGTGATTCCACCTTCTTCCCCACCTTCCTTGCAGAGTCTGGGTCTTCCTTCTCCGTGTCCCAGTAAATCTGATGCTTTACCACATTACAATTGTCTGTCTGCTCACCAGACCTTGAGTGGAAAGCAGCAACTTACTCATCTTTGCAGTCCTAATCATTTTAATACTTGGAATATTGTATGTGGTCAAGAAATATTTGCTGAAAGAATGGTATTAAGACCTGAAGATGTCACAGTGTTAAAATTAGAAATTATTTATTTCAGATATTATATAATATTCCCATGATTAATCATTTTCACCATTAATTTACTCTTTTGGCTTTTGTATCAATATGAATCACCAGACCATCATTATAAATTTATCTGCCTATTAAATCAGCCTTGAATAGACCATATAAAAGAGTAAGAAAGTTTGTGATTTGCTGACAAAAGTTTTCAGTGTCATTCAACAGCTGATTTATTGAAAGGATTTTTTTTTTTTAAAAAAAGTAAAACCGATTGTTTAGGTCATATACCAAAACAACTCAGCTTTAAATTTTTCTTCAAATAATAATTTTGATAATGTGTACATCGTTTTTAAGATAGGTTTTTGATGTAATAAATCATTTATTAAAATTAAATGACAAATCAAAGTTTTACGCATCTCATATTAAAATACTTTGCTACCTAAGTCACAGAAAGAAATCGACTAGTTTTTTCTACATTGTATCCAATACAAGAAATAATTTAATTTTGCTTTATTTTCCCTGAATATACTTGGGATCATAGAATGTTCACATCTAAAGAATCTTACCATTGCTGTAACAGCACAAGCAAGAACCATGCGTTCTCTCTGCTGGTTCCAGAAGAAACAAGATTCCTCTCTAGAGTAAGAGTCCTAGGGCAAACTCCCTGCCTTGTATCCCAAAGTAATTTGTCAACAGTCATATGCTCACTCTCCCTACTCCACCTTGCATTCTAGCATATTAACTCATTGCCTCTTGCCTTTCTTTAACTGACCCATACATTTCATTTTGGACCCATACATTTCATTTTGGGTTTTTTCCTCTATGCAAATACATTTACCTGAGTTTCTTTTGAATCTGTATGTTGTTAATTCTTGGCTCTGTTTTGCTCCACTTGGGGACTCAAGGGATTCTTCTAGATAACATTTTAGAAATTACCGATTAAAGAGTTACAACATTAATATACAGAAATGAATATTTCTCACATAGTAGAGACGTGTGCTAGAAGGCTATTGATAACTATACATACTCATTTACGGCTTAGGTTTTGCACACACATAAATCTTACACAAATGTCAGCATTGTTGTATTATCCCACAATTTATTAGTGACATGCCTTGGTTATTGGTACCAATTTCCTAGTAAATATTCCCATAAGGGAATGGTTTTTGTACTTTTCTTTTCACTGAGAAAGATGGTCTTGACAGGAGATGAGTCACCTTTCACATTACCCTGATAACAACAAGGTATTATTTTAATAGAAAAACAGCAAGGGATTCAACCTAAATTGGACAACTGGCAGAATAAGAGCAAGACACCATTCTACTTAGCCTTAGGGACTAAAACAGAGATTTATCTCATTTTTAATCTCACTCAGAATAAAAGTCAGATTTAATGTTTTTCTTTGGGCATGTAAATCATGTTTGGCTGGAAAAGAAGCTGAACTATGGGATTTGGACTAAAAAGGATTTGAAGCTTTTCACTGAGCTCACTTCCAGTATTGATATCCTCTGACAGGAGTGTTTTCTTTGGCGAAGCTTAGGAATTTTGACAATCGATTTGACTTAAAAACATTCATTTCATAATAAGGAAAAAAACCCTATTTTTCTTATATTTAAAATCTTCCATTTTAAATTGAAAAAAGATATCAAAACAAAGGATTGTTATTTCATTGAATGACGTTAAGCTTTTCACAAAATTTCTAATTTTCTGGAAATAAAATTTGTCATGCAAACAGGAGCCAAATCAGAAATTTGATTGAAAGATTTTAAGCCTCACTAAAATTCTGAAATCTTTACATTTTATTTTGAACACTCATTTGAATGAATAATTTTTATGGGTTTTATAATTCCAATCAAATTTACATTGACACTGTGTTATTTTGTTCTCTTGGTAAGCCTTTTCTGTTATTTTTTATCATTAACAGATGTATTATTTTTTTCATGTATTATGAAATAAGATCTTTAATATTAAATCAAGAAGCTAATAGATCGCATATTTATTTAAAAGTCTATCTGGAGTATATTAACTCTATTTTATCTCTGTGCTGATTTTAGATCACAGAATTAGCAGGCTATACTGCTCGAGTGTACAATATGTTTTGGGTCTTTGATGAAGTAAAAAGAGGCATTTATAAGAGAGCTGCTGTCATGCAAGAGTCTGAAAACCATAGCAAGAATGGAGTTAACATAGAATTACCCCTCAGTGACATGTTGGAAATCAAAGGTATTAAAGCAAATGTTTTATATTTTCCTATTTTGAAATGCTTACTTTATCAACAGAACCAAAATTTTTTAGAAGATCACTGTTATTAGTTACCAAGAGCTAATATTTACTTATTTAAACAACTATTCCTAAAGTTAGTGTCACAGTTTGAGGAGTGGTGACTAACATTACCAAGAAAAAATTATGCTATTTTATTTAGAACAAATTTCTAGAATTATTTTTAGAAACTGAACATATGGCAGGATGAATTGTTTGCTTTTAAAATTCAAATACAGAATTAGAGCTAACATTTTATTGTTCTTCATTATTCTATATTTTTTAACTTAACTTTAATTATCACATTTTAAAAAATTGTGTTATTCCACACCTTAATTCTCTTATTGCAGCATTGTATTTTTTCTGTAGGGAAGGTTAATTTAGTGAAATAAACAATTATAAAGAATATAGCTAGGTTATATCAGATAGAGTTTATCTCATTATGCTCTCATTATGATGTTGACATTAGATTATTGTATAATGTTTCTGAGAAATATTTTCCAAATATATGTGTCAGAATGTCCAAATTTACATTAAACCTCTTTTGAGATGTAGATACAACATATACTAGCTTTTATAACTTAAACTATTCCTTAACTTTTAGGAAGAGTTATTGATGTGGATCATGGAATTATTTGTGAAAATGTTCCCATAATTACACCAACGGGAGAAGTGGTGGCTTCCAGGCTAAACTTCAAAGTAAGATGATATTCAAGAATCTTCTGATTGTTGCCATCACACTAATACAAAACAACTCAGAATTCATGTACCTTATGTTAAGTACTTGGAGGAGCATATGGAAAGGAGGGGAAATCAAGAAAGGTATGCATAGTGGCTCAATTACAGAAGCAGTTCCTCAGAAAGCAAAGAGAAAGAGAAATTTGATTTCTACTGCTTTTTTGCTGGGATGAAAATCAAAATTTCTCAGTGCACTGAGGGCCCATACAAGGTAACTTTTGGGAATAATAGAGAAATTCCTCAGAAATTAATATCTGGAAAAAAGATTTTAATTTTTTCCTTATAGGGATTACTCAAAATATACAAGCCTATGTTGTAATGTATCTACTAAAATATAAGGAAGAGGTCATTAGCAAGTTTACTTCTGCTATTATATATTCTCTAAATATAATTTATATTTCCAATAATCACCTCTTCCATAGGAAGAAATAATCAGAAGATTCATGGATTGGAATTTAGTGTTTAATTTTGTTGAGATTAAGAGTTGTTATTTATTATTCTATGTCTTGGTAACAAAAACCAAGAAGTGAAAATTGCTTAGTAAACCAGAGGCCCTAATTTAAAGCATTGTAAAATTTGAACAAACATTTTTGGAATTCAAGCACACAATAATTCTCTGATAAGCATTAATGACTACAATGAAGGCATCTAAATTTACAAAGACATGATTGGACTTGGTAACAGAATTACAAACATGACAACACACATGCTAATGATTTCAGCATGGACCTCAGTCTAAGTTTAATTATTACAGATGTGCTTGCAAATGAATAAGCGTTCTGGAAGATGATAAGTACTGAACATGGGAAAATTCTGTGTTAATAAATATAGGAGAAATTGTGTTTGTTTTGAGAGAGAGAATGAGTGGGGGGAGGGGCAGAGAGAGAGACTCTTAAGCAGGCTCCTCAGTGTAGAGGCTGATTTAGGGATTAATCCCATGACCCTGGGATCATGACCTGAGCTGAAATCAAGAGTCGGATGCTTAATCGACCAAGCCACCCAGATGCCTGAGAAATTGTATTTAAATTACAATTTGGTTAGGCTTTATTTTTCCATTTATAGACTTACAGAATGATTTAATTACTTGGATATGATCATGAGTACCAATTAGGTGCTAATGATGCACCATAATCTTAAGTAGATTTGAAATAAAACATTTGAAGGGGCATATATGGAATGTTTAATTATTCATTAATAGTTTAGCAATTTTTTATTTATGACTTGTTATACAGAGTTTGTCAGGTTATGTTTTGTAGTATCAATTCTTGTTCCATTTATTAAATAGTATTAAGAGTCTTGAATTATACCACCTACTAACTACATTATTGTGGACACATCACACTCTTTCTGTGAAAAAATTCAGGGCTCAGTTTGTTTTTTATACAAAATGAATTTAAAAATACTTAATCTAATGAAATGTCATCAATTTTGAAGTTCTACAAAGATATATGTTAATATAGTATACTTTATGATAGTTGGCTTTGTTTCTGACTCGGGGAGTTTTATTTAAAAAGTGTCAGGTCCCTAAAATATAATGAAAATTCTGTTTCCTATATATACATTGACAAACAGGTTTCTAGAGGAAAAGGTTCTTATCCATTATGGGATTAAAAAACTATTTGATAAAGAAAATTCAATGATGTGGGAATTATTTTTGCTTCACACTCACTGTTAAACATAAGAAAACTTATGCTAATAAAATAATACGAATATAGAAAAGGCTTCTATTATGGCTCAAATGTGTTAAATTTCTGAGAATTCCTAATAGAGAATGATGCTATTAAAATATTTTGTGAATATGCCTTTTGCCATGCCACATACCTTTAAAAAAATCATTTAGGAGGTATTTATGCTTCTACAAAATTAAACTTCCTTAACCCTCTCTCTAGTGACAGAGTGCAGCAAATCACAAAATTAATTCTTTCTGGGTTCTTCCCAGGATTTTCTTCAAACTTTATTCTATCAAAATAACTTTTCAGTTGGCTACAATTAGGGAGAAAAAATATCTATAGTAAAATGTTTAGACTCAAGCTCACTGCTGTCTTATGTCCTTGTGGTAGCTGCCTTCAGTGCTTGAAATGTTCTTTCTCCTGCTCTGACTGGCTGTTTCTTGTCACGCAGGCTCAGCCTAAACGTTACCTCCTCAAAGAGGATTTTCCTGTCCACCCATTCAAAAGAAGCATCCCCCTACCACCTCCAACCCCACAATGCCACCATTGGCATTGGCATTCTTTCCCAAATGAATCTTTCTTGTTTTGCCATTATAAAAGTATTTATCACTGCTTAATTTTTGTTCACATGTTTCTTGCCGTCTTTCCCATTGGAATATAAGCTCTATGAAAACAGAAATGTGTCTTGGGTAGCACTGTAGCCCTTGTGCCTAGAGGAATGTCTGGCACATGGTAGATATCCAATCAGTGTTTACTAAGGAAATCTAATTATTTAGACAGAACATAAATCTGAACCATTTTGGCTTTACATATACTTATTGTATACATCCCTAGCTCCTTTATCTTAACCTCCTTCCCAATCCTTCCCTTTTTTCCTTCCCTTCCTTCCTCTTCCCACCACCTTCTTTCAACAAGAAGATTCCAGCTTATGTTATACACAATATGTAGACACGGAAGTGATCCCTTATACTGACATAATGCAAATAATATAGTGTTTTTTCACGTTTGAGTTTTCTTTTTTTTTTAAAGTTTATTTATTTATTTATTTATTTATTTATTTATTTATTTATTGGGTGAGGGGGGTAGAGAGAATGGAAGAGAGAGTGAATCCCAAGCAAGCTCTGTGCAGGCTAACAGCACAGAACCTCGGTGCTCAATCTCAAAAACTGTGAGATCATGACCTGAGCCAAAATCAAGAGTCAAACCCTTAACAGACTGAGCCACCCAGGCGCTCCTTCATCACTGAGTTTTAAATATGACATATTCTATATCACTGATACTTAGATATTTGTGTCCCTATTATACAAAACTGTATCTACAAGCATACAGATTTCTGCCTTTCATACGTTGATGCTCTATTCACTTTTTAGTACTGATTACAAAATATCATTTGTTCTTAGAAATGTTCTTATCAGTGTTCTTAAGGCAAATTTTTAAATGCTGTTCTTTTTCCTTGTTTTTTACAATGCCTTTTAAATACCACACTAAGACAACTTCCTGATTCTATTGGGTGGAATGGGAATTCATGAAACTTAACTGTTTAAATTTAAATGATAAATAAGATGGAAGATTCTAAAGAGAAGCATCCAACTGATAATGGATAAATAACTTATTTTATATATATATACACATATATGTTTTAATTCATTCCTAGAATTATATATTATACATATACAACATATGTAACATATATATAACACATATAACATATATATAACATATATGACATATATATGTATATATATATATATATACATATATATATGTTTTAATCCATTCCTAGACATAAGACTAAATTATAGTCTTCTTGCTTTCCTCTCTCTTGGCTTGGTAAATGTATTTTCCCCATCTGTGAACAAAACAGAATTAGAATCATTTCATCTCTCTGATGAGCTTTTGTGATTGTGTAACATTTCAGACTGCTGAAATAGAAAATTAAACCAACCATCTGGATCTTAGAATAAACTTTGCTTTATAGCTAATAACTCCAACTGACAAATACAACAAAGTTGTATTTGAATTCAGTATAAATTTAGTCAAATATTAATATAAATAAAGTCAAATTTAATATATGTTAATTTAAAATTTTATACTTTCTTATTTCCCATGTGGTTTTGTTTCTACATATATGTATAACATCTGATGACAGGACCTCAATTAAAATTTTAGAAATCCAGTGCTCATTCCAAGAAGGTCTATTTCCTTTGGAGTTGGATTATCTTATCATGCTATTAGCCTCAGAGCAAAGTCAAAGCCAAATTTGATGTTCTCAGTTGTGATATATATATTTTTTGAATCCTTGCTAATCCTAGGTTATCATGTGTTTCAAAATTTGCAAAGAATTGCTTTTAAATGCTGCCAAATGAAATCACTTTTAAATATTGCAGTTTATAATTCTATTTCTTACTCTAGGTACAAGAAGGAATGCACCTTTTGATAACTGGGCCCAATGGTTGTGGAAAAAGTTCTCTCTTCAGAATTTTAAGTGGGCTCTGGCCTGTGTATGAAGGAGTCCTCTATAAACCACCTCCCCAACATATGTTCTACATTCCACAAAGGTACGTACATATTTTATATCACAAGAACATTTCATTTTTCTTTTGAATTATATTGATTTCCTTAGGCTCCTCAGTTTGTCATCTTTAAACAAGTTTTCACTCAGAGCAGCTATTAAGGAAATAAAAATTTAGTTATCCAAAAAGTTTTATTATTGCTTTGATTAGAAGTTTCTGGGACAATACCACTTCTTTTTATTTTCACATCTATCTAGATATAATGAGCACTCAAAGACTACAGATGTTAATCTCAAGGAATAGCAAGCTAGTTGAAGGAATAATTTGATTGCTTTAGATGTCAACTTATCTCTTCTCACAGAAAAAATATTACCTGGATAGTATACTAATCTCTTCATCAAGCTGTATACATTCATATGTTCTAAAATTGTTCACTTATATTTTAAGAGCCTTTATAAAATAGTCTCTATTACTGTTATGCTATATTATTAATGATTTGAAACTACCTTAATTAAAATTTTACTCTAAGAATGAGTGTAAAGTAAGCATAGAAATATTTAAAAGGAACATTGTTTCTTTTGAAGTCTTTAGCCATCTTTCCTCATAGGCATTTAGAAATATCTGAATACAAAGTCATACGTGAGAATTTGGAATATTTATTCCTGCTCATCTTTTCCATCTGTCATCACCCTGGGTTAGGTAGACATCACAGAGTACTTACTCCTATTGTGTTAGAACATTCTTCTGTGGAACCTAAAAGAGCACTTAGGCTGGAGGTATAGAACCAGAGCAAATGTGAAATTTATATCAAGTATGGTGCTATCACATGTCTGTCTTGCTCCTTTTCTTTTGTCATAAAGTGCTTGCACCTTCCTGCCCTCTGGTCTAATTTTTAGACCGCATGTTGTAGTTAGGCAGATGAAGTTATGTGGGGTTCTTTGCTTTAAAGTAAGACTTATGGGGCGCCTGCGTGGCTCAGTCGGTTAAGCGTCCGACTCCAGTTCAGGTCACAATCTCGCAGTCCGTGAGTTCCAGCCCCGCGTCGAGCTCTGGGCTGATGGCTCAGAGCCTGGAGCCTGCTTCCGATTCTGTGTCTCCCTCTCTCTCTGCCCCTCCCCAGTTCATGGTCTGTCTCTCTCTGTCTCAAAAATAAATAAACATTAAAAACAATTTTTTTTAAAGTAAGACTTATGTTAGCAGTGGAAAGCTACTTGAAGTATAAGAGAATTAAGAAATGCGTTAGCAATAAGAAAATATTGGATGTGAGCAGTGTCATGAATTCTTATGTTTACCACAAAATAGATAACATCTTGTGATACCAGAATCCTTCTCTTTCTCTATATGATTTAAAGTTTCTTGGGAGATCTTCTGAATCTGACAACTAAATTATCCTGCCAAAGCTTAAGTTTCAGACACTAATGTGTTAAGTAAATGGATTTTTAATTTTTAATTTAGGTTATAAGGCATAGAATCATGAGGAAAATATTCTATCATAGAATTCTACTCTCAATTCAAATAAAATCATATATATATATATAAATTTTATATTTTAAGCTATTTTAGATTTCCTAAATAATATAAAAGGTACAGTTCGTTTTTTTTTTTTAATTTTTTTTTTATTATTTTTGAGAGAGACAGAGACAGAATGCGAGTGGGTTAGGGGCAGAGAGAGAGGGAGACACAGAATCCAAAGCAGGCTCCAGGCTGTGAACTGTCAGCACAGAGCCCTACGTGGGGCCCGAACTCATGTGCCGTGAGATCATGACCTGAGCCAAAGTTGGAGGCTAAACCGACTGAGTCACCCAGGCACCCCAGAAAGGTACAGATCTTGAATATAGCTGTAACCTGAACAACACAAGACATTTCCAAGGCATACAAAAGTGCATAATCAAGCAAAATCATCCTTCAGAAATTAAGGAAAAATAAAGACTTTCCCAGACAAACAAAAGCTGAGGGAATCCATCACTACTAGACCTGCCTGAAATGCTGAAGGGAGTTCTTGAAACTGAAATGAAGCTAGCTAGTAACATGAAAACATATGAACATATACAACACTAGTAAAGGTAAATATATAGTCAAATTCAGAATATTCTAATACTGTAATAAGATGGTATGTTAACCACTTAAATATTAGTATGAAAGTTAGAGGACAGAGTACTAAAAATCACTACAACTCGTGTAACTTTTAAGTGATACACAATATAAAAAGAGATAAATTGTGATATTAAGAACATAAAAGAAAGGGTCGAGTTTTTTAAAAAAAATATAATGATCATTCATTTTTGAGAGACAGAGAGAGACAGAGCATGAGCAGGGGAGGGGGCAGAGAGAAAGGGTGGCACAGAATCCGAAGCAGTTTCCAGGCTCTGAGCTGTCAGCACAGAGCCTGACACAGGGCTTGAACCCATGAACTGTGAGATCATGACCTGAGCCTAAGTTGGATCCTCAACTGATTGAGTCACTTAGGCACCCCAGAGTAGAGCTTTTATATGCAATTGAAGTTAGGTTGTTACCACAAAGTGAAAACCTATAGTAGATTCATAGATAAAAACAAGGGAATCAGCATACTACCACATAAAATCACCAATTCACTCAAAGAAATAAAAGGCATCCAAATTGGCCAGGAGGAGGTCAAACTTTCACTCTTTGTAGATGACATGATACTATTTGGAAAACCCTAAAGATTCCACCAAAAAAATCTGCTAGAACTGATTCATGAATTCAGCAAAGTTGCAGGATATAAAACCAACACACAGAAATTGGTCGCATTCCTATACACCAACAATGAAACAACAGAAAGAGAAATCAAGGAATCTATCCCATTTACAATTGCACCAAAAACCATAAAATACCTAGGAATAAATCTAACCAAAAAGGTGAAAAATCTATACACTGAAAACTATGGACAGCCTATGAAAGAAATTGAAGAAGACACAAAAAAATGGAAAAAGATTCCATGCTCCTGGATAGGAAGAACAAATATTGTTAAAATGTCGATACTACCCAAAGCAATCTACATATTCAATGCAATCCCTATCAAAATAACACCACCATTCTTCACAGAACTAGAACAAATAATCCTAAAATTGTATGGAACCAGAAAAGACCCCAAAGAGCCAGAGCAATCTTGAAAAAGAAAACCAAAGCAGAAGGCATCACAATCCTGGACTTCAAACTATACTACAAAGCTGTAATCATCAAGACAGTATGGTACTGGCACAAGAACAGACACTCAGATCAATGGAACAGAATAGAGAACCCAGAAAGGGACCCACAAATGTATGGCGAACTAAACGTTGACAAAGCAGGAAAGAATATCCAATGGAATAAAGACAGTCTCTTCAGCAAGTGGTGCTGAGAAAACTGGACAGCGACAGGCAGAAGAATGAACCTGGACCACTTTCTTACACCATACACAAAAATAAACTCAAAATGGATGAAAGACCTCAATGTAAGACAGGAAGCCATCAAAATCCTTGAGGAGAAAGCAGGCAAAACCTCTTTGATCTTGGCCACAGCAACTTCTTACTCAATGCGTCTCTGGAGGCAAGAGAAACAAAAGCAAATATGAACTACTGGGATCTCATCAAAATAAAAAACTTCTGCACAGCAAAGGAAACAATCAGCAAAATTAAAAGGCAACCGACAGAATGGGAGAAAATATTTGCAAATGACATATCAGATACAGGGTTAGTATCCAAAATCTATAAAGAACTTATCCAACTCAACACCCCAAAAAATATAGAATCCAGTGAAGAAAGGGGCAAAAGACATGAATAGACACTTCTCCAAAGAAGACATCCAGATGGCCAACCGACATATGAAAAAAATGCTCAACATCACTCATCATCAGGGAAATACAAATCAAAACCACAATGAGATACCACCTTAAACCTGTCAGAATGGCTAACATTAACAACTCAGGCAACAACAGAAGTTGGCGAGGATGTGGAGAAAGATGATCTCTTTTGTATTGTTGGTAGGAATGCAAGCTGGTGCAGTCACTCTGGAAAACAGTATGGAGGTTCCTCAAAAAACTAAAAATAGAACTACCCTACAACCCAGAAAATGCACTACTAGGCATTTATCCAAGGGATACAGGTGTGTTTCGAAGGGATACATGCACCCCAGTGTTTATAGCAGCACTATCAACAATAGCCAAAGTATGGAAAGAGCCCAAATGTCCATCGATGGATTAATGGATAAAGAAGATGTGGTATATACGGAGTATTACTTGGCAATCAAAAAGAATGAAATCTTGCCATTTGCAACTATGTGAATGGAACTGGAGGGTATTATGCTAAGTGAAATCAGTCAGTCAGAGAAAGACAAATATCATATGACTTCACTCATATGCGGACTTTAAGAGACAAAACAGATGAACATAAGGGAAGGGAAACAAAACTAATATAAAAACAGGGAGGGGGACAAAACATAAGAGACTCATAAATATGGAGAACAAACAGAGTGTTACTGGAAGGGGTTTTGGGAGGGGGGATGGGCTAAATGGGTAAGGGGCACTAAGGAATCTACTCCCGAAATCATTGTTGCACTATATGCTAACTAATTTGGATGTAAATTAAAAAAAATAAAATTAAAAAAAATAAAAAAAGAAAAAGAAAAAAGAAAAGAAAAAAAGAAAAAAGAAAAAAGAAAATCAGCAATTCACAAAGGAGGGCTGTGAAGAGGAAGAAAGAAGTCAGAGAACTACAAAAAAAGCCAGAAAACAATAAGCCAGTATTAGTAAGTCCTTGCCTATTAACACTTACTCTAAATGTAAATGGATTGAATTCTCCAATCAAAAGGCATAGACAGGACGGATGGATAAAAACAAAAAACAAAAAACAAAAAAACAACAAAAAAAAACAAAACAAGACCCAACTATATGTTGCTTACAAGAGACTCACTTCAGCTTTAAGGACACAAATAGATTGAAAGTGAAGGGATGAAAAAAGATATTCCATGTAAATGGAAACCAAAAGACACCAGGAGTAGCCATGCTTATATCAGACAAAACACACTTCTGGTGAAAAATGGTAACAAGAGACAAACAAGGTCATTATATAATGATAATGTGTCCAATGTGTCAAGAAGGTACAATAATTGTAATATATATGCACCCAACAGTGGAGTTGGGTGCATATATAAGCAAATACTAACAAATATTAAATATGGGTGCATATTAAGCAAATACTAACAAATATGAAGGAAGTTACACAATACATGAATAGTTGGGGACTTCAGTATCCTACTTTCAACAACAGATAGATCATTCAGACAGAAAATTAACAAGAAACATTGGACTCAAACCATACTTTACACCAAATGGACCTAACAGACATATACAGATATTCTATCCAAAAGCAGTAAACTACATATTCTTCTCAAGCACGCATGGAACATTGTCTGACATATAACACAAAACTAGTCTTAGCAAATTTAAGAAGATTGAAATCATACCAAGTATTTTTTTTTCATTATAATAGTGTGAAACTAGTATCAATAATAGGAGGAAAGCTGGAAAATTTACAAATATGTGAAAATTAAATAACACGCTCCTGAGCAACCAATATGGGTCAAAAAAGAAATCAAAAGAGAAATTTAAAAATCTTGAAACAAATGAAAATGGAAACTAAACATATGGGATGCTACAATAGCAGTTCTAAGGCGATCATTTATATCAATAAATGCCTGTATTAAAAATGAAAAAAGATGTTTCTAATAAACTTAACTTCGTGCCTCAAAGAACTAGAAAAAGAAGAAAAAATAAAGCCCACAGTTAACAGAAGGAAGGACATAACTAATATCAGAGCAAAAATAAATGAAATAGAGACCAAAAGAACAATAAAAAAAGATCAACAAACCTAAGAGCTAATAATTTGAAAAGATAAACAATATTGATAAACCTTCAGCTAGACTAAGGGAAAAAGAAAGAAGACTCATGAATAAAATTAGAAATGAAAGGGGAGATATTACAACTGATACATCTAAAATATATACGTTCTTAAAAAACTATTGTGAACAATGTTATACTAATAAATTGGATAACCTAGAAGAAATGGATGACTGCCTAGAAATAACCAATTTACCAAGACTGAATTATGAAGAAAGAAAATATGAAAAGACCAATAACAAGAAAGGAGATTAAATTAGTAATGAAAAACCTTCCAGGAAAGAAAAGCCAAAACCAGTTGGTTTCACTGGTTAATTTCTAACAAACATTTAAAGAAGAATTAACGTCAGTCTTCTTAAATTCTTCCAAAAAATCAAAGAGGAGAGAGCACTCCCAAACTTATTTTATGAGGCCAGCACTACCCTGATAACAAAGCAAGATAAGGACTCTACAAAATAAGAAAACTATAGACCAATATCCGAGATAAATATAGATGTAAAAATTCTCAACAAAACTAACAAACCAAATTTAACAGCTCATTAAAAGAATCATTCTATGATTAAGGAAGATTTATTCCTGGGATGTGTTCAACATATGCAAATCAATAAATGTGATGCACCACATGAATAGAATAAAAATCGTATGATTATCTCAATAGATGAAGAAAAAGCATTTGAAAAAATACAACATGCTCTCATGACAAAATCTCCCAATAAGGTGGGTATGTAAGGAACATACCTCAACATTATAAAAGGCCATATATGACAAACGCACAGCTAACATAATACTCAACAGTGAAAAGTTGAAAGTGAAAGCTTTTTATCTAAGATCTCAAGAACAAGACAAGAGTGCCTAATCTGACCACTGTTATTCAACATAGTACTAGAATTTCTAGCCAGAGCAATTAGGCAATATAAAGAAATAAAAGACATCCAAATCAAAAGGGAAGAAGTAAATTGTCTTTGTTAGTAGATGGTATGATCTTACATATATATAGAAAAGCCTGAAGGCTCCACCAAAACATTCAGGACAAATCAATGAATTAAATGAAGTTGTAGGATACAAAACCAACATACAGAAATTAACTGCATTTCTATACACTAACAACAAAGTATCTGAAAAAGAAGTAAAATAATCTTATTTACAATACCATTGAAAACCATAAAGTACTTAGATATAAATTTGACCAAGGGGGTGAGAGATCTGTATATTGAAACTATATGACTTTGATGAAAGAAACTAAAGAAGACACAAATGGAAAGACATCCCAAGTTCATGGATTGGAAGAATTAATATTACTAAAATGTCCAAACTACCCAAAGCTGTCTATAGATTCAATGCAATTCTGGTCAAAATCTCAATGGCATTTTTTACAGAAATAGAAAAAAAACAATCCTAAAAATTGTGTGGAGCCACAAACTGACCTGAATAGAGAAAGCAATCCTGAGAAAGAACAAAGCTGGAAGCATTAACTTCTGATTTCAGCTATACTGCAAACCTATAGTCACCAAAACAGTATGATGCTAGCATAAAAATAGACATAGACCAGTGGAATAGAATCAAAAGACCAGAAATAAACCCCTGCATATGATCAGAGGTTTATTATTAAATTATTATTTAATTATTATTATTAAATAAACCCCTGCATATTTGACAAGGGAGCCATGACTATACAATGAGGAAAGGATAGTCTCTTTAATAAAGGTTTAAAAAAAAAAAAACTAGATGACCACAGGTAGAAAAATGAAATTGGAACTGTATTTACATCACTCACAAAAAATGAACTTGAGATGGATTGAAAACTTGAATGTGAGACCTGAAACCATAAAAGTCCTAGAAGAAAGTAGGGGAAAAGCTCCTTGGCATTGGTCTTGGCAATGATTTTTTGGATATAACACCAAAAGCACAAACAGCAAAAGCAAAAATCAATAAGTGGACTACATCAACATATAGAAGGGGAGAAAATATTTGCAAATCTTATATCTAGTAAGGGTTTAATATCCAAAAAATATAAAGAACACATACAGCTCATTAGCAAAAACTCAAACAGTCTGATTTAAAAATGGGCAGAGAATTGAATAGACACTTTTTTCAAAGACAAATGGCCAACGGGTACATGAAAAGATGGTAACATCACTAAATGCAAACCATATCGACAATGAGATATCACCTAACGCTTGTGAGAATGACTGGTATCAACAAGACAAAAGATAACAAGTGTTGGCAAGGATGTAGAGAAAAGGGGATCCTTGTGCACTGTTAGTGGGAATGTAAATTGGTTTAGCCATTATGGAAAACAGTATGGAAGCTCCACAAAAAATTAAAAAGAACTGTCATATGATCCAGCAATACCACTTCTGGGTATATATAACTAAAGGAAATGAAAACAGGATCTTGAAGAGATATCTGTATTCCCATGTTCATTGCAGCATTATTTGCAATAGCCAAAATATGAAAACAACCTCAGTGTCCATCAACAGTTGAATGGCAAGAGAAGATATAGTACACACACACACACACACACACACACACACACACACACACACAGGAAACTTCTTCAGCCAAGAGAAAGAAGGAAATCCTGGTATCTATGACAACATGAATGGATCTTGAGGGCATTATGCTAAGTGAAATATCTGACAAAGAAAGATGAATACTATATGATAACACCTACATGTAGAATCTAAAAAAGCCAAACTTATAGAAACAGAGAATAGAATGGTGGTTACCAGGAGCCAGAGAGTAGAGGAAATGGGAAGATGTTGGTCAGGAGCACAAAATTCTAGTTAGAAGATGATTAAGTTCAGGGAATCTAATGCACAGTGTCATGATGACCATTAACAATAACATACACTTGGAAGTTGTTGAGAGAGTAAATCTAAAATGTTCTCACCATAATAAAGTAATGATAAATATGTGAAGTGATAAAGTCATCAGGTAACATTTCAGTGATCATTTTGCTATATATAAGTACATCAAATCAACATTTTTATATCTTAAACTTACGCAAAGTTGTATGTCAATTTTATTTCAGTAAAACTGAAAAAAAAAAAAACCAAAATAATGCCACTGGACTGTACACATAAAAATGGTTAAAATGGCAAATTTTATGCCACGTGTATTTTACCAAATCTTTAAAAAGTGGGAAAATAAAGAAAATACATAAATCCCAGTGTTTGCCCTCAGAGAGACCTATGTTATTTTGCAATGAACCTAAATCACTGAGAAACCTGTTTTTAGTTATGAAATTTACTGTTGGCTAAGCAAAAGGTCAACTGCAACTTAGTTAAGAAGAAATGAGACTGAAACTCTGTTTTTTAAGGCTAAATGTGTTTTAAAATAATTACTGTTAAAAGTCATTTTATCTTCATTATATAGCTTCTAGAAATATGAAAATTTGTATTTATATTTAAAATTTTATAAGACAAATATCTCATATGCAAAATAATATGCAAAAAAGCATAGAATGTACATAAATGTATATGTAAACCAAGAGAGACTAAATGTAGTATTTATTTCTTATATCCTAAACACTGCTGATTTTTTTCAAGAACATTTGAAAATAATCTCATAAGTGTTTATGATTTCAAAAAAAGCTGTGACAACCTACTTCAAAATATTTGCCAATAAACATTTCTTCTTCAAATATTCGTATTAATGAGAATTATTATCTAATGGTTTATTGCATTAATTTAGGGAAGCAGAATATTGATTAAGTACTACTTTGGCAGAAACAAAAACTGTAAAGTGAATACAGGATCGAGTTTTATGTACCTACAGAATAAATTTCATCAGTCACTAACAGACTTTATTAAAATCTCCCTGTTTTCACTTTTTATGACTGAAAGACTTCTTGATAGAGGGTGGATCTCATTGTTATTTTCATGGGGGAAAAGGAGTGGATTTTGTTAAGGTGCATATCTAATAATATCATTTGTATTCAAAAGAAAAAAGTGAACTGAGGAAAATACATGTTCTAATTAAGCAAATTGGGACACTTACATTTTATTTTATTTTAATTATTTTTAACGTTTATTTATTTTTGAGACAGAGAGAGACAGAGCATGAACGGGGGAGGGTCAGAGAGAGTGGGAGACACAGAATCTGAAACAGGCTCCAGGCTCTGAGCGGTCAGCACAGAGCCCGACGCGGGGCTCGAACTCACGGAGTGCAAGATCATGACCTGAGCCAAAGTCGGACACTTAACCGACTGAGCCACCCAGGCGCCCCGACACTTACATTTTAAATCACATCTTCAGAGAGTGTTGCTGTGGCTCACTTTGCAAGCTGGGAAACCTGAATTCCTAAGAAATTGTGAAATCTCCTCAATATCAGCCCAGATACTGTCTTCTAATACTTAAACAATGTTAATAATGAGAACCAGATAAAAGAAAATCTGGGCCTTAGTTCAATAGAAATAAATATTGTGCTAGATAAATTAGTTTCAAAACAGCTTCCTCTCATCCTATTTCATTAATGATTGGATACAATAACTACTAGAACATTTGATACGTTTTAGCAAAGAAAAATGTTACCTCTAATGTAGATTTAGTACTCTAAATCTATGGGATGATATATGGTGAAATGTTTTGTTTTGCTCAGATGTAACTTTAAAAAATATTTTGGCAATTTTAGGCTATTGGAGACTGAAATTCCTGAATAATGTGACTGTATTGTAATCTTCAAACTGATGACTGAAACTCATTGTTCCCTACTGTTAGCCATCTTGACCCTTAGGAAAAGTTTTCCACTTGAATACAGATCCCGAATTTCTTTTGTCAATTCTTGGTGCAGTTTCTCTGTCTTCCCAACTACCCAAGGGTAGATTTGTGATCTGCTTTTGCATTCACTAATCCACTAATTTATGACCCATTAGTCATGTTGTAGTTCTTCAGCCATTAAACCTCAAAAGTCCAATCTTTTACTTGTTTAGTTCACCTGCTAACAAAACATTATTATATGCTAACATTCACCTAAATGGGGAATTGAAACATTTTGGTGGGGTTTGGGGGCACAGAGAGTGAGGAGAGGGAAGGAGAGAGTGGGGAAGGAACAAAGAGGGAAGGAATGGAAAGAAGGGAGGGAAGGAAGAAAGACGTAAGAAATAGGTGTTTATTAACAAAAGGTAGCAAAATCTTGGGTCTTTCATATTACTTTTTCTTCTTTTTAATCATCCAGAGGACCATTTGTATACTTCACATATTTCTCCTCAGCAACAGTCTCCAGTTGGTCACCAACTCACTATGTAATTCTGTTCCCAGAGCTCTTGCTCTCACTACCCTTCCTTGGTAGAAATATCTTGGGACAGAAATTTTAACCATGATGTTGTTACTACTCAATCCTTATGCCTTAATACTTAACATTCAACAGATCTGAAATAGATTCAGACTTCCCATAATTGTGTATGAAAAGAAAACTTGTGCAAATTTTTGTCTATCTTTGACTTTGGGGGTTGAGAAGTAAAAGGTTAGGAAAGTGAGAGGACTGTATTATAAGGGTTGAATTAAATTTGACTAAACATTTTGTAAAAGAAACAGACAACAGAAAAAACAAAAGGAGGAAAAAGAGGCATAGAATGGCCAGGATATTATACTTCATATCTTGGGAACATTAATGTATATTATTTTTTGTCAGTACTCTTTTTTTTTAAATTTTAAGTGTTTATTAAAGCCCTGCTATAAGATACTATGTAGGATAGACAGTAAGACATAATCACTCTCAATGTAGAGCTTATGTTAAATTTGGTTATAAACAAAAACATGCAATCAACTTCAATAAAAGTAGGAAAAAGTGCCTCAAGAAAAGCAAGAAATGCTGTAGATGTTCAAAAGGAGGAAAACCATGATATAACAGTGTGTCATTTGACCCAGGTTTTGAAAGTTAATTAGGATTTTAACAGTTGTCATGAATTAGATGTTTCTCCCATGACTAAATAGATCAGAAATGCCTCAGATTCAAGTACACATACAATTATTGTTTTTCTTTTTGGACACTTCTAAGCAAGGTTGCCCTATACACCTTTCCTCTAATACACCACTCTGAGAAAAGCAAACATTTATTAGACTCACCTCCACTAATATTATGTCATTGATATATCCCGGAAATAACAGTACCCATCCCCTAGGTCCTTAAGCAGTGCTAAAGTGTTCTTCATGCTGAAGTTCTTTGAATTACTTTTTTTTTTTTTAATAAAAGTTTAAACAGTTGTTTGTTTATTTTTGAGAGAGAGAGTAAGCAGAGGAGGGGCAGAGGATCCAAAGCGGGCTCTGTGCTGACAGCAGTGAGCCTGATGCAGGGCTTGAACTTACAAACTATGAGATCATGACCTGAGCTGAAGTCAGATGCTCCACTGACTGAGCCACCCAGGCACCCCTCTTTGAGTTTTTAAAAATTTTTGGTACTTTGTGGGTCTGTCTGGCATTTGTCTAATTTCCACCTAAGGAACTTGTCTCCTCTTTATAAGTAAATGGTACATTTTCCTTATATATGTAATATAAGCTTATATGTTAAATTTTAGTCTGTTAATGCTCCTTGAGAAATATAAAAGATGACATAACTTCTATTATAATCATTACTTCTCATTCTCTTTTGTCAGCAGATATTCTGAAATTATAAAAAAAAAAAAACATTTTATTTATCAGTTCAGTAATTGTTTACTACTTCATTCCAGGAGAGTATATTCAAGTACCATGTAGCTTAATCTTCTAGACTAAATGTAAATACTGCTTAATAAAGTAGTTATGAACCACATTTTTAAGTTAAATGAAAGAGAAAAATCCTAAATTTGATTGTATGTAAGAATGATAGCATGATTAAAAAGATTGTAAAGAAAATTAAATATAGATAGTTACCTCTGACTATCTTTTAATGTATAAACAGCACTTACTGATTATGCTCTGCATAAGTCATGCTAAATAGAATATTTTGAATAATTAAATTGGAGTTCAAAGAGATTAGAGACTTTAATACTTTGAGTTACATAGCATTTCAGAGCCCGAAGTTAGAGTTCATCAAATCTCTGGATATAAATCCCTCTGCATTCACTGCCTCTTATTTTCAGATTAACAAAATAATCACATTAAAAACATCTACCTGTGATTGAAAAGAAAAAATAAACCACTGTTTGACCTTAAATGTTTTCTCAGACAATCATAGTAATTAAATCTTCTTGAGCGCTGTCCCAGATTTATGGGGAATAACAAACTATGATTCTTTTATAGTTTGCATTCACTTTCAAAAATTTCTGTCTTTTTCAATTGTTTTTCTTAGTTAGATGAGCTTATGACATGAAACTTCTTCTTTTAACAGTGCCAGCATTTAATCCATGCTTTCTGGGATGGCATTTCCACTCATGCCTTTAATGATTTAGCCTATGCATTTTTACTTTTTTTTTTTTTTAACTGAAGTATAGTTGACTAGCCTATGTTATTTTTTACCATAAAGTGAGTTAATATTGATTTTTAGTTGAGAATCTTATGACCTCTTGAAATAATTGATGGATCCTGAGGCATCTTTAGCAAGGGTTAAGTATCTCTGGACTTACTACTTTGTTTTTTGTTTTGTTTTGCTTTTTGTTAATTTAAAATACACTAATTATTATGCATTAGTCACTATTCTACACATATTATATGTTCTTAATTTTTCTGTATGAAAACACATAAAGTTGGCATTAGTATTCCTATTTTATAGGTGAGAAAACTTAGGTTGAAGTCAAGCAGCTGACTACAGCTAACATTTGAACTTACGTGTGTCTGACTCTAAAGTCATTTTCACTTGGGTATTGCTAGCAGCAGGGCATATTTCTCTAAAAAATTACTACTCTCTTGCCTGACCTTGCAAGTATCACCATCTAGGGTTGTTTGGTATGCTAAATCTGTATTAATATCAAGCTATTGTTCAGAAGCAGAGGTCCATACAATGCTAGGGGAACATGGCAACCCCAGGCAATTTTAGCATAGTACTGCCTGTCATTCATTTATGTTAATGTGAAGGAAACTATATTCTTGTGTAACATTGAAATTCCTTTAAACTATGTTCAGATCACTTTCAGATTAGAATATGTTCTCTATTCTTTCGTATTCTTCTAAAACCCACTTATCTATAAAGTTTTAAAAAATCTCTAAAAATATTCCCTTAATTTAAAATCAGTCTTCCTGAAGAGATATAAAACAAGCAAATCTTAATTTTAACAATGGATTATGGCGTTAAAAATCATTATTTAACCTTTATGTTGTCAAAAAAAGAGACTGTATTCTGCAACAGTGCAAGATTTTTGGTTTAAGTAGTTCAACAGAATGAACAAAACACTTAAATAACACCAAAAGCACCCACATTGACAAACTGCATTGCAGGCCAAGATGTGTATGTGTCAAATGAGTTTTGTAGATACTTAAAAATCTGAACATCCTAGGGCACCTGGGTGGTTCAGTTGGTTAAGCATCCAACTTCAGCTCAAGTCATGATCTCCTGGTTCGTGGGTTGAAGCCCCACATTGGGCTCTGTGCTGACAGCTCGGAGCCTGGAGCCAGCTTCAGATTCTGTGTCTCCCTCTCTCTATGCCTCTCCCCTGTTCAGTCTCTGTCTTTGTCTCTCAAAAATAAATAAACATTAAAAAATCGTTTTTTAAAAAAAATCTGCACATTCCTTTGAATTGTTTCTATATAAATACGTCCCAAATCCAGGATTTCCTATTTGGAGGGATAGAAGAACTATGTTATAGTAGACCATCATTTAAGCCACACATATAAAACCAGAGAATGACTATTAGAGAACCAGGAGCATGTGAGATCAGGAGGGAGGTTAGAAGACCTAGTTTGCCTCCTCTCTCCATGGCGGACAGAGTACCCTCATAGTCAATAAAGTATTTTCAGTGAGATCCTTGCTTTCCTTTGCTTTGCTTTTTTTTTTTTTTTCTTTTTCCTTTCTTTTGCCTCAGCTGTCAGATTTAAAAATGAGGATGTGGCTTGGAAAAGGACCTAAGTAAGAATATAGGGGAATGCAAGTTAAATATCTCAATTACCATTTTCCTCTGGGTTTCTAGCTTTCAGACTTTTTGATTCTTAATGAATCTCTAAGTGCAAAAAAAAATAGGGAGAGCCTCTGAAGGACAAAGAATGTGCTTATTTAAGTAAGATGCAGGCTACCCGGACCATTGCCTGAGTGGAATGTTGGTCTGAAAGGGTTGCTGGAATAAAGGAAGAATGTGATATGCTTAATTCAGGGCTACTCATGGAGCCCCATACCCAGTTGGTTACACATACACTGGTCTTGCTGCCCCCAAATTAGACAAATCTGGGCTTAGGGAGTAAGAGTTATTACTAGAACAGACTTTGCCCATGTTGAGTTACTATTGAACAAATCTTTATAGAATATAAGCTAGAAAGGGCATCTGCATATCTGTATGTCACTGGTGGTACCTACTGAATCTAAAGAATAGTATATTATAACAGTGCAATGAACACCTGATGAATGATTGAATAAATGAGTGGATGAACATCTCCATAGATTTGGTTTCTACTGCCAAATCAGTCTGGCTCCATATACTAATTAGGAAGCAAACTATTTATTTTGCTGCATGCACTAGATATGTCACGTAATCCTCTTTATGATATTTGCCACTTCACATGTCCCTTGTAAAAGAAATGATTTTTGCCATGAAGAAGGCTCAGTTATATGGCTGTAGCTAATTCACTTCTTTTCCTTTGCTTTATAACTATTAGACTAAAAGCAAGTAAACTTTGCATAAATATCTTTGGGCAATTGGCTGACAATTGAAAGTATACATTTTGGTACTTCCTGTGTAGTAGTTGGTACAGTTCAGTTTTTTAAAACTCTCTTAAAGAATCTATAAATGTAAACAATTTCCTGTAGCTTTCTTTTGCTTGGGAAAATATTTAGGATAATTTTTTTCATATTTAACTCTTCTATGGGTTAATTTATGAAAATAATAATGGAAATAATCTTCCTTTGCTTCTAAAAGTTTTCCTCAATTTATGAGCCAATTATTAGGTTGCACCATATGGAATTAGAATTTTTGTAGGTCAAAAAGTCAAATAATAGGGATTTCAAATGGTAATCTAATATAATGATAAATATTCTTAAAGTTGACTTTTACACTTGATCTTAGCCAAAAGGCCGAGAAGCGATTAAAGTTGACTTTTAAGAAGTTTGCATTCTCATCAGGTTAGCCATACTTTGATTATTCCACTACATTATTCTTATTACTTGGAAATAAATATAGTCCCTGCTCTTCAGGGGGCAGTGCACATCTCTCCTTTGGTGCCTAGGAATAACATTCTAAAAATATAATTTCGATAATAGTTCATATCTCCTTAGTTGAGTATTTCTTCTTTTTGCTACATATTTATTTAAAGAATATTAGGAATGACTTATGCATTGAGGACTCAAATTTAATTCTTGCTATTCATGAGAAAAATCAGATGACATGATTGGTCCCAGTGTGTACATTTATATGAATTATTAATAGCTAGACCTTATGGCTTTCAGATTGCTAACTTCTTATCACTATGGTTACACAGCAGTACTTAGCAGTACCTTATTCTTAAATTTAACACATATCATGTTTAAATCTAGTTAATATTGCTGTGAAATTTTTATAACCATTGTTGAAAATTAAATTCCAGATGACTATGAAACATTTCACATTTTGGGTGATCATTCCAGACTCCAAGCACAAGAGACAGAGCCAACATTTCTCAACACTTTCTCCTTCTTTCTACTTTTGTCTCTATTAAAGAAAAAAATAGAGATACCATGAGTATAAACCCTAAGAAATGTTAATACATTTTACCAAAGCAATCATAAACTGTCAGATTTTTAAATGTTAACACAGAAAAGTGGGAGTAGAATACAAATTATAAGTGTACCCTGAGACATTTGTAATATAAATATAAAAAGCCATAATCACTGCGAATTGATTTGATCTGAAATAATTTTAATTTTACTATTATAACTAATAGTTTTAAATATAGATGCATTTGAAGTCATCCCAGATTACAAAGAAAAACAATTATGATAATTGTTTAAATAATAATTATTATTTAAATTATAATGTGATACCTATGAATTTATTCCAATATCTTTTCCACAGCAAATAGTGGTGATTCTAAATGTTACTTAGAGAAGAGTAAATTGAAACTAGTTAGTGCTTCTTCTTTGATATCTGCTAATTATAAGCAATCTATTTTGTTGCTTGTAGTAGGTATGTTGCAGGATCCCCTCTCTGATGGGCCAGAGCAAGTAAGCTAATAACATTCTGACATGGTAACTGGTCTACCTGAAATATTTAGAAGATGATCTGAATAGGTCTATATGTCTAGAAAGGAAAGTTCAGTAGAGGGTACTTTAAGTGCTTATCAATTCTGTAAAACTCTAGTAGGACCAGAGGAACTTGAGCTAGCTTAAAACGTTAAACTTCAGGCCTATGAGCTGGAAAGGATCACATGCAAATTAATCACATAAACATTGGGTATAAGGTCCTCATCTGTTATGTTTCCGAAGACACTCAGTATCATCCCAACTTCTCTGGATATAGCTTTTCCAGAGAGTTTGGTGGTGGCTTCATAATATTTTTAAATGCTTATATTAATAAAACCTATCAAAATATCCTTAGTTGCCATGTACCTCATTGGACACATATAGAATGTGTTGTTTTTACCATTTTACATGATTTTTAAACAATAATTGAGAGAAAATGGGACTTTAATAAAGCAATATTTGTTGAGTCCTTATAAATATAAAATTTTATAAATTTTTTTATAATTTCATCTGTATTCCCTTTACATAAATTTTCAAACTAGCAGTTTTCATATTCTATTACATCATTTGATTAACAAATAGCTCAAATAATAAGTTATGTGGACATATTTGCTGTTCCTCATTTTGCATCATAATATGTTTATGATTTGGCATTTTGCTTAAATCTCACGTTGATTGAATTTTAAATACTTTGTGGCTAAACACCATGTTTGTTTTGTTTTGTTTTGACTTTTATTTCAAGAGTGCTTATTCAAAATGTTATTAGACTTATAAACCCAATAAAAACTTCAGCATTGCAAAAACATATTTACTTTGCCTTATAATGAAGAGCCATTTTGAAATAAATTTCCCTATCTATTCATCAAAGAGAACTGACATATTTCAAAAAGCGTAGCAAAATCATAAATAATGTAAATTAGCCTTTTAAAGAAGTTACAGAGTTTTTCTCGGAGCTCCAAGTTCTTCTTACAAAGAAAGCACATGGAAGGAAGCCTTACGTGCATTAATACCTTCGAGGCCCTTATAAGTTGCTCCAGTGAACTAAGTGGTGCTCCAGTTACTAAGAGAAGTACTTCTAGGTAAACCCAAGATGGTTTCTTGAGTGTTTAACAGAATACGATTTCTAAAATTTACATAATTATGTACTTGTTATTTATTAATTTTGTGAAAATAATAAAAATTTGCTATGTGGTATAAAATCACAAGTATCTTAGCTGGTTAAATAGGAATTCCTTTGCATCTGTTTTTTTTTTTTTTTTTTTTTTTTTAAGATGTTGCTTCTTCACATAGGTAGAGAACTTAAGCCTAAGTAGAGGTGATTTTTTTTGTGTGTAACAGTTTATTGAGTGCCTACTATGTGCCTATACTATACTAAGTGTTCTGACTACATTGCTTCATTTAAGATTTATATAAACCCACTGCTTCATTTAGTTTTCATAACAAATGCAATAAAGTAAGTTACTCTAAAAATGAGGTAGTTCTAGTTCAGAATTTGGGTCACATTGCTAGTACATAGTGGGATTGGAATTTCAGCCCAGAGCCTATTATCACAACTATGACTCTATACTGTCTTCCCTGAAATGTAGATATAAAATATGATTTCATCCAATATTACCAGTTAATCAAGTCTTATGGTAGAATCCTATAGAAACACTTGTGAAATGAATGTTCAGGTGTATTTTATTCATTGTAGTCTCCCTTATATATTGTGTCATGGCTGTTCTACAGATCAAATTATATCTGAGGTTTATACTAAGGTATAGAATATATCTGTGCTTCTAATTTACTTTGGAAATTAGCAAAAGTACTACCTACTAAGGTTTCCTTGGATTTCTTCCTTAACTTGTCTGAGTACCAGCTGAAAAACTACTCATTGACTCTGATAGTCAGTTTCTATTTTATGCTACTAATATTATTACCAGATATTAACTTAGGATACTGTCACGTTAGATGAATGCTTAATATAATGTAAACAAATAATTATGCATCCTAATTCTGATTTTTTTAAAAAATTACGGTTAGACTGGAGAAGGAAAGATAAAGAATAAGACAGAAGATATAGAAGACATATAGAAGAGAGGAAGATATAGGGACATGGTAGAAGAAATGTGACCAGAAATGGTGTAGTCACTTCAGAAAACAGTTGGGTGGTTCCTCAAAGAGCAAACAAAGAATTATCATATGCCCCAGAAATTCCACTCTTAGGTGTGTGCCCACTGTTTCTAATAGTCAAATAGCGAAAACAACTGGAACATCCATCAACTTATGAATGAATTACCAAAATGTGGCATATTCATACAGTGGAATATTATTCAGCCATGAAAAAGAATGAAATACTATGACATGCTACAACATGAACAAACCTGAAAACATTATGCTAACAGAAGGGCCATCACAAAAGACCACATATTGTGTGATTTCGTGTATATGAAATGTCCAGAATAGGCAAATCCATGGACACAGAAAGTATATTAGTGATTGGCAGTGACGGGGAGGAGGGAAGAATGGGGAGTGTCTGCTATTGGGTATGAAGCTTCTTTTTGATGTGAAGAAAATGTTATGGAATTAGATAGTTGCAATGGTTATATGAGCTTGTGAATATAATAAAAAAATCATTCAAAAAGTATTGTGTACTTTACTAGGGTGGATTTTATGATATGTGAATTATATATCAATTTTTAAAATATGGCCAGGGATTCCCATATTTTTAAAGACCCCATTGAAATCTTTACAGGAATGTATATATATCTCATTAAAATACAAATACTTTTATTTTCAAATATTAGTTAAACCTGTTGTAAAATAACCTTGTGTTATCTGTGCTCCAACTAAATCATTTGCACGTTATGGGAAAATAGGCAGACGAGTGACCTACAAAAATATATTTATATTTAAAACCTTCAACTTTCTCTCTCTCTTTCTCTCACACCCTTCCCCTTTAAAAAGTAAGTTGCAGTAATCATAAATCTTCATCCGTAACTACTTTAGGGTGTGTTTCCAAAGAGCAAAGATATTCTTTAGCATAACCACAGTACAATGATCAAATTCATGAAAATTCACATTGGTATTATTATCTAAACACGCTTTTGGTTCCCAAACTGGCCCCTGTCCCTGGAGGCAAAAGTAGACAGAAGAGACCATTCCTATTTGGCAGGTGGCAGGTGGTAATAAGCAAGGGAACTTACCATATGAGGCTTGTCCTGGGCAGCTACAAGGTGAGTGGATCTCTGCACTCGCCCACCAGAATCTTAAGTTTGTATAGAGGCCTTAACTGGATTCAGTCACATATAGCATCCAGACGGTCCCAATAACACCATGCTCTCTCACTCTGCTTCCTTGGAAACGGTTCCAGCTGTGGGAATGGTAGGCAGAGCATACATTCCAAGCATGTGCGAGGGGGTGAGGAGCCTTCGATTGTCCCAGTCCAGCTCATGGTCAACTGGCAGTCGTGTCCTTCAAATGAGCCCCAACAACTTCCCATATTTAAATTTTCTATTTTTAAATTTCCAATGATCATAATGCTATCCTTTATAATAACTACTTTTTCTCAATTCATTTGCATCTAAGATGCCATGTTACTCTAGTTTCTTTTAATCTCACCTCCTCAGCTTCTCTTTGTTGTTGTTTTTTTCTTTTTTATGACATTTATATGCATAGAGTGCAGAACTGTTGTTATTATTTTAAGAAAGTCCCTGGAATTAGTTTTGATTGGTAGTTTCCTGATGCTATGATTCAGGTTACATTTTTTTTTTTTTTTTTTTTTTTTTTTTTTAGTGCAAGAATAGTACCTATTTCCAAGATCTGCTGGGTAACCAAAAGCTTGGCAGTTTAAAACAACATAAATGTATTCTTTCATAGTTCTGGAGGTCAGGAATTCAAAATCAAGGTCTTGGTAGGTCTAAACCCCCTAAGCTCTAGGGTAGAATCTTTTCTTGCCTCTTCCAGTTCCTGGCAGTTTCAGGCATTCCTCTGCCTGTGACAACATAACCCCAATCTCTGCCTGCGTCTTCACATGACTTTCTTCCCTGTGTTTCTCTTCTGCTTATAAGGGCAATTATTGGATTTAGGGCCCATCTCGTTAATCCAGGATAATCTCACCTGGAGATCCCTAGCGCAGTTACATCTGAGAAGACCCATTTTTTTTCCAAATAAGGTCACATTCACAGGTACCGAGGGTTTAGGACTTGGGCATATCTTCTTGGGTCTGCAGTTCAACCCACTACAGTATGTAAATGATGCTGTGTCCTTCTCAGAGGATAACATCAGGACATACCAAATATAGACAGAACAGAAAATAGATTTTTTTTTTAAAGCATGGATTTATATGGACACTCTAATTCAAATTAAATATTACAGTTCTTTCCTTCTCACCTTCTGTATTTATATCTTCTTTCTTCAGGAGTGAGAACCCTACCTCCTAATATTATTAAAATGTTTACTTCTTTGGTCAATCCTGCAACATGGGTAAAACAATTTCAGAATTGCTACATCTATATGATTACCAACAAGAAACTTGCCAAATAAGGTTCAAGATTTCTTTGTGGTTCTTTTGGTCTTCAACTGAAATAGTGTAGCCACGCACAGGTTCCATGGATCACTACCTCCTCCCCCTTCCGTGTGGTTGTTATTCATTTGATATACTATTCAGTTCATGTGTTTGTGTTTGTACTTAATGTTAAGGTTTCTTCCTTCACCCTTATTGGTTTAATGCTATTTTTTTGAACAATGACATTTTAACATGATTCTAAAAGTAAAAATATATAGAAAGGATACTTAGGCCACTCCCTCCCCTATCCATTCTGCCTTGTTTCTCCAATCTCTAGTAGGTAACCAATTTTACTAGTTTCTGGTTTACTTTGTTTCCTTTTATGAATATAAGCAGATAAATGTATACTTTCTCATTTCGCTTTCATTTTGTATAAAGGTAGTATATTGTATATTAGTGGTTCTCAAATGGGGATGGTTTGGTGCAGGGGGTAATGTCTGGAGACTCTTTATTGGGGGAGGGGCATCTAGTGGGTGGAGACCAGGTAGGCTGCTAAACATTTAGAATACATAAGATAGCCCTCAACAGGGGCGTCTGGGTGGCTCAGTCGGTTGAGCGTCCAACTTCGGCTCAGGTCATGATCTCACAGTCCGTGAGTTCGAGCCCCGCGTCGGGCTCTGTGCTGACAGCTCAGAGCCTGGAGCCTGTTTCAGATTCTGTGTCTCCCTCTCTCTCTGACCCTCCCCCGTTCATGCTCTCTCTCTGTCTCAAAAATAAATAAATGTTAAAAAAAAAAAAGCCCTCAACAACAAAGAATTACTGGTTTCATTTATCCATAATGCTGCTGTTGAGAAACCCTGCTATACATCTACTTCTGCACTTTGATTTTCAACATAAAACTATTTTTTGGAAAATCACTCTGTAGAGATGGTCCACATCCTGTTTTACAGCTCCACAGTGTAGATGCTGTAGTTTATTCAGTCTCCTTTGTATGTGCATTTAGGTTGTTTTCAATATTTTGCAATTATAGATAATGCTGTGATGGATAGCCTTACACACTACTATCTTTGTAATTTTTGAAGTATATCTTTAGAATAAATTGCCAGAAGTGGTTCGAAGGCCAAAATATATGATGGTTTGCCAAATCCCCTCCAAAACGTTGTACATTTTTTCACTGTCACCAGTGTTTGAGACTACCTGTTTCTCCATAGGTTGCTAGTTGAGTAAGTTGTCAAGTTTTTGAACTTTTACCATCTGAAAACTAAGAAGCCCAGTGTAGTTTTAATTTGCACTCATTTTATTATTAATGGCATTTCTCTGTCTCTGTCTCTCTCTTTTAGAGAGAGGGATAGAGGGTAAGCAGGGGAGGAACAAAGGGAGAGGGGAAGAGAGAATCTCAAGCTGGGTGTGGAGCCTAATGTGGGGCTCGATCTCACAGTCTTGAGATCACAACCTGAGCCGAAGTCAAGAGTTGGACACTTAACCAACTGAGCCACCCAGGTGCCCCTAATTAATGGTATTTTTTTTTTTAAGTTTTGCTTGGGCACGTCTCTGGGCCAAAACCTCAAATTTTGTAATATTTAACTCAAATAATTTTAGACGATTACAGAAGCAATGTTTATAAAATACAGTGAAACAAGATAGGTGTTTCTGTGTGAAAGTATCCAACTATTCCTTGAGGAAACTTTTCTTTGTGGCTATGTCTCAATAAATTTTTACATGAACATAACAGAGTATTATCCTGTCATGCCTGAGAGAGAAATACTCGTCACCAGGTAATAAATGTAATTCTAGAAATACAGTATTTAAAACGTGCTCTCGAGCTTTCAGACCACAAGAACGTCACACTGAGTAAACTAAAATGGCTTTGTACGAGGATTCTTATGTGGTTGGTGTTTTATAGGCCATACATGTCTCTTGGGAGTCTTCGCGATCAAGTCATCTACCCTGATTCGGTGGATGACATGCGTGACAAAGGCCACACAGACCATGACCTGGAATGTATTCTACACAATGTCCACCTCTATCACATAGTTCAAAGAGAAGGAGGTAAAGTCTACCATTTTCTAAATGCATTTAACTTTGTTTCAAAAACTAAACTTATGTAAATCATCCCTATTTTAATTTGAACATGTGCTATCATTGGAACATAAACACACACATGGACTTCACAGCATTTATTGATTTTCCATTCTTGAC